>NW_026585742.1:1053014-1178124 GCF_907164565.1 Psammomys obesus | reverse complement strand
CTTCTCCACTGCTGGTGGGAATGTAAACTGGTACAACCACTCTGGAAATCAATCTGGCGCTTTCTCAGACAACTAGGAATAGCGCTTCCTCAAGATCCAGCCATACCACTCCTAGGCATATACCCAAAAGAGGCGCAAGTACACAAAAAGGACATTTGCTCAACCATGTTTGTAGTAGCTTTATTTGTAATAGCCAGAAACTGGAAACAACCCAGATGCCCCTCAACTGAAGAATGGATGCAGAAACTGTGGTACATCTATACAATGGAGTATTACTCAGCAATGAAAAATAAGGAAATCATGAAATTTGCAGGTAAATGGTGGGACCTGGAAAGGATCATCCTGAGTGAGTTGTCCCAGAAGCAAAAAGACATGCATGGTATATACTCACTCATATAAACATACAATATAAATTAACCCACTAAAATCTGTACATCTAAACAAACTAAGCAAAAGAGAGGACCCTAACTAAAATGTTCAATCCCCATCCTGAAAGGCAAAGAGGATGGACATCAGAAGAAAAAGAAAATAGGAAACAACCTCGGAACCTGCTACAGAGGGCCTCTGAAAGCCAGAAGAAAACAGGAAACAACCTTGAAACCTGCCACAGAGGGCCTCTGAAAGCTTCTGCAGTATAGACCGTCAAAGCAGATGCTGAGCCTGATGGCCAACTGATGGGCAGAGTGAATGGAATTTTATGTAAGAAGTGGGAAATAGTAAGAGCTGGAGAGGACAGGAACTCCACAAGGAGAGCAACAGAACAAGATAATTTGAACACAGGGAACTTCCCAGAAAATCATACTCCAACCAAGGACTATTTGTGGAGATGACCTGGAACCCCTGCACAGGTGTAGCCCATGGCAGTTCAGTGTCCAAGTGGGTTACATAGTAATGGGAAGAGGGACTGCCTCTGACATAATCTGATTGGCCTGCTCATTGATCACTTCCCCCTGAGGAGGGAGCAGCCTTACCAGGCCACAGTAGAGGACAATGCAGCCACTTTTGATGAGAACTGATAGACTAAGATCAGAAAGGAGAGGAGAACCTCCCCTATCAGTGGACTTGGGGAGTGGCATGCATGCAGAAAGGGGAGGGAGGGTGGGTTCGGGAGGGGAGGAGGGAGGGGCTTATGGGGGAATACAAAATGAATAAAGTGTAATTAATAAAAAATTAAAAAAGAATATAGAAACAATATGCATATACACAAGTGTCATTCTTTGATTTTCATGTGAAGTGGGTTTTCTTATGATATATTCACACATATTTGGTTTTGGTTGGCCCTTCCACAGTGTCAATCAGTTATAATTTGCTAAATATTAAATTACAAATATCAACTGGAAAATGTCTCCTAGTTTGAATAATTTTCTTTCAAAAACTTCCCTATCTAAGGATAAACTGAACATGAGGGATATTCTAATGATGGAATGAAACCAAGAAATACAGTTTTATAGACTCGAAAAATATTTGCCAGGACATACATACCACAACACTATTTCCTCAAAACTCATATTTTTTGCTGCAACTTTTGTGGCCTGAGTCCTAAAACCCTGACTAGGGCAGCAAGAGAATAAAGGAAAAAACAAAACAAAACAAACAAACAAACAAACAAAAAACAGACATGCATACAGGAAAGCCAGAACCAGGTGGGACTTTTCTAACCCACCACAGCCCAGAACTTCATTAAAGTATAGCACAAGGGAGAGGTTAGCTAGCTTCAGTAGGTCTTAGGCTGTAACTAGAGAAGAAAGCTGCAGCTGCTAGCCTTTGCACTCACTGATAAATCCTTCATAAATATTCATATTCAAACCCAAGGAAAGCTTGGCCATTTCTCCTGAGCATGGGCTATGCAGGTAGTCACTTCACTAGTTCCCGTGGGCCTTAGGCCTTGCAATCCTAACATGGCTGTGCCCATGGAACAACACACTCACCCTAGACTTCACTCACTCAAAGCTTCCACAGCGCCTCACAATGCTTACCTCTCAGAACACAGCAAAGAAAGCAATGAACTTCTCAGGTGGGATGGGAGATGAGACAGAAAGAAGGATCCAAACTCCAGGTAGGTGCATCCCCGAGAGTGGTGAATGAACTTTGCAGAACTATTAGCCATGGCTTTGTGGTTGCTATTGCCCACCGTGAGCACCCTGCCCCCACTCAACATGGTATTGTAATAATACAAACACAATTTACCCATGCGAAGTTGGCTGTATTGAGTTCTCACCTTCCCAGTTAGGCTTTTTTTTTTTAACTTCTGCACCATCAACAAGCACTGATTGAAAAGGGAAAATGCACAGAGATTTCAATTACTGTTAATGTTACCAGAGTGTTTCCACTGTCACTGTCTAGGGCTTCAACTTTTTAATAAGTTCCCGTAATTATTACAAGGTTTTGGTCTAATTCCAGCTGAGGATTTAATGGGACTCATTCTGACAAGATATAGGATATTGCCCCAATAGATGCTCATTTGGAAATGGGCCTCTTGCAATTTCGAGTGTGCAGAGCTGTGCAAGATTAAAAGTACTGGCAGTCTAATTTCTACCTTGTGTCCCAGGCTCCATGGATTTGTAGCTCATCCAGGCTGTCCATCTGGGGAGCAAACAGCATGTACTCCTTGATGAGAAACTCTGGCCAACCGACCAGCTGTGAAAAAAATAGATTACTCTTGTCATTTTTTTCTGCTAGGTAATTTGCTGGGAGTAAAAATATAATTTTTTAGAAGGTGTGCAGTTAAAAGCAAATCCTAGGGATGTGTCTGATTTATATTTAAAACTCCACTGCACTTTATTTGTTAATTTTTTCACAATACCCTGGCTGGAATAATATTTTCTAATTCTGAGGAAATAGAATGGTTGGTTTCTGTTATTTGTATACCATGCAAGCACAGGTTAAGGGAACAGAGGAGAAAGAACAAAGAAGGACTCAGCTGGCAGGCTGAACTGAACACAGAGAGATGCCCCGTTGCTCTCCCCATAGGTAAAGGATATATTATGATGGAATTAAGTGCTGGGAAAAGGAAAAATGAATCTTCTTGTTGTCCCCAGGATGCTAAAATTGTAAAAGCATCTATTCCAGCTCCTAGCATATAACTTCATCCTTGTGAGATTTCAAAAGGTCACACTACATAAATATTCATCCTAATTCTAGATGGACTGTGCTGAAGAGTGGAGAGGGGGAAATCATTGGTAACAGTCTAAATTGTGCTGTGCTGTGTAACGTCTCTAGTATAATGTGCTCACCAGGCTGTTTCCAGAAATCCAACAGGAATGGGGAAAATTACCAAGTACTGAAATCAAGCCGTTCAGTGTGTATCCAGTGGAGAGTTAATGCTATCTTTTGAAATTAAAGAATTTTCACTACTACTTCCACACAGTGGCTTACAAAACATTCAGTCATCTATTAGTGTTACACAATAACTTTCTGCCTACAATTTTGGTGTGCTTACAATGCTGTACTCAGACAGTCCATAGCCTTGGCCCATTTTTCACATTTAAGAAAATTTACCATGATTTTTCATTTTTTAAACATATTATTTTGTCAATGGCTGTCTTAACTATAATTAATATACACATATGTGGGAGTAGTACATTCATGTCATATATATTAGTACAGTATCTACACATGTATGCTAAAAAGTCTTATATCCATAATATATAAGAAATTCCTTCAACTCAACAAAGGAGTCTTACAATTCAATATGGAGAGTTAAACAAAAATAGGTATGTTAGTTAGTTTCTGTTGCTATAATAAAACACCATGACCAAAAGCAATGTAGGAAATAAGGTGTTTATTTTGGTTTATAGTTTCAGAGGAATAGGGTCCTCTGAGGAGGTAGGGAGGGCATAGGGACATGGAAGAAAGTTTGGAGGCAGGGGCAGGGAGCTGGATGATCACAATTCATACACACAGAGAGCAGAGAGAGAGAAAGAGAAAGAGGGAAGGAGAAAGAGAGAGAGAAGTAGAACCAGGGTTTAAAAACCTCAAAGCCCTTCCTGAGAGTCACTTCCTCCCCAGTGCCAACAAATAGCACAACCAGCCTGGAGCCAAGTGCTCAAGTACATAAGCCTGTGGGGAACATTTCTAACTCAAAACACAAAAAACAAACAAAGTTTTGAAGAGAACCACCATTGAAAGAAATTACTGCAATACACAATAAGCACACTTAAAGGCTTTCAATGTCATGAGTCATCAGGGCAAAGAAAATGTCAAATATAGTACAATACCATTCTCTACTTCAAATAATCATAAAGTTAAATTACTTGAAATGATACATAAAATACCAAAAATGTGCCATATTTATCAGGTACAGAGTAATCAAAATTTGAAAAAACCAAGTTATGACAAAGATATCAAGTCTCACAAGTCTTCAATACTGCAGGTAAATGTAAAATGAATGGCCAAACCACATTGGAAATAGTTTTGTGTTTTTTTATAATATCAAACAGTTCCTGACTGTATGACTTAGTCATTGTACTCCTAGATATTGACCCAAGACAAATGGAAACAGATATGTAAAGATTTGCATATGAGTGTGCATAACAGTTCTAGTCAGGTGATTGACTACATTGAAATGTATTTGTTCACAGAACTATTATTCAACAAAAAGGAACAAATTAGTGATAGATACAATATTGTGAGTTGGTTCTTGCTGCCAGAAACATCCTTTTGAGCAGAAGAGGCAAAACACTAAAGGACAATTTATTATTTCATATATTTGAAAAACTAGAAAATACACATCCAATTTGGTGACAAATAGATGAACAATTTCCTGTAGCAAGATATAGGGGGATAATTATTGACTAAAAAAAAGAACTTTCTAGTTTATCAAGATTTCTATTTCTAGATAATACAGACAAATATACAGAAATAGAAATGTCATAACTCAATAGCTATATTTCTTTAGGTATAAATTTATATCTCAATAGATATGAATAAGCAATGTTTACATACATTGTTGGCCTGGGAATGCAGCACACTGACAGAGCACTTGCCTAGTACATGTAAGATTCTAGGTTCAATCTCCCATACCACAAAATACAAAAATAAAACAAACTCAATGCAGCCAGACATGTGTGCATGCCTCAGGAAGCTAAGACAGGATTATGAGTTCTACACCAGCCTGAGTAACAGTAAGACCCCCATTTCAAAACCAAGGCAAAAGCACACCATTAGTGACATTTTAGTTCAATTAGGGTACAAGTCTTTCAAAGGACTGTCAATATTTTTCCTAAACATCATCTTTTTTTTTCCCCATTTCGCTTCCAAACTATTCTCGCCTTTTTGATAGCTTTAAATGTGCCAGATACACTAAAGATGGCAGTGCCCATTCATCATGCCTGGAGGACTATTATCTCAGTTACATACCTGACTCGCTTCATTTCCTTCTCGTCTTTTTCCAGGAGTCATTATCTCAGCAGAATCTATTCTGCCCACCTCATTTCAAATTGTAACCTCCCATCTTAGTCTTTTTTGTGATACTGGTACAAAATACCACATACTGGGTTGTTTATAAAGAACAACCAAAAAAATCATTCTTCACAGTACTGGAGGCTGATAGGTCTAATATCAACACACTGGCATCTGGCAAAAGCCTCCTGCTGCATCACATGACAGAAGAGGACAGAGGATTCCAAAAAGAGATGAAATGAGCCTGATTTCATCCTATCTACAAGGGCAGAGTTCTCATGACCTATCCATCTCTGAAAGCTCTCACAACCCCAAATCTCTTGGAGAATCAAATTCATAATATGGACTTTGACAATACATTCAAACCATAGCCCTTCCCTAAAATTAGCTGCAATGTTATCCTTTACATACTTCCGCATAACTTTTATAAATTCATATACTCAACATGTTATGATTATTACAGTCTCTTTATCTCCCAAGTATACTATAGAATAACTATAGTTTGAGAATTTATTTGTTTAGTTCATTGTTGAATCACTAGGTCATTGACACACAGTAAGTACCTAAAATATTTTTGTTGAATAAATGGGTAAATAAATGCATGGAAGAATTGAAATCAGCCATATGGTTATAGTATTAACTAGTAGAGAGATTTCTTATCACAGAAGAGAACCTGTCCTGTTAAGGAATAATATAAAACACAGCTGTATGCACACAGAGAAATAAAACAACCACAGCTGAAAATGACATCATGTTCAGCCAATGGAGACAAAGAAAAGTGAAAATGACAACAACAGTGTTAACAGTGGTAAAGAGACCAATCTGATATTCAGAGTGGGTAACAAGTGACTAGAGAAAGTAATGTGAAGCTATAACCCTGTAGTTCATCTGAAAAAAAAAACCAGAGCATCTAAACTACAAAACAAAGATATTATACATGAAGCAGAACTTAACAAACTGAATACTGCCAGAAAAATCTGGAAGTCTAGCAGATACAGTAGATAAAGGAGTCAGGACACATAGAAACTCAGTAAAATAATTAATAAAATTGATTATAAGCTTACTTCTCACTATTAAATTACAACCTTACAAATAAGTAAACTACATGAAGCAAAATATGTATTCATGCTGCTCACTGTTTTCTGGCCAGGACTTCCAACAAATCATAGCATGGGTCTTTGGGGGGTAGTTGAGTGGTTAAGAGCACTTGAGGTTCTCTCAGAAAACCTGGCTTCCATTCCCAGCACCTACATGGTGGCTCATAAATGTAGGTAACTCCAGTTCCACCAGATCAAGTACCCACCTCTGACCTGCATGCATGTATCTTACACACACTCTTTCTCACACAAATCCATATGCTCAGTCTCTCTCGCTCTCTCGCTCTCTCACACACACACCCATGCACAAAAACAAACCTTTAGAAAATACCTGGCATGGAGTTGAACTCAGTTTTGATTTGTTGAATGAATGCTTTACATTCATAACATGAATCTCCATTTGATTTATATTTTAACATGGTAGCAGTCCTAAAGAGAGAAAGAGTAAGATAAAGATTGTATGACAGGAAAAATAGAAAAAAATGGGGGTTTAATTGGGGAAGGAAAAGGGAGATCAACATAGATGATGAGAAAAATGAAAGAAGTATAAATTAAAAAATCCTTGAAAAGACCACTAGGAGTCATATTATTTTATTTCACCTAAAATGACATACAACACATGTAAGTGGGTGTACGCATACATAGTGTTTAAATGAACTCGTCCACTTGTGATGATGACACTCCCTGAAAGAGTGATGGACCATCTAACAAAAGCCCCACAACCAATACTAATTAAAAGTCCCTACAGACCTTCTTTTGAACTGTTGATCACAAAAGTCCAAGTGACTCCTAAAACAATATAGGGATATTGCTACTGCTCTTGGTTACCTCTCAGAACTTGAAGCTATATCCCTGTTGCTGAAGACACCAACCACTTCAGAAACAAAGATCAGAGAAACCAAGCTGGATCAGACCCAAAAGACTTTCCCCAAAGGACTAGCTTTCATAATACTTGAAGGTGCTATGCAAGCTGCGCAGGGAGAAAAACGTTCAATCGTTTTACCCAGCTCTTATGTTTAAGAACTACAATTACAGAGTAGCAAGGTGTCTCTAAAGGTGAAGCAGAGGCACTTCTATCTTGGAGGTAATGAACAGCTGTCAAATTGAATTGGGTTTCATATTCACTCAATAAGAAGGAATTCATGCCTGGTTCTGAAAACATAGCCAACCACTGGTGCTTAGTGAGGTCATAGATCTTAGAAGAAAACCCTCTATTGTCACTTTCCTAAAGAGTACGATTCCTAACAGCATTCTAAGTACTTATCCTTGTGCCCACAGCATGGCTCTCACTACCTCATCAAGAAGCTTCATTCACAGCAGACGGACATGACTTCAGAAAGCCACAACTAGTAAAAATGCAGAGAATGACTGACCGTGTGTGCCTAGGTCCAATTGATAGATTTACAATACAACCCTTATGTCTGAGGCTCAGGGAACGTTGCTGAAGAGACAGAAAGAGCCAAGGGAACAGGAATTTAGCTGCAAGACCAAGTAAGTCTTCTAGAGATGACAGGAAAGCTAAAGCTTCAGTCATAGAATCTCAACAACATCTCTGCTTCAACAAGACCCTTAATAATAACAGTACCAATTAACAATGCCAACATGGATGGGTGAAAGTATACAGGACCACACCCCTAGAAGAAGAGCTACAGGCAATTCAAAACTGCTGAGAGAAAGAAAATTGGTCTTCCCCAGAAAGGAGTACCCCAGAAGGTTACTGTGCTGGCTACCGTTAGATCATAGCTACAGTTAGATCATAGCTACAGTTAGCTGAAAAGAAGGAACATCATTGAGAAAATGCCTCTGTAAGACCTGGCTGTGGGGCATTTTAATTAGTGATTGATAGGGAAGGGCCCAGTTCATTGTAGGTAGTGCCATCCCTGGGCTGGTAGTCTTGAGTGCTATAAGAAAACCGAATGACAGGCAAGTAAGCAGAACCCCTCCATGGCCTCTGCACCCAAGTTCTGGGCCTATTTGGTTTCTATACTGCCTTCCTTCAGTGACTACAATGTGGAAGTATAAGACAAATAAATCCTTTCCTCCCCAACTTAGAGTTTGGTCAGCCGTGGTATTTCATCACAGCAAGAACCCTAAGTTAGTTACCCAAACCAACTAGCCAGCCCTAAAATGTATACAGACCAGAATGACTAAGTGGATTGACCAGGATCCATTTTTATGTACTATATGCATATATATATATATATATTTAATATATATATAAAATAATAAGAGACCATGAATTTTAAAGACGGTGGGGTGGTGAGCACACATTAGAAAGGTCGGAGAGGTATGAAAAGATGTTATTTTAATTTTAATATTTTAATTTTAAACACAAAAAAGTAAGAGGAAAAAGAACAAAATAAAAAGAAATCCCTTTTCTTAAGTGGGAAAGTCTTCTAACACAATCTCCTGTTTTTGTATTTGAGTGTGGTGTCATGTGTGTGTTTTCATGGGTTTGAGTACATGTATGTAGGGGTGCCTGTGCACACATGTGCAGGTAGAAGTAAAAAAAAAATGGTGGAAGTAAAAAGTAGAAAGTGACTGTTTAAAAATTTTTTAAATTTTTTATTTATTAAAATTTATTCATTTTGTAGCCCAACTGTAGCCCCCTCCCTCATCTCCTCTCAATCCCGCCCTCCCCCCTCATCTCCTCTCAAGCCCCTTTCCCCAGCCCTTCTTTTCTATCTGACCCTAGCCTATCACGTCTCATCAGGACTGGCTGCATTGTCTTCCTCTGGGGGCTGGTAAGACTGTTCCACCATCAGGGGGAAGTGATCAAAGAGACAGCCACTGAGTTCATGTCAGAGACAGTCCCTGTTCCCATTACTATGGAACCCACTTGGACACTGAGCTGCCATGGGCTACATCTGTACAGGGGTTCTAGGTTATCGCCATGCATAGTCCTTGGTTGGAGTATCAGTCTCAGAAAAGATTTTTGGCTCTGTAGGTCTCCTTGTGGATCCCCTGTCTCCTCTAGATCTTTCTATCTCCCCCTTCTTTCATAAGATTCCCTGCACTCTGCCAAAACTTTGGCTATGAGTCTCAGCATCTGCTTTGACACCCTGCAAGGTAGAGTCTTTCAGAGGCCCTCTGTGGTAGGCTCCTGTCCTGTTCCCTGTTTTCTTCTTCCAATGTCTATCCTATTTGCCTTTCTGAGTGAAAATTGATCATCTTACCCAGGATCCTCCTTCTTGCTTAGCTTTTTTAGGTGTACCGATTTTAGTATGTTTATCCTACATTATATGTCTAATATCCACTTATAAGTGAGTATAAACCATGTGTGTCTTTCTGTTTCTGGGATACCTCACTC
The DNA here is from genome assembly GCF_907164565.1 of Psammomys obesus. Lineage (NCBI taxonomy): Eukaryota > Metazoa > Chordata > Mammalia > Rodentia > Muridae > Psammomys > Psammomys obesus. The sequence goes on along the minus strand of NW_026585742.1, from coordinate 1,168,317 downwards.
AGGGTGATTGTTTCTAGATCCCAACATTTGCCTGCAAATTTCATGATTCCCTTGTTGAATAGTATTCCTTTGTGTAAATGTACCACAATTTATGAATGCATTCATCATTAGAGGGCAATCTGGGTTGATTCCAGATTCTGGGTATTACAAATAAAGCTGCTACGAACATGATTAAGCAAATGTCCTTGTTGTATACTTGAACATATTTTGGATATATGCCTAGGAGTGCTCTAGTTGGATCTTGAGGAACCACTGTTCCCAATTGTCTGAGAAAGCACCAGATTGATTTCCAGAGTGGTTGTACAAGTTTACATTCCCATCAGCAAAGGAGGAGGGTTCCCCTTTCTCCACATCCTCTCCAGCATGTGTTGTCACTTGAGTTTTTGATCTTAGCCATTCTGATGGGTGTAATGTGAAATCTCAGGGTCATTTTGATTTGTATTTCCCTGATGACTAATGACATTGAGCATTTCTTTAAGTGTTTTTCTTCCATTCAATATTCCTCTATTGAGAATTCTCTGGTTAGCTCTGAACCCCATTTTTAAATTGGATTACTTGATTTGTTGCTGTTTAACTTCTCGAGTTCTTTATATCCTTGATTAATATTACTATTAGCCCTTTGTCAAATACTGGGTTGGTGAAGTTCCTTTCCTTGTCTTTAGGCTTTTGTTTTTCTCTGAAGACGGTGTCCTTTGTCTTACAGAAGCTTTTCAGTTTCATGAGGTCCCATTTATTGATTATTCATCTTAGAGCCTGTGCTGTTGGTGTTCTGTTCAGGAAGTTGTTTCCTGTGCAAATGAGTTCAAGGCTCTTCCCCACTTTTTCTTTTAACAGGTTCAGTGTGTTTGATTTTATGTTGAGGTCTTTGATCCACTTGGACTTTAGTTTTGTGCAGGGTGATAAGTATGAATCTATTTACATTTTTCTACATGTAGACATCCAGTTAGACCAGCACCATTTGTTGAAGATACTGTCTTTTTTTTTTCATTGTATGATTTTTGGCTTCTTTGTCAAAAATCAAGTATCTGTCAGTATGTGGGTTTATTTCTGGGTTTTCTATTCAATTCCATTGATACACCAGTCTGTTTCTGTGTCACAACCATGAAGTTTTCATTACTATTGCTCTGTAGTACAGCTTGATGGAGTAGAGGAATGGAGATACCTCAAGAAGCTCTTTAATTGTAGAGAAATGTTTTAGCTGTTCTGTTTTTCTTGTTATTCCATATGAAGTTCAGAATTTTTCTTTCAAGGGCTGTAAAGAATTGTGTTGCTCTTTTGATGGGAATTGCATTGAATCTTTAGATTGCTTTTGGTAAGATGGCCATTTTTACTATGTTAATCCTGCCAAGCCATGAGCATGGGAGATCTTTTCATCTTCTGATATCTTTTTCAATTTCTTTCTTTAGAGACTTAATTTTTTTTTCATACAAGTCTTTGACTTGCTTGGTTAGAGTTACACCAATGTATTTTATGTCCTTTGTGGCTACTATAAAGGGTGCATATCTTTCTTAGCCCTTACGTCTTTTGTATACAGAGGGCTATTAATTTTTTAGAGTTAATTTTTTATTCAGCCACTTTGCTGAAGGTGTTTATTAGCTGTAGGAGCTCTCTGGTAGAATTTTTGGGGTCACTCATGTATACTATCATATCATCTGCAAATAGTGATACTTTGACTTCTTCCTTTCTGAATTGAATCCCCTTGATCTCCTTTAATTGTCATAATGTTCTATCAAGGACTTCAAGAACTATGTTGAAGAGATATGAAGAGAGTGGGCAGCCTTGCTTTGTCCCTGATTTCAGTGGGATTGGTTTAATTTTCTCTCCATTTAGTTTGATGTTGGGTATAGGCTTGCTAGATATTGTCTTTACTAAGTTCATGTAAGTGCCATGTATCATTGATTTCTCCAGGACTTTAAACAAAAATGAATGTTGGATTTTTTCCAATGCTTTTTCAGCATCTAAGAAGATTATCATGTTTTTTTTTTTCTTTCAGTTTGTTTATATGGTGGATTACATTGACAGATTTCCATATATTGAACCACCCCTGCATGAATCCTACTTGGTCATAGTGGTTGATATATTTGATGAGTTTTTTGATTCAGTTTGCGAATATTTTGTTGAGTATTTTTGCATCAATGTTCATAAGGGAGATTGGCCTGAAATTTTCTTTCTTTGTTGGGTCTTTGTGAGGTTTAGGTATCTAGGTGACTGTGGCTTCATAGAATGAGCATGGTAATGTTCCTTCTGTTGATATTTTGTGGAATACTTTGAAGAGTATTGGTGTTACCTCTTCTTTGAAGGTCTGGCAGAATTCTGCGCTAAAACCATCTGGCCCTGGGCTTTTATTGGATAAAAGAATTTTGATGACAGCTTCTATTTCCTTAGGGAATATAAGACTATTTAATTTATTTGCCTCGTCTTGATTCAGATTTGGTAAGTGGAATTGATCAAGAAAATTGCCTGCTTCATTTAGATTTTCAAATTTTGTGGCACATAGGCTTTTGAAGTAAGACCTACTGATTGTTTGGATTTCCTCATTGTCTATTGTTATGTCCCCCTTTTCAGTTCTGATTTTATTGATTTGGATAGTGTCTCTCTACCTTTTGGTTAGTTTTGGCTAAGGGTTTGTCTATCTTGTTGATTTTTTTCAAAATACCAGCTCTTGGTTTCATTGATTCTTTGAATTGTTTTATTTGTTTCTAATATATTAATTTCAGCCCTGAGTTTCATTATTTCCAGCCATCAACTCCTTTTTGGTATGTCTGGTTCTTTTTTTCCTAGGGATTTCAGGTGATCTGTTAAGTTCCTTATATAAGATATTTTGAATTTCATCTTGAAGGCACTTAATGCTATGAACTTTCTTCTTAGCACTGCTTTCATTGTGTCCTATAAGTCTGGTTATGTTCTGTTTTCATTTTCATTGATTCTAAGAATTCAATTTCTTTCTTATTTCTTCCCCGACCCAGCTGTCATTAAGTAGCAAGTTGTTCAATTTCTTTGTTTGTGTAGGCTTTTTGCTACTTCTGTTGTTGTTGAGGTCCAGCTTTAGTCTATGGTAGTCAGAAGAATACAAGGGATTACTTCAATCTTCTTGTATCTGTTGAGGCTTGCTTTGTGACCTTAACACAAAATGATTTATTTTGGAGAAGATTCCATGAGGTGCCAAGAAGAAGGTATATTCTTTTGTGTTTGGGTGAAAGGTTCTGTAGATGTCTATTAGGTCCATTTGATACACGACCTTTGTTAGAGTCATTGTTTCTTTGTTTAATTTCTGTTTTGTTGACTGTCCTTTGTTGAGAGTTGGGTGTAAAGTCTCCCACTATTAATGTGTAGGGATCTATGTGGGTTTTAAGTTTTATTAATGTTCTTTTACAAATGTGAGTGCCTTTGTATTTGGGGCATAGATGTTCAGAATTGTGATGTTTTCTTGGTGGAATTTTCCTTTAATGAGTGTGAAGTGATCTTCCCCATATGATTAATTTTGGCTGAAAGTATATTTTATTAGGTATTAGAATGGTTACTCCTGCTTGCTGCTTGGGTCCATTTGCTTGGAAAACCATCTTCCAGCCCTTTACTCTCAGGTAAGAGTGATGTTCACACATATGTAATGGTGCCTGTGCACACATGTGCATACAGAAGTAAAACAGTGGTTAAAGTAAAAAGGGTCCTTTTATTTTTTACTTTTTACTACTTTCCACCTTATGTTTTTTGGCAGGGTACTAATTCTGCTGGCCTGTCTAGTTGGCCTGCTCTGGTGATAACATCTTTGCTCCCTGAAGGTAGAGATCACAGGAAGGCTGGGAGCACAGGAAAGAAGAGACCAACATCTACCCAGCATTTAAATATGTGTTAGGGATTCAAACGTTGGTCCCAGCTTTCATAGCAAGGCTTTACCCATTCAGGCATCTCCCCTCGCAAACATGCCTTTAACACCACCTTTCCAATAGTTGTTTTTAAAGGGCAGCTAATGTGAACAACGCTGGAATGAAAGAATAGTAGCACTGACAACATATTTTTGATAAAAAATCAATGTGTAATGTTAATTATTTGGGGAACAAGAAGCACATGCTAACCTTTGTGTTAAAGAACAAAAATGAAGGCTGAGCTAAAACTCAGTCAGGAATGAAAACAATACTTCAAAATCAAATCCAGTGAATACTCATTTTTAAGTGCTTTCATATGAAGTTCTAAAAATCACATCATAAAAATATAAAATATTGTCTTAGTCAATGTCCTATCGTTGTGCAGAGACAACATGACCACAGCAACTATTAGAAAGGAAAGCAGAGCAACCCAGAAAGAGCATGAGTTACTTTGTACAAACTAATAAAACTTGCAGTTCACTTCATATAAGTTACTTAAAGCCACACCCCCTTTCTTCTTCCAGGCTGCCCTTATTGGCTTCACCAGAAAACTCTGAAAACAGTACCTCACCAGAAAGAAATATCTGAAAACAAGCCTAAGATTTTAAATAGCCAAGAAGTAGACAGGGGCTCTCAGATTTTCCATATTTAAAGAACCATAAACTAGAGAAAAGTTCAATTTTACTTCTAAAAATCACAGCAGAATTCCATGAGGATTGAAGAAATGATCCTTTCCCATATGCTGTGTTAGTTTCTTATTTGAATTGTGTGATTTAAAACAAAACTCTCTCTCTCTCTCTAGTCCAGAGGCCAGATTTCCATTGTCACCATGCAGACAAAGACAAGGCATCTCTCAGACTCTTTGGAACCACTTGTAGATTTTCCATATTGGGCACTGCCAACATTTCCTGGTTTGTGGCCAGGATATTTCTCTCTCTACTCTTTCACTCACGACTTTCTCAAGAGAAAAGAAAATCAGCCAAATCTAAAATATACCAGATCTTTGGCCTCAGAGAAAAAAAAAATAAAGTATACTCACAATGACTGAAAAGATAGGATATCTGTTGCATTGCCTTTTCTTTTTTTAATTATTTATATTAATTACAGTTTATTCACTTTGTATCCCAGCTGTAGCTCCCTCCCTCACTCCCTCCCAAACCCACCCTCCTTTCCTCATCTCCCTCATGCCCCTTTCCAAGTCCACTGATAGAGGAGGTCCTTCCATCTGACCCTAGCCTATCAGGTCTCATCAGGACTGGTTGCATTGTCTTCCTCTGTGACCTTGTAAGGCTGTTCCCCCATCAGGGGGAGGTGATCAAAAGCCAGCCACTGAGTTCATGTCAGAGGCAGTCCCTGTTCCCCTTGTTAGGAAACCACTTAGAGACTGAGCTGCCATGGGCTACTTCTATGAAGGGGTTCTAGGTTATCTCCATGCATGGCCCTTGGTTGGAGTATCAGTCTAAGTAAAGACCACTGGGCCCAGATTTCTTGGTTCTGTTGCTCTCATTGAGGAGCTCCTCTCCTCTCCAGGTCATTCTATCTCCGCTTTTCTCATAAGATTCCCTGCACTCGGCTCAATGTTTGGTTATGAGTCTCAGCATTTGTTTGATACCTTGCTGGGTAGAGTCTTTCAGAGGCTGTCTGTGGTAGGCTCCTGTCCTGTTCCTTGTTTTCCCTGTCTTCTGAGGTTCATCCTCTTTGCCTTTCTGAATGAGGACTGAACATCTTATCCAGAGTCCTCCTTCTTGCTTAGCTTCTTTAGGTATAGATTTTAGTATGTTTATCCTATATTATATGTCTAATATCCACTTATAAGTGAGTACATACCATATGTATCTTTCTGTTTCTGGGAAACCTCACTCAAAATGATCTTTTCTAGTTCTCACCATTTGCTTGCAAATTTCATGATTTCCTTGTTTTTAATTGCTGAGTAGTATTCCATTGTGTAAATGTACCACAATTTCTGTATTCTTTCCTCTGTAGAGGGACATCTGGGTTATTTCTCCACTTCTAAAGTTCCATATGCCTTTCTCAAAAGAGCATTGTATCATATTTAGGGCCTGTCTTGGTGATCTAAAACAACCCATCCTTCCCAGGATCTTTTGTTTTGTTTTGTTTTGTTTTGTTTTGTTTTGTTTCTGAAACAAGAATTTTTCTGTGTAGCCTTGGTTGTCCTAGACTCTCTTTGTAGACCAGGATGGCCTCACAGAGATCTACCTGCCTCTGCCTCCCTATGTGCTGAAGTTACAGGCATACACCAATGCGCCCAGCAGGAGCTCTAATTTAATATTTGCAAAGACCTTTGTCAAGATATGATAATTCTTATACGCTGAATTCATTCTTCAATGATGAATAACAATGGTTAGGGGCTGAGGCAATGGCTTCATGGGGAACAGCACTTGCTGCTCAGTCAAGAGGATCTGAGTTTGGATCTCCAGCACCTATGTAAAAAGCTTGGTGTGTCCATGCATACTGTAATCACAACCCTGTGTGGATATAAGAGGACCTGTAGGGCTTCAGAGCCACCAGCCAAGCACTTCCGGTTTCAATGACAGAACTCACCTCAGGGGAATAGGGTAGATCAGAATACAGGAGGACACCCTGACATCTTCCTCGGCATCCTCTTTTGTACAGCCTGCATACACACAGTAGATTAGAATATAAAATGTAACAATGTATAATCTCCATAACTTAATATTCTTAATATGTTATGTAATTGGACAATGTCTGACTTATATAAAGAACAAATACAGGGCTGGAGAAATGGCTCAGAGGTTAAGAACACTGACTGGTCTTCCAGAGCAGTACTGAGTTCAATTCCCAGCAATCACATGGTAGCTTCCAACCACCTATAATGAGATCTGGTGCCCTCTTCTGGTGTGCAGGTACACAATTGCATACATATTAAGAAAATAAATCTTAAAAAAAAAAAAAACAGTAAAATCTATTCACTTTGAAAGCAAACCAGATATTTGAACTAGTAGACAAAATAAAACAAAGGATACTCACAATGAATGAAAAGATAGAGAACTTGAAAATGGATGAATAGAAATTGTCCCAGGGGGAAAATAGAAAGAAAAGCGTCAAAAGGAGAGCTCTGTAGTACAGCTTGAGATCAGGGATGGAGATACCTCAAGAAGATCTTTTATTGTAGAGAATTGCTTTAGCTTTTCTGGATTTCTTTGTATTCCATATGAAGTTGAGAATTTTTCTTTCAAGGTCTGTAAGAATTGTGTTGGCATTTTGATGGAAATTGCATTAAATCTGTAAATTGCTTTTGGTAAGATGGCCATTTTTACTATGCTAATCCTGCCGAGCCATGAACATGGGAAACCTTTCCATCTCCTGATATCTTCTTCTATTTCTTTCTTCAGAGGCTGGACACTTTTTTCATACAAGTCTTTTCCTGTTCCTGTCTGTTTCTCTCTGTCTCTCTCTCCCTCTCTCTCCCCATCCCTCGTGTGTGTGTGTGTGTGTGTGTGTGTGTGTGTGTGTACATGTTGAATGTACATACTTTTGGAGTATTTTTTGTCTTTTATTTTTAATTTTTTATTATTACAATTTATTCATTTTGTATCGCAGCTGTAGTTCCCTACATGATCTCCTCCCAAACCCACTCTCCCTCCCTTTCCTCCTCCCATGCCCCTCCCCTAGTCCACTGATAGGGGAGATCCTCCTCCCCTTCCATCTGACCCTAGCCTATCAGGTCTCATCAGGATTGGTTGCATGGTCTTCCTCTGTGGTCTGGCAAGGCTGCTCCCCCTCAGGGGAGGTGATCAAAGAGCCACTGACTTCATGTCAAAAACAGCCCCTGCTCCCCTTACTAGGGTACCCATTTGGAGATCGAACTACCATGGGCTACATCTGTGCAGAGGTTCTAGGTTATCTCTATGCATGGTCCTTGGTTGGAGTATCAGTGTTAGAAAACACCTCTGGGCCTAGTATTTTTGGTTCTGTTGCTCTTGTGGAACTCCTGTCCCCTCTAGGTCTTTCTATTTCTCCCTTCTTTCATAAGATTCCCTTCACTCTGTCTAAATTTGCTAAAAAGTATTTTAAAATATTCTTTTGGACTATTCTACGATACATTTTATTTCTGTATCATGAGATTCTTGTCTCTTGCATTTCTCATTTTACTTGAGTCCAATTTCTCCCTTTTTAGTAAGTCTAGCTGAAGACTTATCAATTTTGTTTACCTTTGTAAAAAAAAAAAAACAACAACAACTTGCTTCATTGATTTTTTTCTATTGATTTTTTTACTTTCATTTTCACTCATTTCGGCTCTAATCTTTGTTGTCATCATTCTTTTGCTCTTTGAGGGGTTTTGTCCTCAACTCCCTCATTTTGTCAAGTCAGGTTGCTTATCTGAGATCTTTTGTGATACTGATATTTTTCTATATAAAGTATTAATTTTTATATAAAGAACTATTTTCATTATGCAATATTCATTGCAATGTTTCTACTTTCCCTTTGATTTGTTTTTTATTTAATACTATTTCAATAATATCTTACTTTATTTCCACAAATTCTTAGTTTTCCACATTTTAAGTATATATGTGTGTATATATTCATATGTATATATCTATACTTTATGGTAAAGAAAGATTATCTAAATTAATAAGTTGTTCTTAAGGCAAGGCCTCATGTGAATCCAGTCTCATTTATCTTATAGAATCTGTAGACCGGGACTGATAAAGCATATTCACAGTAGATTCACAATCATAAAATCTGACTAATGGAAACCATTCTAATAAACAGTATTGCTGCTCATGTGTACCTGTAGAGATTCAATTTCCCACAGTCATCATGATCATTGTCACTGTCATGTCATTGTTGTTGTTTTTATAGACTCTGAAACGAAAGTCATAATGTGAAATAAACTATGGTTGATTATTAACTGACTCAAGTATTTTCAGGTAGAAGGAGGTCTATAAAGAGGATAACAGGACACAGTTGGAAGGGGGAAATGGGAAAATGCGGGGATTGATGGAAAGGGTTATGAAGGGTAACAAAAGGAAAGGGAGGAAAGAGGAATGAAAAATCCATACAGAAACGTTGTTTTATAAGCTTAGTTAAATACATATATAATACAGAGGTGTGCACACTCATACATAGTGTTGTTATGGCCTACAGGATGCAAATGTTCCCTCCAAGACTCATGCACTCCCTAACAGACTCCTTTGCCAGGCATTGAAAGTATCCCTTCCAGTTATGGTCAGGGGAGTCCAAGACACTACTCCCCAAATAATACCAGCCATTGCCAATGCTCTTGGTTACTTACGTCCCAGAATGTGAAGGTGAGAACCTCTTGGTGAGATCACACATTTTGGATACAGAGTTTGTAGAAACGGAGTAGAACTGACTGAAAGGCCCCTCCCTGAGGGTTAGTTCTGTAGCATCAATGACTAGCTCTCATTGGTGCTATGCAAACTGCCAATGGAGAAAAGCAGTTCATAGCTCTATCCAGTTGCAAGGCTTATAAAGGGCAATAATGACTGGCCCAGCAAGGTTTTTCCATAGAGACCCTTCTGGCTTGGAAGCAACCAATAGCTGTCTTGTTAGGCATAAGGCCCACTCAATAGGAGGGAATCATGTCTACGACTGTAAACCTACCCAACTACCCAAAGCTAGAATATCACAGACCTGGAAAACAGACTACTGATATTTGTCTAAATCCTTATAATTCCTGTATTCTAAATATTTATATTTATATGTATCTTTGTCAAAATGGAGAGAATAAGTAACTGTGTGGTGTTTAGCTCCAACTGATAGACCTACAACGTAACCCATGTACCCAAGGCTTGGGGAAAATTGCATAAGAGGAGTTAGAAAGATTTTAAGAGCCAGAGTGTAAAACAGCTGCTGCTAACATGAGTCTTCTAGACATGACAGGAAAGCTGGGCCTATGAAATCTCAACAATACGGCTGCCTAAACAAGTCCTACAATAAATCAGAATACCAGCTGACATACTGACGGAGATAGGGGAAATTTCACACAGACTTACCCTAGAGGAAGAGCTATAAGCAATCAATGGATGCTGAGAGAGGAGGAAGAAACCCCTTTTCTTCAGGGATAAACACCCTAATAGGTTATCTAATTCCAAATGGTCAGCCCTAAACACATGTACATATGAGCACCACTAAATGGGCTCAGTAGGATGTGTACGTGTGTGTGTGTGTGTGTGTGTGTGTGTGTGTGTGTGTGTGTGTGTGAGAGAGAGAGAGAGAGAGAGAGAGAGAGAGAGAGAGAGAACAATAATTAAAGAAGAGAAGACCATAAATTTGAGGGAGTTAGAGCCATGAGAAGAGTAGGAGGAGGGCAATGGAAGGGTGGAAATTATGTAAACATAGTAGTCATGTATGAAGTTTCTCAACCCAAAATTTTAAATTAAAAAATATATTTTCAGTTGCTCGAGTTGCTATTCTGTAATCTGGAGAACATCCATTGAAGATCAAGCTAACCCAAGAAGCGGCCAATCCTAAAAGTGGAATAACACGAAAAAAGTGATAGCAACTATTATTCAAAGGCAGACAGGAATGAAGGCACACATGAAAGTGGTAGGGTATCAGGCAATATCCATACGCACACAGCAAAGCCTCCTTTAGAGACTGGGTGCAGCTCACTTGAAGCTGACTTTTAAATGTTATATCCATGAACACACATGACCAGTGATGTCAGTTTCTCCCTTCAAACATAAAAATATGGTATAACATATTTTTATAACAAGAAGGTAATCGGTGAGTTTTCTACTAAACTAATGAGACTGTTGGCACAGGACAAGCTCTTTGTTCTTCATTTGTTCTAATCATGAATACAACATGCTCCTTGTAGATCACTGATTACGACAGAATTGTCAAAAGATAGTGGGAAAAGCATATCACTTTCATCATACTGCCTAGAAGCAAGGGCTCTTTCTTTGTATCAATCACAGAAAAGGTTATAGTGGCCATATGCATGTATCAGCCCCACACTCAATACTCTTAGTTTTTAATGCATAACCTGTTGGGAGAATTCTAAAATCCTGTTAACAAATGACTAGTAATGAGGGGCTAATAATGAGACAGCTAACACAAGATGTGAGTTTTTTGATTTTTATGCAATTATCACCCGCCCCATCACTCTACAAACAGTTTCTGAAAGTTTTCATGGAATCCCCACTGTTTTTCCATGTGAACTACTGAGATGATTTCTTGGCAATAAGCTTTCAGATGAAAACCCTCCTTTAAGTTTTCTTCCCTCCTAGGAATAGAAATATATCTATGTTTTCCACTTAAAATCTCCTATCTCACAGTGACAATCTGGCCAGCTTAAACTAGATGAAGAGGGCTTCCCTCTCTATTCCATGTCATAGCCAGAGTGTAACTAAGTCACCCAACGTTGTAATGACAACCCAGAAAAGCAGGAACAGAAGCTGGGAAGGAGCCAACTGAACCCCAGGAGTTAAGGCTGAGAACATTTGGAGCAGTGGTTCTCAACCTTCCTAATGCTGCAGTGCTTTAACACAGCTCCCCGTGTTGTGGTGATCCCAACAATAAAGTTATTCCATTGCCACTTCATAGCTGTGATTTTGTTACTGTTGTGAATCATAATGTAAACATTGACATGCACAATGTTTGATTTGAGAATCGCTGTTCTAGAGCATCCAGAGGCATCTGCTGCTGACCTGACGCCTCTGTGACACAGGTGATCAACTCCTCCCTCAGAGAGGAAAAGTCGAAAAAAGGTAAACAATACTGCGTCCTCCAAGTCTCCAGGGCTTGTAATGTTTTCCTCTGTGAACCTTCAGTTCACTCACCGGTCCTGGAAAAGAAGTGGCTGAGCCAGGGAGTCAAGAGTTAAACCTAGCAAGTTAGTCAAGTCCAAAAGAATTGTCCAGTTCCGAGGATGTATAAATTAAGTAGGTGAGAAAGAACATTACCTTTTTTTTTTTCCTGCTTCCCACCCAATAAGCAGTTAGTAACTAAGATTCAATACTGCACCCTGCTGGTTGGAACACAGAAAAACGTCCAGGCCAAAGCCTGGCCAGCATGCAGGAGTTGCCCCTGTTCCCTGGGGACAACTCCCATACCTAAAACAAACCAAAACATGAACAAAAAGAATTCCCTGTATGAGGAGAGGTTAGAGGGGTTTGTTTGTTGTTGTTTTCAACAATAACTTCATTTAAAGTTTTTCGTAACTCTATTTCCATGGAGGATTATTTTAACTGAATGAAGCAAAGATAGTTTATAGTAAGGAAACTTGCAGAGACCTGCAATGCTCTATTTATTAACATGGCGATTCACTCTTTTGACATTTTGGAAATTTCCTGTGGGTATTTGAGTGTAACAAATAACTCACTTTGTATCTGGGAATTAATGAGACAAGATCTCAAAATTTTGAAACTCTGGCCCGTCCATAAACTCTGAAAACTTGTTACAGGGACAATAGCTCTAGGATTTTCGTTACAGGAAAACTCAGCATATTACAGAATGGCATAACAAGTATGAGAACTCCCACATCTTTTAGCTATAACTTTTTAAAAAGGCACTAACGTTGGAACAGAACATCTGCTCCAAGAATGCCAGTCTTTCATCCTTCACATGGAGACCACTATATGACTACTATTAAAAAAGCCTCTGCATGCTTTCTTTGATGGCTCCATGACAACTGAAGAAACAGCATTGTGTCAGAATGACTTCAGCCACCTTTGTGTTTCTGCACTCTGCAAATGATGGGGGCATAAGGGCATGAGGGAAAGCCACTGAGCAACTCCCAAGAGCAAGGACAATCACTTCAGAAGGTATAATTCTCTCTGTACAAGCAGCTGTCCATATGCTGCAAACCACTTTCAAAGAGTTGAAAATGATTAGAACATTGGGTGTAGATAGAATAATCAATAATGCAAGTCCCCTCCATCTGTAACCCAAATAAAAACATGCAAGGTAAGGTTTCCTTCCATGAGGTCTGTTCAGACTGAGCCATCCTGTGCTCATGTTATGTCTTCAATGCTATACTTTTGGGGTTGTAGCATCAATACTATCACACGATAGCATTATACAAAATCAAGGGTCACAATAACATTATACAAAACCCAAACACTTATTAAATACTAATTATGACAATATAATCATTTCACAGATATTGTGAAAGCACCTGTGGCCATCTTACTACCTGTGAGCACCTTGCATCTCTTTGTCTCTTTGAGAACTGTTTTCTGCCTTGACCACAATCTAGGATCAGATAGGCTAAGAAACTAAGACTATAGTTAGCTGCATAGTCTGGTCAGTCCAGCGATCCATAGGACACAGACACAACCTGAATAGAAAAACAGAACACTTAGGTGTTAGCAACATCTGACAAGGTTTGGAGACGTTCTTGTAAAGAGATCTACTATGTAGCCCCTCCTATTATATCAGTTGAGAAGCAATGTAGTGACTATGTATCAATAGCGAGACTTTATTAGACATTCAAGAGGTGAGATTAGTTGCCAAGAATTATGACTCCTGATTTCCAAAAATAAATGTTAGCCTGAAACTCTCTGCAAGCCACAGGAATTCAAAGGAAGTAGGAAAGCTCTCTTAACATTCCTAGAACCTATGCCCAAAAGGGAAAAAAAATCATAAGGTGCATTTGGGGATTCATTCTTCAGAAATGCCATCTCACCTATAAAGATTTCTTCTAGCACGTCTAAGCCTGTAACTCAAGCACAAAGGTTTCTCAGAACACAAGCGGTAAGAAGCAGAGCACACCAGGCAAAAGACCCAAGCTTGAGATGGGCATCAGCAGGAAGGCATCAAAGAAGAGTGAAGATCAGAGACTTCCTGTGGAAATGAAAGCCCTGACTCCCAGGCTCATCGGAGTATTAGAAGAAATACAATTAAGTGGGAAAAAAATGTAGCCTAAGGAGGCAACTAAGGGTTAATGTTTATCGAAATAGAGATGAAGCCTAGAACTGTGAAGAGCGAGTAGGGTTTCCAGAGCAGACATCCCACATGCCCAGATCTGGAGAATGTAATGTAGGCAGAAGCTCTCATTTATTATAAAATGCTGTCTATCACAGAAACATCTCCATCCAAGAGCAATCCACCCAGGACAGTGCCTATCAAACGAAAGCTGGAAAAGCATCGAGCAAAGGCAGGGAGCTGTGTGAAGTCAGAATGCTGTGATCAGAAAAATCACAGAAAATGGGCCACAGGAGGAGTCTGTAGGGAGTAACCCTGAACAGGAAGAAATGCATCTGGAGAAGGCAGAGAAATGTTTTATGGATTTAACATACAAGTCTGTCAGACGCGAACTAGCTGATGCTATAGGCTAAAATTTTTCAGAGGCTATAGGAGATTTCTCAACATTTTTAATTAATAGGACTTAGCAAAACTTAAAGATAGACTTTTAAGATAACTCACACTAGTGAGGACCAGAAACATCGAATGTTAAAATATTTAATAAGGTACAAAGCTTCATGACAAAATGAAGCCCAATCTGTAAGCCTACTCTGAACTTGATCACTGTGCTCAGTGTCATTGGCAGAAAAGAATCATATGACATTGTCCCTGTGATCCGGGGCCACAGAACGTCAACAGCTGTAGAGGTTTCTCTAATCTTTATAAATCCTTCTAAAGTAGATATTATCTGCATTCTACAGATAAGGAAACTGAAGCACAGAAGTTAAATATCTTGTCAAAGACGATGCAAAGGTACTGTATCACCAAGTCAGAATTCAAAGCACGTAATCTATTATATTTTGTAGACTATGACATTTACAGTGGGAATCAATACTAAATAGCATATGACATTCTTAGATTCTAAAAACACCTGGTAAGGTGGTAGGGTAGCACAGATTAAATATGTAGACACAGTAGAGGCTAATGGCATCCCTATATAACAATGCTGGAGGAAATCAGAGAGCATAGAGAGGAAAGAGGTGGGAACAAGGAAGATTGGCCTGAGGGAGGAAACCTCTTGAAAGAGGAGCCTCACAGGCAGCTGGGAAGACAGCAAGGTGTTAGCAGAAGGCAAAGAGAGTGGCCTGCCCAGGGTCCAGGAAAGGTTGCTTCCAAGAAGAACAGTAGAGGCAGGTGGTTCAGAACTGGGAGAGATCATCAGGAAAGCTCAGCCTGTCCATAATAACAGCATAGGAATTCTCTTTGAACAGATAAAATGCTGCATTATCTAAAGTCTACAGTTAAGTCACCATAAGCTTAGTGATTTAAAGAAAAAAAAATTCACCACTTTACAGTTTTGTGGTTAGACTTAGCTCTTCAAGATGAATGTTCCATCAGAGTTTCATGCCCTACTGGGTGCTCTCAGGAAGAATTCACTGCTCGTGTCTTGTAGTTTATGGAGGCTGCCTGCACATTTTGGTTCCCAGTTTTGCCTTCCTCTGCATCACACTGTACCCCATGGCCATTCTTCTGTTGTCACCTGTCCTTAGAATGACAGTGGGAAGAATTCTCTCCTTCTGAGCACTCTTATGATTACACTGAGACTAATCTGAAATAGTTAATTATTCCATGATTAAGGTCTTTAGTAGTGATCTCATCTGTAAAGATTTTGTTGCCAGGAACATATCACAGGTTCCTGTGAGAAGGACATTGATGTGCACCAGTTATTCTTTTGTCTGTTAATGAATCCCCAGACTCTGTGACATGATACATTCCCCTGTCTCCGCCCAGTACCTAGATCATTCTCTGCTCAAAAACCTTGGTGGTATTTCCTTCACTAACGTTCATTTACCACATGTAACTGTTCAATTGCTGTGAAGAGATACCACGACCATGGAAATTATAAAAGAAAGCGTTTAGTTGGGGATTGCTTACAGTTTCAGAAGCTTAGTCAAACATTACCACGCTGAGGGCATGGTGGTAGGCATGGCAGGCATGGTGATAGAGAAATAGTTGAGAGCTACATCCTGACTCACCGGTACAGAGAAAGACTCTGGGCTTGGCACGGGCTTTGGAACCTCAAAGCCCACCCCCAGTGACACTCTTCTTCCAACAAAGCCACACCTCCTTTTAATCTTTTCAAATAATGCCACTCCCTGGTGACCAAGTATTCAAATCTATGAACCTATGGGGGGGGGGCATTCTTTTTCAAACCACCACACCAAATAAAGGGACTTGAGGAACTTTTAAAGGAGTTTCCTGGGGAGGGGAGTAAGGCAGGGGTAAGGGACCAATGAGTGGCTGCTGGGTGGCAATCTGCAGTTGAGGTCAGGGGCACAGGACTGAACTATGATGGGGGACTATTATGGGATCTTTGAGCTCTGGGTCTCTCATCTACTAAATAAATAAAGTACATGCTTTATTTGTTTATCCTGGATTGTTATTAAAGTAACTGACATGATGTTATTAAACACACTGCAAACTCCTAACAGAAATGTTAGCCCTCCCATCCTGGGACAAGCAAAAAGTAAAGAAAGAGAATCACATGAGTGACTCATAACACTCATCAGAAAAACTCATGAGACTGTGAGACCTATAAGAGCATTTAAACTTTCGGCTTAACTTGGAGTAATTCAGTCTTTCTGCTTGAATGGAAAATGCCATCTTGCTTCTTTTTAAGATGTGTGACCATATTTCTGTGAAACTGGTGGGGGAAATGTCATTAGCAATGAATATCTAATTGAAAGATTACTATCTAGAGATATAGAGGTGATAAACACAAAATGAAAATTCATTAAGCATGTGTATGTCTTCCTTGAAAATAAACTATTCATATTCAGAACCACTGAGCTCCAAAAACTCATGAATCACTCATTAATTCATTCAAGAGTATGTATTGTAGTTCTAAACACTGAGGTACAGCCTGCCTTCCTGCTACTTACACTCTAGACAATGACAACTTATGGCCCAGGCAGTCTAATAAGCCATTCTGTTCCCTTAGGAGAATATTTCGAGTTCTTCTCTTTTAATTTTTATTTTATTTTTATTAGTTACACTTTATTCACTTTGTATCCCAGCTGTAGCCCCCTCCCCCATCCCTCCTAATCCTACCTTCCCTCCCTCTTCTTCTCCTATGCCCCTCCCCAAGTCCAATGATAAGGGAGGTCCTCCTCCCCTTCCATCTGACCCTAGCTTATCAGGTCTCATCAAGACTGGCTTCATTGTCTTCCTCTGTGGACTGGTAAGGCTGTTCCCCCTCAGGTGAAGGTGATCAAAGAGCCAGCCACTGAGTTCATGTCAGAGACAGTCCCTGTTCTTATTACTGGGGAATCCTCTTGGACACTGAGCTGCCATGAGCTACATCTGTGCAAGGGTTCTAGGTTATCTCCATGTGTGGTGCTTGGTTGAAGTATCAGTCTCACAAATGACCCCTGGGGCCAGATTTCTTAATTCTGTTGCTCTCGTTGTGGAGCTCCTGTCCCTTCAAGGTCTTTCTATTTTCCCCTTCTTTCACAAGATTCCCTGCACTCTGCCCAAAGTTTGGCTATGAGTCTCAGCATCTGCTTTGATACCCTGCTGGGAAGAGTCTTTCAGAGGCCCTCTGTGGTAGGCTCCTGTCCTGTTCCCTGTTTTCTTCTTCTTCTGGTGTCCATCCTGTTTGCCTTTCTGAATGAGGATTGAGCACCTTACCCAGAGTCCTCCTTCTTGCTTAGCTTCTTTAGGTATACAGATTTTAGTATGTTTATCCTATATTATATGTCTAATATCCACTTATGAGTGAGTATATACCCTGTGTGTCTTTCTGCTTCTGGGATACCTCACTCAGGATTTTTTTCTAGATCCCACCATTTGCTTGCAAATTTCATGATTTTCTTGTTTTTTATTGCTGAGTAATATTCCGTTGTGTAAAGGTACCACAATTTCTGTATCCATTCCTCAAATGAGAGACATATGGGTTGTTTCTAGCTTCTGGCTATTATAAATAAAGCTGCTATGAACATGGTTGAGCAAATGTCCTTGTTGTATAGTTGAGTATCTTTTGGATATGTGCCTAGGAGTGGTATAGCTGGATCTTGAGGTAGCACTATTCCTAATTGTCTGAGAAAGCACCAGATTGATTTCCAAAGTAGGGGCAAGCCTGGGAAGATGGGGAAGTAAGGTCAAACAGGGTGCATTATGCAAACTTTCCAAATAATCAATAAAAATATTATGTTTAAAAAAATTAAAGTTCAAATACAGGTTAAGAAGTTAAAATGGAACTTTAGATATGCTCACTTATTAAGACACACTAAACCTGTTAGAAGAGAAAGCTTACATTCCCACCAGCAAAGGAGGACGGTTTCTCTTTGTCCACAACCTCTCTAGCATGTGTTGTCATTTGAGTTTTCGATCTTAGCCATTCTGATGGGTGTAAGGTGAAATCTCAGGGTCATTTGATTTTCATTTCCCTAATGACTAAGGATGTTGAACATTTCTTTAAGTGTTTATCTGCCATTTGATGTTCCTCTATTGAGAATTCTCTGTTTAGTTCTGTACCCCATTTTTAATTGGATTACTTGATTTGTTGATTTTTAATATATTCCGGATATTAGCCCTCTGTCAAATATAGGGTTGGTGAAGATCCTTTCCCATTCTGTAGACTGTCGTTTGGATCTGATGACTGTGTCCTTTGCTTTACAGAAGCTTTTCAGTTTCATGAGGTCCCATTTATTGATTGTTGATCTTAGAGCCTGTGCTGTTGGTGTTCTGTTCAGGAAGTTGTCTCCTGAGCCAATGAGTTCAAGGCTCTTCCCCACTTTTTCTTCTAACAGGTTTAGTGTGTCTTAATAAGTGAGCATATTTCTAAAGTTCCATTTTAACTTCTTAACCTGTATTTGAACTTTAATTTTTTAAACATAATATTTGTATTGATTATTTGGGAATTTTGCATAATGAACCTGTTTGCCCTTACTTCCCCATCTTCCCCAGTTTGCCCCCCGACCCTTGGGGCCTTCCCCTCAAAAACAGATTTTTTAAAAAAGTCCAATTTGTGTTTTCCATAGAGTTGCTGAGGCATAGTCATACTCCAGGTGGCCATCTCCTTAAAAAAAAAGTGAGTTGTTCTCTTTCCCCATCTCCATCCCTGCCACTAGCCGTCTACTGCGTAGAGCTATTCTTCAACAACATTATTACAATTTTTAAGAGTTCTCTTTGATTGCTTCCTGTCTAGGTTGTTACTTTTGGGGGGAGGGGGAACAAGTTGCCACAGAAACCATCTATGCTTCTCTTTCTCAACTGTGAGTCTGCAGTCATGGATACCACTGAAGAAGAAGCTTCCTTGTCCTTTACAGTCAGCAGGAGCACAGATCATGCACTTCCATATCTGGCAACAGCATGGACCAAGGACATCCACCTGGCTTCCAGCATCAGCACATGCCATTGACCTCAGCATGCTTGCTGGTGGCACTACGAACCCTGGACAATAACACAGTCCCCAGAGAAAACCCGTTCCATGTTCATCAACATGGCTTTGGTGGCCAAGGGAGCCACAGACATCAACTCAACCACCAGATGCAGCAGGAACATGGACCCCCAAACATGGCAGCACAGATCACAGAAACCAACATGGCTCCTGGTGGCAGCTGGGCCCATAAACACCAACATGGTTTCAGGTAGCAGCATGGACTACAGACATCTGTGAGGCCTTTGATGGCAAGATGGTTCATGGACATCAACATGGCCCCAAGCTGTAGTAGGATCATAGTATATTTGAACATTTTAAAGTTTTTATATTAGAGTAGGAAGAAGTTTTGAAAAATAGTGTACTATGATAAAAATCCATAAATAACACATGAGCCTTAATAATCAATACTATTAAAAGTATATGATTTGAGCTCTTTTCATGGCAACCTGAGGCAGCCAACTCTGTCAATGTGAAGCTGAATGTCTCCTTCTGCCAGAATTTCACTGGAGTGAATGAGGCACATATGCTTCATATATTTTATGAGAATCCAAGGCCACAGAAGTAACTTTCATGCTGCAGGTGAAGGGTAGAAGGATTTTGTGGTAGGAATTCATCGGAAGCGGTGACAAAAAATATTCCCTAAAGCAAGATGCCTTGTCACACGGCAGAGTGCTCCTGCTGTTGAATAAGGGGCATTCTTACTATAGATGAAGAACTAGAGAGAAGAAGTGCATATTTGCTCAGAGATAGATGATGGGTACAAATCTGAGTGCTCTTGACATGGATATTATAAACAAAGCAGAGAGTGATATTCCTGGACTCACTGTGCCTTGGCAGTAGGACCCCCAAAAATTGAGCAAGATCAGAAAGCTTTTCAATCTTTCTGAAAAAAAAAAATGATGTTCACCAATGTATTGCTGGAAAGCCCTTAAACAAAGAAGATAAGAAACCCAGGATCACAGCACCCAGGACTCAGTATCTAGTTACTCCATGTGTCCTTTAAATCAAATGCTGATAAGTTGCTCTGATCAAACAACATACTAAGGGAAACAAGGAGGAGGCTGCAGAATATGCTAAACTTTTGGCCAAGGTCATGAAGGAAGAAAGAAAGAAAAGCAAAACAAAAGAGCAGATTGTCAAGAGACAGCAATGTAGGCAGTCCTCTCTAAGAGATTCTACTTGTATGTAAGTCTAAGTCTAGTCAAAAATAAGTCTCTACAATGAATAAATAAATGATCAGAACTTGAAAAGAAGCATATGATTCAGAAAAGTGTTTTTCCTGGGTTTTTCTAAACAGAACAAAGAGAGAAATACAGAAGAGAAAAATAAGAAGAAAGAGGAGAGGAAGTATGGGAAATGGAAGGAAAGTAAACAGAGAACAGATAGTAGAAAACAAAATGATTTCTGAATATTCTGGCTATTTTTCATTAATTGTCTTGTTTTGTTTTGTTATCCTTTTAATTTGGGTCTTTTGTTTTGTCTTGTTTTTGTTTTTAAGGAAAAGATCTAGAAATTTGGCTTCTATTATTCAACAGTCTAAGCAAACAAAAAAATACAGCTGCGAACAAAAATTACAGTTCTTAAATAAAATACTTATGTACCTGAAAGGACACTTCAACATCTTTACTAGCTAAGGCCATGCTTTCATATCATTATTGACACTCACAGCACATCTTTACCAACATGAGTCTTTCACTGATAGATGTATCATGGCAGACTGGAGGGAGAGATGGCTGATCTGAGGCACTGTGGAATAAACACCCCAACTACAAGCTTCCAGCATGCCTTATCCAACTGAACTTGGAAAGAGATGTGCTCATAGTCCCCTTTTTAGTATTTCCTTCATCCTGATATAATAGTAAAAATTTAAAAAAATCATCAAGAGCATATGTAAAATAAAATACAAACAGTAGGTCTCAAGCACCCTTTAAAATTATTTAATATGTTAATTTTATTAACTATAATGTAGATCTGAATTGTCAATAGTGGCTATGCCTGGCAACCTGTTCACAAACCACTGAGAAGTTCTAGATAACATAGTAGATAGTAGATTTCACGTTAGTTCTTTTAACATATTTCAGTGTAGGCTCACAGTCCAATATTAAAGAGCAGTTTAGTAGATCATCTGATGAGTGGCCAAAAAAATGAAGTCCCATAGCACCATCATCATCCAAATGTCAGAGATTGGGTGTGGCTCTTTTAATGCTAGCACCTTCAATACATTGGATAGGTGCAGGAGAGCGGCAGAGAAAAGGATGGCATTCCAACCAGGATGGATCCTAGCTATGTTATAAGCTACACCTAGTGAGAGCAGCAACATTAGCCAAACAAGTTTGCTACACTCAAATATCTTCCCCTAATGTTTCTGAGGAGAAAGGCTAGAAGCCACTACACTTGATGTGTGGAGATTCATTGAGCATTTGTAAATAAGGTTTCAGGTGAATATCTCAGGTTGGTAAGGCCAGAATACAAGGAAAGTTAAGAGTATCTATCCTCAACTGGGGGACCAGAAGATAGATCTACCAACCAGTTAAACATAGGGATAGAGAACAGAACAGAACTTCTGAAAGTTAAAGAATCTCCCACATCTATTAGCCAACAAGAGACCACTTGAACTGTACATAGAGGCCAGTCACATAACAGATCTGTTTTGAGAATAGCTGTTTGGAACATTAGCAATAGTTTAAATGTTTCTCTCGAACAAAACATTAAAATGTTCAAATGAATCATATGTTTGAGGAAAACAGGCTGAGGATAATTTAATTCTGCTACCACAGTTTCATTGATTTTTATATGTTCTTTTACTTTAAACAGACATTCAAAACAATTAACCCTAGTGGATTTTGACATTTGCTGTCCTTAGAGTACTATCAACTCTAATTAGATTCCAGAAATGAAGTAACAATATCTTATCAACAGGAAGACATTTTGAGGATGGAAAAGTCAATATTTCAAATACACTAAGAAGACAGCAAAAGACAAATTTATAAAAAATAAATTAATAGGATAAAAATTGCATTTCCTGAATTATTCTGCTGTCACAAAGGCATTCACTGCCAGGATCCTTTAAACACAACATTTCTTTTGTACATCTAAAATATTAATTAATATGCAAAACACGCCATTACCATCATATGTAAATGGTACTAATCTAAGGACATAACAATTCACAAAACTTACACCTTCTATGCATAAATATTGTAATCTCAAGCAAGGGATTCCATGCCACTTCTCTTCCTGTGAAGAATGATACTCAGGGTTTTTGTAAGGGTTAAGTAAATCCCTTCTTGAAAAAAAATTTTGAGTGAGTTAAGATTCCTTCAAACAAATGCTTATTGTTACAAGGGAGGTGATAAAGATCTTTGGCATTGACACAATCCCTATGATACCAGATTTTGTAGCACACATCATCTTACACTCTCTCACCACATTATTACTAGAGATTCACTGTCACTGCGTGAAAATACGATGACTCAAGGAGGCCAATACTGTAAGTCACATAGCTTGTCAGCGATATGCCAGACTATTAAGCCTGGCATGTGTGTCTCTGACTACCACCATTCATTCTATTTTATCACACAAGGTCATGTACTTCTATCATTTGCCAATGATGTGTGTGACTTAAGCTAATGAACCCCTCTGAAAGAGAGCTTTTTTTTTAATATAGGGCTGGCTATACAGTATAAACTGATACACATACAATCCTCATAGTCTGCCTGATGACTAAGTATCTAATGCACGTGGTTTAGTTACTTATCAAAATATCTGAAATAGACAACTTAAAGGAGGAAGAATTAATCTGTGCTCATGGTTTGAGATGGTACAGTACAGTGTGTCAGGTAAGCAAGGAAGACATTACGGTGACAAAAATATGTGCCTGTGACTCCTCAGTGGGCTAGAAGGCAAAGACTTTGAGCCAGAGCCTATAATCTGGTCCTGTGTCCTGAGGGTTCAACCTTCCCCTGCCCCCAAATAGCACCACCAAATAGAAACCAGGTGTTCACACACATAAGCCTATAAGGGAACACATCACATTCAGCCATAACATTCCCCCTCCCAGTAATCTTGTAAAGCAAAGTGCACTCATTCTAAACTTTAAAAGTCTCCATAGTCTTATAGCTTCAACACTGTTCAGAAGTTCAAAGTCCAAAATGTCTTTTGAGCCTCAAGACAATTTCTTAACTGTGAACTCCCTATAAAATCATAAAGCAAGTCTCATGCCTGTTACAGGATATTTGATCACACTGTGAACCCCAAAATTATTTACTGAAAAAAACTGTTTCTAGTTGTGGTGTGGCTCAGCTCTTCCACAAACCTTTAACCCAAGAGTTTTCTGTAAACAGGATTAAATAAAGCCAACCATAGATCAAGAGGTGTAGCAAGCAACTGGTTGACAAAGAGGGAACATAGGAAAAAAAACATGGAGAGTGAGAGAGAGAGGCATAAGAAGTAGAAAGGAGGGGGATTCATTTCGAAGGTTTTTTTAAGACAGCGTGGAGGAAAAGGGCTTTTTCCTTCTGGGACTTCATTTGAGTAGAAAGGTCACCTGGGTGCTTTCTCTGCCTCTCTGAGCTAGCAGGTTTTCACCCCAGCATCTGCCTCCTGAGTCTTTATTGATAAAATTGGATGTTCGGGATTTTTGTTTAAAAACAACACATGCCTCCAATACATGACACAGAGAAAGCATTCTCAATCCAAAATGGAATAAAGATATAACAAATACTAGACTTAAACAAGCCAAAAATCCGGTAGGGCAGACACAAATCTTTTTCTCTCCATGTCTAGCATTTTGGTTTACATCATCTGGACTCCAAATGACCTGCAGAGTCCTGCCCTTATAGTTCTTCTACCTACAACACATGCTCTTAAGCTGGCTTTTCTTGGTGCCTAAAGCTATCCTTGACAGATGTTCCATTTTTCTGTTGTTACCAGCATCCTAGGGTCTTCATTGTCACTTATAATTCACCTTTACAACTTCACATCCTATCTTTTCAGAAAAATCAATATACAGAATCCGGCCCTGATATATACACTGACTAGTACCTAGGATTTCTGAAACCTTGGGGCATGTACCCATGAAACTTCGAATCTTTATTCTTCCTGAATGCAAAACCAGCTTACATAGATAGCATCAAATTTATTGCCAGCTCAATATATAACAACCCCCCTTCTGCCTTGGACTATGACTGCAGTAGCTTCCTATGCTTTGTCAGCTATCCTTGAGAGGATATTTCCCTGGGTAGCCTCTTGGGAATAGGACACCTTAGAGTTCTCCCTTTCTAGGCACTCTATTTTGAAATAAATAATTTTCAGTATGTATCATTATGCTTAGGCAACTTTGATGAGTGTGGTCACCCACTCGAAGAGTATTTTCTGTTATCACAGTGCAAACCATTGTTTTTTTCCTTAATTGTGCTAATCGCCACAAGATTACTTTGTTTGCAGTGTTAGATTCAATCATGCTCCTTGCCTAAGCAAACTGCAAGTTTTCATATCTTTTTGCTTGCTAAATCTGACTAAAGGCAGTACGCAATAACCGTACCACATCCTGAATGCCAAGCTAAACTTGAAATTTGTTTCACAAAATAAACCAGCTCATTACTTTTGAACAGAGCCTCACTCAAATTTTCAGGACACTAGCAGAACATAACATTTTGCTACAATATAACATGAATGACTTCTATTGTTTCGTCTGAAACCTCAAGAGCGCACAGTCTGTACTGTTTTTCATCGCCATCAGCACTCTGGTTTTCAGAATGTCAGCTATTGTGATTCATTAAATTTACTTTACAGAATTCTAAGGCTCCTCAAAAAACTCTTTCACATTTCTCCAGCAGAGAAGTCCAAAGGCCCAAGAATCTCACCATCAAGCTGACGCTATCGGTGTTCTTTACTGGTTATTTGTGTTGTTACTATGACAAAATACCTGACAAAATCAACTCAAGATAGGAAGGGTTTGACTGGACTCGTGATTTGATATGATACAGTCTGTCACAGGGAGGGAAACTTTGTCAGAGTTCACGGCAGTCATGATACCAGGAAAGCAAGGATTTAGACGAGAAGTAACCAAAGAAAACTGATACTTTGATGGTTATATCTCTTCATTAAGCAAGGAGTCAGACAGGAAATAACCGAGGGAACTTCAGCTGTATCTTAATAGCTAATGTCAAGATGCCTCTTTGTGATGAAATGTTCTGGAAGCCCAGCAAATTTCCACCTGCTACATCAAAACCGAAGGTACACCAATGATGAGTCTGTCTCTTCAAAACCCTGGTTTCTTTATGATATTGTTTGCATTGTGATTTTGAAATCTTGTAAGTTTTCCAAGAGGATCATAAAAGAAGCACTCTAAAAGGCAGCTCTGGGGCCTATGAGAAGAAAGGGAAATGTCACTGTAGCCTGTGAATATATGCTAACCTCATGAATGCTCATAAGAAACTTGTTACTATTGAGAACATTTTACTTAGTAGTAGTGGCTGGGATTTTTCACACCCCAGTGGGCCAGGAAACAGACTTTGGCGTAGAATTAGAGCTGAGTTATGACACTATCGTCCTACCCCACAACTCGACATCTTCCAGTGAGGTTCCATGTCCAAGGTTCCACAGCCTTCCAGAACTGCACCACCAGCTGTATACCAAGAGCCTGTGGGATACCATTCATATTTATCTTACTTAGGGTTTCTACTGCCATGATAGACTACAATAACCAAACACAGCTTGGTTTGGAGGAAAGGGTTTATTTGTCTTACATTTCCACTTTCATCATCAAATGAAGACAGGGCAGGAACTCAAGCTAGGAACTAGGAGGCAGAAACCGCAGCAGAATCCGTGGAGGAATGCTGCTTACTGGCTTGTTCAGCGTGCTTTCTTATACAACTCAGGATCACCAGTCTGGGGGTGTCATCACCAAAAATGAGCTATACTCTCAATGTCAATCACTAACCAAGCAGATAACCCACAGACGTCCCTATAGGCTAATGTTATAGGCGTATTGTCTCCATTAAGAGTCTGTCTTCCAGAGTTGATCGGCTGATATCAGATGGTAGGGGTGGAAAGCTCCCCCTTTCTGAGAAACAGAGAAGAAGAATAGAGGGGAAAAAGGGAGTGAGGTCAGGGAAGAGATGAGGGAGGGGGCTACAACTAGGATGTAAAGTAAATAAGTTATAAAAAATAAATTTAAATTAAAAAAGTCTATCTTCCCAGATACGTCTAGGTCTGCATCAAGCAGGTAAAACTTGAACAAAACCAGAACAATATTTAAACCATAGCAACACACGAACTGTTACTGAAATTTGAGCCCAAACAGATGTAGTACATTTCCTGGCACAAATTGAATTTTCATGTTTAGAAGTGGAAAAGAACGCTTCTAAGCAGAATACACACAGCAGGTGTCTTAGTCCTAACACATAGCATTGTTTTGCTCTGCCTATAGGTAAAAGCATTAGCTTCAGTGTAGTAGCCTAGATAGCTGAATTTTAAACTGGGATCACAAATATTAACTAGTAATTTGATTTGGAAAAACCTCTTCTGCTTGCATTTCCTCTGCCATCAGAGAGATGAAAATATCACAGAATAACTGAAAGCTAATTTTAGTAGCACTGACTTTTCCTCTTTCCAAACAGTAGAATGGCTTATTTGAAGTGAACCTGACTGTTAGAATTGTTAGGGTGGGGGTTTTAATCAAACACACTTCTTTTGAAGCCATAAGACCAAATCAGTGAGCCTCTGAATGGCCTTGTGTCAGGGAGAAGGTATTTGACATTTCTCTTTGGGGCATTGGCCAGTACTCCAGGAACAAATGAGAAATAAGGAAAATAGAGCAGAAAATGGTCTCTGAACTTTGCTTAAGTTAAAAAAATGTGGGGTTCATGAGGCTGGAGAAACATTGAGGTTTAGAATTTACTCAAGAAAAGGGAAGCCCAGTAACCACCACAGGTGCGCGGTCACCACAGGTGGGCAGTTGGCATCACAGGTGCGCGGTCACCACAGGTGGGCAGTTGGCATCACAGGTGTGCAGCTGCCGCTGAAGTGCTTGTCTTTGGAGAGATTCCTGGTTAAAACAGGCTGAACAATCAGATCAGCTCTGCCATAGACAGCAGGAATGTCCCCCCGGCACAACCTTAGGTGAAAAGAGTCTCTCATTCAGCTTCTCTGTGGTTGTACTTCCTTTC
The DNA here is from genome assembly GCF_907164565.1 of Psammomys obesus. Classification (NCBI taxonomy): domain Eukaryota; kingdom Metazoa; phylum Chordata; class Mammalia; order Rodentia; family Muridae; genus Psammomys; species Psammomys obesus. Next base: position 1,140,982 of record NW_026585742.1, on the reverse strand, counting down.
TTTGTAGTCCTCCTTGGTGAGTTTTCTGTCTGTCACAAAGAACAAACAGAAAGAATAAGATTTCCTTTTGATAACTGCAATGTCTATATTATACCAGGAGAGATCTAAGAGGGACCTTGGAAGTCACAACTGATGTTTGTCTCCTTAGGAAAGGCTTCCACAGGTACATGATTACATGGATGGTCTCCACGATAGTTTCTGCCAGGTGCTACATAACTTGGGACTCAGTGAAGTCTTCATCAGTAGCATGTCCTTGGGACATACAACTATTAGACTTACTGCTGGGAGAAATGTTTGGATGAAGGCCTGAGGCCTATTCTGAGTCAGAGAAGCCCAGATCCATGATTCCATTCTCTGGGGGTGGGAGGTGGTGTCTTCAGAGGATGACAAGATGCAGTAGGCAGGGTACCAGGAATCTCAGCAGAGCCTATGACGCTGCGGCTTACAGCTACACACGCATAGCCTGCCTTTAGAGCAGGACTTCCATACATACAAATGGTAGCATTTATCTTTGGAGAACCTCTCAGCTCAATTGCTTCCTGGAATTTGTCATTTCCCATTATGTAGAGCTTTTAAGTGGTATATTATTCTGTCAAAAATATGACTTATCAACTAATAATATTACACTATCCATCATGAAATTCCTCTCTGTGTCACCACCCAAGTGAAGAGGCCCATTTACAACCACACATTTTGGAAATAAATCATTTTGGCAAACAAATATGTTCACTCTCAATATTTAATGATTTAAAGTTAAAGCCAAACGTTTTGAGATTAGGTGCATTATATTCAAACAGGTATTGAATTTCAAAACATCTCTATTGCTTTTATTTAGAAAGGCAAGAAAGAATCCAGATAATGACCCAGAGACAATGACCTTTGTCAATTAAAATATATTCTGTCTCAGTGGTTTTGTGCCTACAATTGTTTCTTGTCTATACCAAACATATTTGGTCAACAACGTATGAGTGTAAAATTACTAAGGAGATACTATATTCCATTTTTTTCTAAGAAATCTTTGAAAGATGGTGTTTAGCACTAGTTGAACATTTCCAGTTAAACTAGCACCTCACATACACTCAACAGCTCTCACGCGTGTGAGAGGCTACCTTACTTGGCAGTACACATATGAGGAAAAGCTTCCATGTTCGAAAGTCAACATACTTAACAAAAATTGTGTTTGATACCCAATCAGCTCCTGCTGTACAGGATGACTGTATGCTAACAGAGGTCACACAGAGCACTGGGAAGGTTGGCTCCAGAGTAAAGGTGATTAAATAGAGCACTGTATAGGATGTCTGCATCCTAACAGGGTAACAGGGATCATACACAATACTGTGATGGATGACTACATACCAACAGAGATCCTATAGACACTGTAAAGGATGACTGTATGCTAAAAGACATCATATAGGACACTGTGAGGGACAGCTACACACTGACAGAGGTCATACCACTATGGAATGGTCACGTAGTAACACAGAGATCATACAGCGGGGTGCAGGAAGACTACATACTAAAGATTTTCTTAGAGAACACTGTTCTAGCTTCAATTTTAACAAACACTTTCCTTTCATCTGTTCAGGTTTTTTGTTTGTTTGTTTTTGAGACAGGATCTTACCACTAGCTGAAGTTGGTCTTGAACTTGAGACATTCTTGCCTCAGCCTCCAGAGTGCTAGCTTAAATTATACTTACACATTAGTGAAAAGTGTCCGGTGGCTTTTTTAAATTAGAAATTTTGCATGAATGTTAATTGCTATATTCACAGCACTAGAACCATGCTGGATAAGTATTACATGCTCCACAATTTTTTATAAAGTAAATGCTATTCTTATTTAGAAGGAAGTCATGTTTTGGACAAATCTTTAACCTTGCAATATTTAAACCAATGTCCTATTTTTAGTACAGACCACCTGCTATTTGCTAAAAGGGGTCATAAATCAAAAACTGAGCAAAACCTCAAAGAGGGAGACTAAGAAGGGGTCAGCAAGTATTTTCCCATAATAGAGCAGATGGCGAGTATTTTAGGCTTTGTGAACCATATATTTGTGTCATGGCAAATTCACTCTATGTTACATTATGTAAGGAAACAGGCATAGCTGTATTCCAGTAAAACACTATTTACCAAAGCAGGCCATGAGCCTGAAAGCAGCATTTTGCCAAACCATGGTTTACCCTGTTTGGCAAGCAATTCAGCTACAGAAATCTAATAACAATAAACCCATGGGTGAACCTAGAAAAGAAGTGGGTAAAGCCTACGCAGAGAAGCATTCAAAATTAAATTTTCACAAGCTGTATGAAATTTCTATTATAAAAGTATGGAGGACTAGCACACATTGAAAGTCATTGCCAGTAACCCAATAGAAAATGGGCCAAGAATATAAAGAGACACATCAAAAAAATGCAAATGACTCTTAAACACAAAATGGATGTTCACCATTAAAACATCATTTAAAACTACAGTGACTTGATTATTCATAAGGAAAGACAGTGAGAGTGTAAATTGATGCTGTCCCTTAAAAGAGAAATTCAGTAATGTTTACCGAAGTCACAACTTCATACACGTTTACTTAGCAATTCCATGTCTAGGAATGTGTGTGTGTGTGTGTGTGTGTGTGTGTGTGTGTGTGTGTGTGTGGCATATGTGCACATGAGTGTGTAAGTTCATACATTTGTGCCAGTGGAGACCAGAAAAAGATGTTGGGTCACCTGCTTTATCGCCTTCTATTTTATTCTTTTAGACAAGGTATCTCACTGAACCTGGGACTAGGCTGATGAACAATAAGACCCAAGGTTCCTTTCTTCCCTGCCCTCAACCACACTGGGAATATAGACACAGACACCCGGCCAACTTTTACATGGTAGCTGTGGTGCAAATCCAGGTGTGCATGCTTATACAGCAAGCACTCTGACTAATGAGCCGTCTCCCCAGCCTCACCTCCAGGAATATTTTCCCCTAAAGTTACCTACGCTTCGTTCCCTGTCACTATGATAAAAATGCCTTGACAGAAGCAATTTAGGGGAAAAGAGTTTATTTGGTTCACAATTCCAGATCACAATTCCAGTCTATTTTCAGGAAGGCATAGCAGGAAGAACTTGAGAGAACCAGACACATTTCATCCACAGTCAAGAGAAGAGAGCATGAACTGGTTAGCGCTCAGCTCTTCAGTTTTTCTGCCCTTACCCAGTCTAGGAGCCCCTCTCTGTCTAGGGAATAATACCACCCACAGTGGGCAGGACTTCTCACCTCCATTAATCCAGTTAGGAAATTTCTTCGCTGGCATGTCCACAGGGCAACCTAAACTAGAGAATTTCTCATCGAGACTATTCTGGACTGACTAGACAATGTGTCAAGGTGATAGTCAAAACTAACCCTTACAGGAAATACGTAGTTGCTTTTATAAGAAATGTCACAATGTACAAGTCTATTCACTACAGCATGGTCACAACACGACAAAGGCCAGAGTCTATCATTAGAGATGTGAGGAGTCAAGCAGTATGCATCCTCAACAGAAGGATGAAGCTCTTCATGGAGAACCAACACAAAGGGTTCTTTGAAAGCATTTGAAAAAAAAAAAACACTACAAAATTGTATACAAAGGATAGTATCATTTATGTCAAACACAGGGGAAGCCAAGACATAGCTATATAGATACAGACATGGCTCATAGACTGTATAAGCATTGTAGAGACTATAGCTTTGGGAGGATAAAAAGAAATTGATACCATTGGTTTCTTATAAACTGAGAAAATGGGCAGTTGAGTTTCAAAACTATTCAGAACTATTGAGAACACTTTCACATTTCAGAAATGGGACCACAAGCCTTCTTTTACCAGGAAGTGGTAAATATACTTTCCAGAGTCAGAAGTGCAAATATAATAGAGAAGAACTTCTTTGTCTCCCACATGTGGTAACTTAAATTCTGATTGGGTTCTTTAAACTACAGAATAGTACTAAGCTGGCATTGGAAGAAACAGAGAAGGAAGAAAGCTGAAAGAGAAATGTCGTTTTGCACATACAGACCAGCCCTTGGCACACACAGGACATTGGCCAATCTGCATGACTGTTTTCTTTCTCTTAACCCTTGGGGCCCCCTCTCACATCCCCTCTTTCCCTCCAGGTCTCATGCTCACATTCCTTTCAGGATCATCACAACACGAGTGGCCACTGTATTTTAGCATGGCTTCAGCAAGGCTTGATAAGAACCCAAAAGTACTTTCTCCACTTTGAGAAGCTTATAAAAAATGGATCACTACTTTATCACCCCAGTTTTTATTGACTTGTTATTTACAATTATTTTAACTCTCAACACTGAGTTTATTAACCAGCTGTTTTATCCTTCCCTTCCAAATATTGGGATGTTCCCTCCTCCTCAGTGTCCCACAAACCCTCTCACATGCCTTTTCTCAAAGATTACCAATGGTTTTTCTTTGATCAGAGTCATGATCCAGCAGCTGTCTTGGACTTTTGATCTGAGCTCCTGTAAAGGCCCAAGCACTCTTGGTAAAATCCCTTTCAAACTTGAATTCATTTTTACAGATTTTCAGTTTATTTTTCTTGAAGATCATTCTTCTCCACAGGGGAAAAAAATCAAAGAGAAATCAAAGTTGGGTGGTGCCGCCTTTCTGCTCTTGTTTGTGAAACACTGCAGCATCTGTCCCAAGCTAGCCTGGCTAGCTCTGAGCTGAAAATGCAGCTTGCAACGCCCCCTTTCAACTCTCCTGAACAAACATACTCCAAAGGCACCAGAGTGCTGTCAAAGAAAAAAGCTCTTGCCTGCTCTTTCCTTTGGGTTTTTTATTTGTAATCTTTTGAGGTTAAGTTGATAATATCAATTCCCATTGTTTGCATAAGTAAAAAAGTCCACTGTCATAGGATTGGTCATATATATAGACAAGCATTCCAGAAACCCATTTTGAGGCAATAGAAATTATCAGAGAAGCCAAAGTATCTAAAGCCTGGTGGGTATAGCAGGCCTCCAGAATTCTTTTCCTCTTTATTTATTTATTTATTTTTGGTGTGTGTATGTGTGTGTGTGTGTGTGTGTGTGTGTGTGTTGTCGTCTGTGTATGAGTGAGAGAGAGAGAGAGAGAGAGTTTTGTTGGTTGAAACAAAGCTATGTGATCTTTCTGCTTCTCTCTGGAACTTTCCTTCTGGTTTTATACCTCATTAATGTAAAAGGTCAACAGATTTTTTCCCTTTATTTTTTTTCCTATGGGAGTTCAAATGTCTAGCCAAAAGGATAATATATTTATCCTTAGAAAATGCCTAGGCCTTTAGCATTTGTACGCCTTCTTGTTGCTCTCTCATGGTCTTTGTATAGGACTATCAAAGTACAAGAAAGGAATTAAAAAATACTCTTATGAAAATAGATCTTTAATCAAACTAAAATTAGATGAAGGGACAGTTGGAATAGACCATCAGGAAAAAAATAATAACCCTTCCACTTCCTAATGAGCACCCAGCTTGAAAAAACCTTCAGCAAAAAGAACTATAGCCACCCACTTTTAGCAAAGAGAACCCATCCTTGCCTTCTGTGGATATGCAAGAAGATGTGTCACTCTGGTGTGCTTGTTGCCACCTTGCCCATCACATGGTTTCAGGCTCTCTATCTCTCTTCTCTCGTTAATACAAGTAACTTTCCAGGTTCTGAGATTTCTGGAGAAAAGAAAAATCAGTCTCTAAGCACTTTTATTCAACATACCTCACAAAGGAAATTAGAGCCACAGGCAATATACTTACTCAAAAAACAAAACAAACAAACAAACAAACAAAACTGGCTAGAAATGTCAAAGCAGGGGAGTCAGTATTATGTACTAACATCCTTTCTCTAGAAACATCTTATCAAATAAATTAGACTTTTAGCTTGACTCTATTAGAAAATATTTTTTTTCTTTTAATTTCTTCTCTTCTCACACTGGATACTTTATTCTTTCTCCCTTACTTCCTCTGTCTTCCATTAATTCTGGCTATCCATCTCAAGGACACCTTAGGCTAAACTAGTCAGGCATGGAAGAGTGGCCCAGTTAATCAAACTGGGGCCTTGATACCCTTTATTTCCTAGTAAGTCACAGTAACCACTTCTTAAACCAAATTTTAACTTCACTTGAGCATCTCTGTGTATTTTATGAAAAAGAGTATAAATACCAGAGTTAATAAATATTCCCAAATAAAAAGCAATCAAGTTTGAAAGAAAATTGATGACTAGGATTATTACAAAGGGAAAATCTACTGTCCTTTTCTTGCAGTTGACTTAGAAATAATTAATTTGTCATATTACACTCCTGGGTACCTTGTTATTTGACTCTGGTGAGCTTTTCTGCCCTTGTTACAATAAGCAGTTGCCCAGGTAGGTCACTTTTCAGGGACAAGAAACCTTGTTTCGCTCAATCCAATGAAGCCTCATTTGGTCTACAGATACCAGTAGCATGATTAGAGCATGGCAGAAAATGAGCATCTTCATCACCACATGGCTCTTGTCTCTTTTGAGTCTTTCACATGGTGTTAAAGTCACCTACCAGTTGCTATGACAACAAAACCAAGCTAAGAAGTAACAAAAAATAGTTGACTATGAAGTTCCTGAAAGATATTAGCCCATGCTTGCAGAAAAGACACAGGTAGTCCTCTTTATTTTAGGCCACCATTTATCCTCATCCCTCCTATCCTACATCTATAACTCTGTTACAAAAATGTCTTTAGTTTCCTACAGTCTTGACCCTAGTAGCAGTCTCAATAGTAAGGTAAGCGTCCTGGGTTAAAGCAAGCTATGAAGAAAGAATAATACACTTAAGCTCTATAGACAAAGAGCAGGCCAACCCGACAGTGAGAGCCCCATCCTAGCAGGCATGGGGCTTATATTTTTTCCTCTCCAAGTCATCCCCTCTTTTTGTTAACCTTGGAATGGGCATTTTCAGGAAAAAAAAGTGTGCTTTGCTTAGAAGGCCATTTTATACAGAATTCAACCTAAGGCGATGCAAGAACATGTGTAGGAGTTAAACACCTCCGAAGCTGAAGAGTATTCTATTGAAAGAGTAAGAGTGAGCTTTCTGCACATGCCCCCCGGTGAGGAAGTCCCTGAAGCTGGTTTAAATTAGCCCAGCTACAGGTCATTATTATCTATTGCTCTTTGTGCCCTGTTTTGGGGACCCTCAACTTAAAATATCTGGAGGAACTGTCTTTACATCCCTTTTCATTCACCTCCACCACAAAGTGTCTTCAGGGCAGGGTCAGAGAGACCACTGTTACATATTGATTTTTGTATGTCTTATTTTGGAGGGATCTATTGGTCAGTCCCTCTTGGAGCTACCCTCCTGCCTAACAACTCAAATCGCTGGAGGTGAGAGCCTGATTTGTGACAGGGTGTCTATGCCTCTTTTCTTCTGTCATTGAATAAATTTCTTTCTCTGACCTTTCTCTCTCATGTCTTGATTTGATTAAGTAGGGAGGAGAACTGCACCATTTTCTGGTTGCAGGATGAGAACACTGCAAACTATTCTAGTTCTAATAATCCTCAGAAAAACAGAGTCTGCCCATTGTCTCTTTGCAAACAAGACAATGGTCTGTTAAGAGGCTCTGCGTTTTAGCTCTTATGACATATTACAGTGCATTTAAGCATTATTTGAAGCAATCAAAAACAGTTTTATTTCAAGTTTAGTGAAAATCATGAAAATTACACTTTACTTTCAAAATTATCGTAGTTTCAAGACAACTTAGGATGAATGTTTTATGTGAGTTGGTTAGCTTTCTCATAGGATAGAGTCCAATTTGTCCAGAACCTGACCAAGTGTCTGGGAATACAGTAGAAAGGTAGCAAATTCTTAACTGTGTACACATTGTGGCCACTGTCATGTATAATGGTTAATCTAGTTGCTAAGTTACCTTCAAATCTTTTAAGCTCAAGGACAGAAATGCCTTTGGTGGGAGGCAGAGGTCATGTCACGTACACAGGGAGCCTGGCCCTCATCTTTCTGGGAACAGACCCTTTCACATAGCAAAGTTTGAAAATCTAGTATTTAATACCTTCTGAACTCAGGTACATGGCTCAGCACATCCACATTTTTCCAGACACTCTGGGTTTTCTCCCTGGGTCTCCGGCTTCTATGGCTAATTTAGAAAGGTACCATTTTATTCACCTGCCTCCTGACATTTTCTAGGATTTTCTATTTGCCTGAACTGCTCTTTTTCTCTCAAACTCTTGAATTTGCTTCTGCATCCAGCTTTAAAAATCTTTTTTTAATAAGACTAAGTGCCTCTAAAGGAACCTCAGTTTCTCCAGTAACATCTGGACTTGTAGGGAGAAAGACCTCCCTGCTCCTTGCTCCCTCATGAGGGTCTTCAAAGGGACGTAAGCTGACTGAAGCTTTAGCATCTGTCAAACTCTAATAAATGTTTTTTTCTGAAGGGCAATAACCATTTCCTTCTGCCTTCCTTCCCTGATCCATTAAAACTTATGGGGGGGTCATCTTTGTTTCTAAGTCTAAAATGTCCACTCATTTACGGCCTGCAACGAGAAGCCCCACACACTTTTCACTCTGGTTTTCAGAGCTGGGATCCTTCTGCAGCACACACTGCTTCACCTTGGAATTTTCCCCTTTATTTCTTACTATTCCATCATGAAAGATGTAGGGGAAGTTCTCCTGGCTACTCATAATAGACATTTGTCTGTAAATTTTTTACTAAGGTTGTTCAAAAGCATCGATGGAGAAGGCACACACACTGAATCTGACAAATAAAAATGCAATCCAAAGCTCCCTCATACTGACCAAGCTCTTCCACATCTGCCACACTTGTCTTCACATTCTGCTACAGATCTCTTCCCCAGATTCCACTGCTCTTCCTGACTGTGCCCACCTCATTACTACCTACAAGGGAGCTAAGGATTTTTCACTATGTGAATTGAGTACTTAAGATGTGGCAAATCAGATCTGAGATGAATCATGAGCATAAAACAGCATACTTTCAAGAGTAAGGTTTTTAACGGTGATTTAATAACTTATCTCATTGATAAATTTACATCGATTGTATGCCCAAACATCATACTGCCTTATATACTGAACAATAATATGCTAGATTTTAATTTATATTGGATTAAATAAAAACTATTGCTAAAATTTACCTCATCTGTCATACACTTTTCTAATGTGACTATTAGAAAATTTAAAGGTATGTGTAGTTATCACAGTGTTCCTATTGGACAGTGTCGATCTAGGACTTGTGCCTCAGCTTTGAAATGCAATGACATTTTAAACTCCAGAGATGAAGTATAAAATTCCATGAAGAAGGGTGTTTGAGAAGAGAACATGAACTGAGTATCAACTATGTTGTTTTTCCTGAAGAGTCTTTCTAATACTGCTCATGGAAATGTGTACTTATCCTGAACTGAGTTCAGGTGACAGTCTGTGCAGATGCTGTATTCTCATGAACTCAAACCTTCAGATTTGTTGAAGAAGCAATCATCTTCAGGAAAGAATTACACACAGCTTGCTACTTAATTCAACACTACCGAGTGTCACTATCTCATTCTTTAGACACCTTCCTAAATAATTTTATACTGAGATACATTGGGTTTTGATGTTAAATTCTGTTTCTCATAGTCAAACATTGTTGAAAATATGCAGTTAACTGTGATCAACAAAACTGTCTTGATTCAGTGTGGTTTCTTTGGTGTAGGCGGGCACAAGGTTAGAAGTCAGAAAAGTCTCTTAATACTATTCTCCTGACCCAGGGTAAATTTAATTCAGCCCAAATCCCAGAACTTCTATGATGTTTTGATATTTTAAATTAAAATAACTGCATATAAGATTACCTAACTTGACCTGGATTATTCTCATCTTTACACGGTATAACTTCAGTATTCTCAGGAAGGGGCCACACAGGCACGAGTCCTGAGGGCTTTGGAGAGTCTGGATGCAGTCATGTAGCAGAATGGGTTTCCAAGAATGTTTTCAGTCTCTCTGAGAGTCAGTTAATTATCAGTGAGTGAGGATAATAATTTACCTTGCAGCTTTTAGTATTTTTCTTTGTTCTGTATACTTATTCTTTTGATTATTATGTGGTGGGAAGATTTTCTTCTCTGGTCTAATTTATTAGGTGTTTTGTAGGCCTCTTGTATGCTTATATGTCTCTCCTTTAAGTTTGGGAAATTTTCTTCTATGATTTTGTTGAAAATATTTTCTGGGCCTTAGAGACAGGAATCTTCTTTTTCCTCTATTCCTATTATTCTTAAGTTTTGTCCTTTCATGTTGTCTTGGATTTCTTGGGGGGTTGTGTCAGGAATTTTTTAGATTTATTATTTTCTGTGATGGACACGTCAATTTCTTCCATTGTATCTTCCACACCTGAGATTCTTTCTTCCATCTCTTGTAGTCTGTTGGTTACGCTTACCTCTGTAGTTCCTGTTTTCTTTCCTAAGTTCTTCTCCCTGATTTCTTCCATTTGTTTTTCTTTCATTTTTCTAATTCTATCTTCAGATCTTGCACCGTTTTGTTGATTTCCTTGATCTGACTGACTGTATTTTCCCGTTTTTTCTTCAATTCCTTCACCTCTTTGTTTGAACATTCTTCTGTTTCTTTTATTTCTTTCAGTGATTAATTATTTCCTCTCTGAAGGTCACAAACTGTTTGGCTGCATCTTCTTGTATTTCTTTATGATGGCCATACACTGTTTGACTCTATCTCCTCTATTTCTTTACAGATGGCCATAATTTGTTTGACTTTATCTTATCTTCTAGGCAATATGCAAAAGATGCTCAAGAATACAACAGGGACATTTGCTCTACCATGTTCATAGCAGCTTTATATGTAATAGCCAGAAGCTAGAAACAACCCAGATGCCCTTCTGTTGAGGAATGGATACAGAAATTGTGGTACATTTACACTCAGCAATTAAAAACAAGGAAATCATGAAGTTTGCAGGCAAATGGTGGAAATTAGAAAAAAAATCATCCTTAGTGAGGTATCCCAGAAGCAGAAAGACACACAGGGTATATAATCACTCATAAGTGGATATTAGACATATAATATAGGATAATCATACTAAAATCTGTACACCTAAAGAAACTAATCAAGAAGAAGGACTCTGGATAAGATGCTTAGTCCTCATTTAGAAAGGCAAAGAGGATGGACATCAGAAGAGGGAGAAAACAGGAAACAGGACAGGAACCTATCACAGAGGGCCTCTGAAAGACTCTATCTTGCAGCATATCAAAGAAGATGCTGAGACTCATAGCCAAACTTTGGACAGAGTAAAGGAAATCTTATGAAAGAAGGGGGAGACAGAAATACCTGAGGGGACAGGAGCTCCACAAGGAGAGCAACAGAACCAAAAAAAATATGGACACAGAGGTCTTTTCTGAGACTGATACTCCAACCAAGGACCATTGATAGAGATAACCTAGAACCCCTGCACAGATGTAGCTCATGGCAGCTCAGTCTCCAAGTGGGGGCCCTAGTAATGGGAACAGGGACTGTCTCTGACAGGAACTGATTGGCTTGCTCTTTGATCACCTCCCCCTCAGGGGAAAGCATCCTTATCAGGCTCCAGAGGAAGACAATGCAGCCACTCCTGATGAGACTTGATAGACTAGGATCAGATGAAAGGGGAGGAGGACATCCCTTATCAGTGGACTGAGAGAGGGACATGGGTGGAGAAAAGGGAGGGAGGGTGAGATTGGGAAGGGAAAGGAAGGGAGCTACAGATGGGATACAAACTGAATAAAGTGTAATTAAATAAAAGTAAAAATAAAATATTTAAAAATAGTGGTATTTACATCACTGGTGACACATATCGGCAGTCTCTGAGCTCTGGAATGTGCCTTTTTTTCCTAGGCACTCTGAAGGAGCCTGTTTCTTTATGGTTAGTACTGGTCATGTGATTGGTTCTGGCCACTGAAATGTCAGCAGCTTTGCTCTGTCATTTCCAGGTGGGTGCATTTAATAGCAGGAGTTGATAATTGGCCTGTTTCTATTCAGCCTTAGTGATCATGGCAGGAAGCATTGACAGGAAAATGTGACACAGTTAAAGCAGGTTAGCTGGGCTGAAACTTGGAGTTGTTCTGTCCTGGGGGCTGCCTTGTGGCTCCAAAAGGCTTTCCAGAAGCAAGAAACACCATTTGATGTGCTAAAACCCTAGAATTGAGGGTATTTGCTACTCTACTATATCTTAGGTGGAATTAGTTGATTAAATAAGGTTATACCCATTAAAAATACATAATCATAACTAGAGGTCAAGGAATAATATAGCATAAAGTAATGGTTTCTATTCAGTATGTTGCTAATATTTACAGTTCAGTTCAATAGATGGCTGCTCATGATCTTGCTTTTATTGTTTGTGCTTAAATGTTAAGTACTTGGTGTATAGCTGTGTCTTCCAAATTGAAACATTCACTCCTGAAGAGAGGAGGGAAGCTTTTAAGACTCATAAAGTAAATAAAACATCTCAGAAAGTTCTAAACTTGCAAGGTTTTAAAAACAGTAAGCAGCTGCTTGGAAGAGAATATTCTCTAACCAGTGAGCTGCCTGCAAGTGTCCAGGGACCTCCAGGGACGCAGCTCTTGTGGGTTGTCATCCATTCAGGGTGACTTTTCAGTGATGAAGTTGTCTGTGGTTGTGTCACCCAGGCTTTCTTAAATGACTGGCTAGAGTTGGCTAGACTTGGGTGAAAGTCTTTCTTTTGTCTGTCATGTGTGTCCTACCTGGGGTGAATATGGGTTTGTTCAGGCCTCCCTAGGAAAAGTCACACAACCTTATTTAATTACTAGCAGTTACACAACTCTATGACATCAATTAGCTTTATATAAATTCTTTTAGTGTTGTAAGTGAAAGTGACCTCCCCCCATAGCTCAGGGTTTGGGCACATGAGCTGCATATTTGTACTTACATAAAGCCTTTTGGAGCTACGAGACAACCTTTTGGTGCAGCGCTGCCTGAGGTTTTAGCTGGTCATGCTAGCCTGCTTCAGCTGTACCACATTGTCCTGTCAGTGTCTCCTGCCATGACTGGCTAAGGCTGGTGTAGGAAGAGCTGGAATAGTAACACCTGCCATTAACTGTTCCCATTTAGAAGTGACACAGCAAAATTGCTTGTAAAAATAACTTTTAATCACCATATGTAATTGTCTTCCCTGAGACAATTACATATGTGTCCCTTCTGCTAATCATCTATGCCAAGTCCTCTCCCCCACTGCCTCTGTCTGCTAACCTAGGCCTTCTCCTTAAACCTTCTAGCCTCCCTACAATCTAATGTAGGCCTAGAATGTTTTCAGCTTCTGAGATTTACTTCTGAATAAGCTCACCCATTCTAGTTCTTTCTGAACTTTCTGGCTGGTTCCACTTAGCTATTCTGGCTCAAACTCCTCTAAGCTGATTGACTCAAACTAGCTTTTCTCAACTTGTGACTGAATGCTCTGTTTGGCCTCAACTAACTCTAGCAATCTGTTTTAATCTTCTGGCTTCTTCTCATTCTCTGGTTCATTCTGTCTTCACCTATGTATAGCTTGTTTTCTCTCTGCAACCTCTGTCTATCTGTCCTCGTAAAACTCTCTCTCTTTCTCTCTATGTCTCTCTGTATCTCTGTCTCTGTCTCTATCTCTCTGTCCCCAGCCAGCCACATTGCTTTCTCAAGTAACTTCTCTTTCCTCTCTGTTCTAGTGAGAGGCAGGTATATCCTTATCTGTCAAATCTTTCTCTGATTTGTCACTTTGTCTGACTCTCAATTAGACATCAGTTTCAAACATGGCTGCTTCCTTCTACAAACTACTAACTTTACTTTTATTGTTTGGGATTAAAGGTATGTACTAAGGTCTGTATTTCAGCCAGAGTAGTCATACTGCTGAATTAAAATTCCTTTTGAGTTGCTCTTGAAACACTGCTTCTCATTGTGTAGAAACTGTTACCATGGCAGAAATGTCTTGATCTCTTAGTGCAGAATATGTGTCAGTCGGCATATGGAGGTAAGCCAGACTTTGCTCTGATGTAAGCTGTGAGTGCCTGTGTCCCTTCTGCTAATCATCTATGCCAAGTCCTCTCCCCCACTGCCCTGGCTATGTGCCCTACTCCACTCTATCTGCCCCTGGGTTTTGCAACTTTCTTCCTTGCCTTGTGGTTATGGGATGCATCTTCTCTTACTCTTGGCACACAGGTTAGTCACCGTGTAGAATCCAAATTATGAAGCATGAAGCAGAAATGCCCTGAAATTTCTGTTAGGTGCCCAAGGCTGTAATTAGTTTTTACTTACTGATATATGAGCTTTGTCTCTTTGCCATAAGAAAAAAAAAAGCCAGAGCAAAGAGGAGCAAAGAGAAGGAATTAAAGTACGGAAGGGAACATTTGTGTACCAATTCTTTAAATATGAGAAAAGGAGACAGAAAAGATCAAAGAAACAATGACAAGAACTTAGAAACTGAGCTGTTCTGAGTCTTATCTTTAGCAAGAAATGCCAGCATGTTATGGCCAGACACAATGTCCTGCTGATGGTCAGACATGCCAGAAATCAATCAGGCCAGAGGCCCTAGGGTTATAGTCCAGAACCCTTAATCCAGCCACTGTGGCATGAAGATGAGCAGACACCTGATGGGAGGGCCAATGGCACTGCCCACCCCTGACCCTCACAATGCCTCACCTAGCAGTTACCACCAGCCCTATAAAAAGCTGCCAGAGTAACAGCTGCCCAATGCTACCCGGCTCCTGGGACCTGCCCCTGCTCACAACAGCCCGGATTTTTCTATTCTCGTATGCTTCCATGTGTGCACCCATAATAAACCCTTTCTAAATGTTCACCCTCCTCGTGGTCCATAAAATTCCTTCTTCAAGTTTACAAGGCAAGAAGGACCTGTAGCCAGAGATTTGGTGGAAGTTTTGTGATCATGTGCTTCCAGAACCCTAATTCCTGACTTAACCTAACCACCTGAGGTTTGAAAACCTGTCCCAGTCAAGAATTCTGCCTTCCTCTCATTGCAGCAATAAATACTTACATTACCTGACTGCATATATGAGAAATACTGAGTATAAGATATTGCAGATAAAATGGATGTATATATGTTGCCAATATACTGGATAGTTATTATATATGTGTTATATTTAGGAACAGAAAAATTTGAACAACTCCACTGGACAGTTCCTTGACACCAATGGCTAGCTCTCTAAGTATCATGTAAATAAAGCAAAGGCATAAGTAAAAATCTATGTGTCTGTGACTGTCAACAGTTACACAAGAAGATGCCGGACATTAGAACTTTTGCATACTACCAGTTAGAACATAACATTACAAGGCAACTGTGGAAAACATTATATTAGCCCCTTAAAATTAAGCCTTGTTTTATTAAACAATGAGTGAAGTCTACTATCATTACTAGTCCCCAAAAAAATGAAACGTGGAAGGGAGATAGTTTTATACTTATGTTTATCAAAGCATTGATCTCACTAGCCAAGAGACAAAAACAGCCTAAATGTCTACTGACAGTAATTATAAACAAAAAGTGGCATATAAAACAGTGATATATTTTTCTTTTTTAATTTCTTTTTAAATTTTTTATAATTTATTCACTTTGTATCCCAGCTGTAACCCCCTTCCTTGTCCCCTCCCAATCGCACCCTCCCTGCCTCTTCTCCTCCCATGTAACCTCTTCCAGTCCTCCTTTAGATAGGAGCAGTCCTCTTCCCCTTCCATCTGACCCTACCTAGTCTATCAGGTCTCATCAGGACTAGCTGCACTGTCCTCCTCTGTGGCCTGGTAAGGCTGTCCCCCTCCCCCAACAGGAAGAGGTGATCAAAGAGCCAGCCACTGAGTTCATGCCAGAGACAGTCCCTGTTCCCATTACCTGGGTACCCACTTGGAGACTGAGTGGGCTACATCTGTGGAGGGGTTCTAGATTATCTCATGAATGGTCCTTGGTTAGAGTATCAGGCTCAGATTTTTTTGGTTCTGTTGTTCTCTTTGTAGAGCTACTGTCCCCTCCAGGTCTTTCTATCTTCCCCTTCTCTCATAAGATTCCTTGCACTCTGCCCAAAGTTTGGCTATGAGTCTCAGCATCTGCTTTAATATCATGCTGGGTAGAGTCTTTCAGAGGCCCTTTGTGGTAGGATCCTAGCCTGTTTCCCTTTTTGCCCTCTTCTGTTGTCTATCCTGTTTGCCTTTCTGAATGAGGATTGATCATCTTACCCAGGGTCCTCCTTCTTGCTTAGCTTCTTTAGGTGTCCAGATTTTAGTATGATTATCCTATGTTAGTAAGCATTGAAACAGGGAAACCCTTGTATAGCTGAGTGACATAGAAGATCCCTGAAGGCAATCTTAAGGAAAATAAGGACATAAAAAAAAAAGACAAAGATATGATTCTAACTATATGCAGAACTTGCAGTCAGAAAACTCAGAGGCAGGAAAAGCACTGGTGGTTGCCAGGAACTGGTATCTTATAAGATGACCAGTTGTGGGAATGATTGGCAATGATGGCCTCATAGTGTGGTGACTATACTTCACACCATTGAACTGTACACAAAGAAAGAGTGAAACCATAAATATTGTGTTATGTATAGATTTGTAACACAGCGTTTAAGAAACAGAAAGTAAAGCTGTTGGTTCCACAAAGGGATGGAAGCCACCAAGAAAAGTCCCCTGAGTGAGCTTACCACTCCTTCCTGATGACAAAAGCGGGGCAGCAGCCTAGAGAAAATGGGGGCAGCCAGGGAGATGACACCAGCCCTAACAGCTATGACTGTTCTGCCTGTGCAGTGTGGGAGCTCTTTCCAGCTTCATTGCAAAGAGGAGGTGCAGATGGCAGCATTCTTCTCTTCTCATCTCCATCCCCTGCCAACCCATGTGACTTCCTCTCCAAGCCAGCCAGGGTGTGTGACTCGTGCTTCATCCCACCCTTACCCTTCCTTATTTTTCCTGTCTGAGACATATGGAGGCTGTGTGTCAGTGTGGGTTAGTGACTATGCCACTGCCAAAGTCAAGGGTGGCTCCTGAACCTAAGAAACTCATCTTCTACCTGTGGAGCTGACTAGGAGGCTGGCTAGAAGTCTGAAATACTAAAATAAAAATGACCTGTGGCCAGACTTTAGCCTTCTCAGACCAGAAAATAACTCAGGTCCTATTGGCAAAGTGTTAATTTGTATCACTCGGCATTAAAAACACAAGGCTGTTCAATGGAATGTCAGCTGAGGCAGCAAGCAGCTAGGAAATAAGTCTATCAATGAGAGACCCATCCCCCTGTACTGGGGGATGTTGAGAGGCAGTTGCTGTTAAGTGTCCTTGCAGGAATGGTACAAAGTTCGTGTCAGAAGTGGCAGTGAACTAATTAGAAGAAGGAGTCATCTTGTCTGCTTTCTGGGTACAGCACTTAACGGTTCCTACTCTCCCGAACTCTCACAGCTGGTAAGAGTACAAAGTGATAGAAGCACATGAGATGCTAGGTTTGTACCACATAACCCAGCCATTTCATGCACATTTCCCCAGGCATCTTAAAGCATATGTCCACACAAAGAACTGCACAAAACGTTTATGCTGCTGTGGTTGCCACACCACACACTAGAAACAACCCATCAATATTAAGTGAATAAACATTTCGTGGTATGTCTATAAAATGGAATATCACTCAGCCATGTATACAGAAAATGTGCATGAATTTAAAATTAATCATTTTAGTTAAAGTAGGCAACTAACAGATAATTAATATGGCATGATGGCATTTGCAGAGGGTGCTAGGAAATGCATGCTGGACTAAAGCGACAGAACACGGAATAATGACGATCCGGCATTGGTGGCTGAGAAGGGGAAAATGTAGGAAGCAAAACAAATGGCAATACAAATCATCAGAGTGATGGGTATTTTGTCATATTGCAATGTTTTCATCTTACTTAATTTATAAAATTGACCAAATGCTAGGCCACAGAAGAGGACGTTGCAGCCAGTCCTGAAGAGACTTGATAAGCTAGGGTCAGATGGACTTGGAAAGAGGCAGGGAGAAGATGAGGGAGGGAGAGTGGGATTGGGAGGGAACGAGGAAGGGGGCTATAGCTGGGATACAAAGTAAATAACCTGTGATTAATATAAAAAACAAATTAATTTTAAAAATGAACAGATTACATGTTTAAAAATATGCAGCTTTTCATATATCAGATGCCTCTTTTGTGTTTCCATCTCCTCTGGGTTAAACACGAGTATCACCATCTTGAAGCAGAGAAGCCATCATCAGTTGCAGGAGACTTTCAGGAGATCCAGTCAAAGGGTATTCCACTGTGGAGGGAGAGGGACATTTTTAAAGCTCAAGAGGCCCATGGGGCCTTGCCAAGATGACCATAAGGCTCTTCCCCTCGCCAGGATTAAAGATTATGTAATAGGCAAGTAGAATACTTGGGTGAGATTCTTCAGTGGTGTAACTGCCTGTGCATTGCCAGGGAATGTCCCAGATGCTGACCGTGACTCCCTTGTGCTCCTACAAGTGCTCCAAAGAACTCCCGGGCTCATCAAATTGGGCTTAGATGGAGTCTCTTCACATCCATCAGTGCTGGTACCTTCTCCTGCTGAGGTAAAGGTGGCCAGGAACCATCATGCACTAAACATGAGTTACATTTTAGTGGCTGGCTTATTCCCTGTTCTATTGCTGTAAAGAGACACCAGGATCCAGACAACTCTTACAAGGGAAAGCGTTTAATTGGGGCTTGCTTCCAATTTCAGAGGCTTGGCTCATTATCGTCATGGTGGGGAGCATGGCTGCAGGCATGTATGGTGCAGGAATACTAGCTGAGAGCTACATGCTGCTCTGAAAGCTGGGAGACTCTGGGTTTGGCATGGGCTTTTGAAACCTCACAGCCCACCCAGAGACACACTTCCTCCAACATGGCTACAGCTCCCAATCCTTTGCAAATAGTGCCACTTCGTGATAAGTAAGCAGTCAAATGTCAGAGCCTGTGAGAACCATTCTTAGTCAAGCCACCACACGGGATGTTATAACCAGCTTTCTCTTCGGTGATGAGTAGCTGTATTTTCATTGTGGTCATCTGCTGTATTATCAGTAAGCTGGTTCCCAGATACTTACACTGTTGGTTACAACCCCGAACAGTATTATGTAATTGGATATGGTACCCCATTCGGGGGAAAAAAATGGCAATGTGAAAAAGTTTCTGAAAGCACAAAGGCCAACAATTACTTGAAAATCAAACAGAAATGAATCTAAAGGTATTCTGATGGCACTTGCCTGCATGCCATCAAGAGACTTCCCTACAGCTTTGTCTGTGCACCCAGGACATGTGTGCTCTGTGGTGTACATGCCATCACACCAAACAAAGTCAGTAAGCACAACCTGGAGCCAGCAGCTAAGATCTGAGACTATTGCAGGCAACAAATCATAGCATCTTTACTAAGCACGTGAAGTTTTCTCCTTTTCTAGAAACAGAACACAACATTTTTATAAAAGTAGAGACATTTTGTGTCATAAACATCATTTTCCAATTCTCTGTCTTCCCTCTAAACCCTTCTGTGTACACTCTGGACCCTAGATTTGTTTCAAATTCATGGTGCCTTTTTTTTAATTGTTGGTATGTGTGTGTGTGTGTGTGTGTGTGTGTGTGTGTGTGTTACTAAATATATAAATACAGCCTGCTTAGTCTGTATAGCTTTCCTAGCATGTATGCTGCCAAAGCTGACCATTTGGTATTGAATGGCCAATTTATGTGCTCTTTCTGGGGAAGTCTACTTCTCCTGCTCTCAGCATTCCTTAGTTGCCTCTGGTTCTCATCTAGAGTTGAAGCCCCGTGAGCTTGCCCCTTCCATATTAGCATGTGGATTGGGGTAATCTTTGTTTAGGCAAAAGCTCTGGTTCTTTCAGGTCTTGTTTAAACAGGCATGCTGCTGAGACTTCATGGGTTTAGTTTGTGACATTTCTAGGTCATACAATCTCACAGCAAATTCCATGTTCCTCTGGTTCTTATAATCTTTCTGCCCCTCTTTAAACACTGATTTTTAGAAAACTGCTGCAGACTATATGAAAATCAGTGTGGAGGCTTCTCAAAAGACCAAAATTAGAACTCCATGAGACCGATCTGTGCCGGAGGAACTCCAAGTGACCATACCACAGAGATATATAGACATCTGTATTTATTGCTGCATCACTCACACAACTTTTCATATTCTCCTACCATCTTTCCTTCACATGTATGTATAAAATTAATATATCTTTGGATTATTTTGTGTTGAAATGCTTGATTTAAAAAAAAAAACAAAACTGCTGTTTGATTCTTGGCGAGTCCATCTCACTCAATCTGAATGACGGTAACCAAAAAAAAGCAAATGGCAAAGGATCCTACAAAGATGTAGGAAAAGAAGCACCCTGCTGGTGGGAGTGTAAACTTGTGTAGCCACCATGATGTAGCCACCATGAAAATCAGCATGGGTGGTCTTCAGTAAACTGAAAATAGAGCTATAGTGTGACCTAGATGTGCCTCTCTGGAATACACGTTAAGGATTCTCCATCAACATGCACAGGTATGTGCATGTCAGTACTTACTACAACCCTGTGAAACAGCCAGGAAATGTAACAAATCTAGCTGTCCATCACCAATTGAGGGACCACCCGGGAATGAGAAAAACAATTGTGATTATTTGAACTGAAGCCAGGTGCAGATAGCTCGTGAAGGGCAGGGTAAACTGTTCTGAGAAAAACCATAAACAACCAGCTGTAAACTATTTTCATGCTATTCTTGCTGACCAATCAACGTATAGAGCAAAAGTGGTCTGATTTTCAGGTATAAAAACCCTGTGCTTTGCATGTTCGGGGTTGTCTTCTGTCTTTGGAGGGGCGACCCTATCGCAATTGGAATAAACCTCTTGCTTTTGCATAGAGTTGTAGTCTGAGAGTATTCCTGGGAAGGGCGCGATCCTGAGCTCCTGAGCTGTGAGACTCCAGGTCTTACATAATCAATGAATCAATGTGGTGCAAATATACAATGAAATATTAGGCAGGTATAAAGAATATAAAATTATGGCATTCAGATACATCCAGAAATTATTATACTAAACAAAAAAGACTAGACTCATAAAAGACAGATACTACAGGTGCACTCTAACAAGCACAAACTACATTTAAAGTTGTGTGTATATATGCATATATGTGTATATATACATATATATATATATTTGTGGAGGTCATGAAACTAAAGGGGGTATCATGAAAGGAGAAGAAAGGATCTTAAGGAAGGTGGAAATAAGGGGCAACAAAAAAGCAGAATTTGAGGCTGGGGAGAAAAGCTCAGTGTAAAAGCACTTGCCACATAAGCGTGAGAACCTGTGTTCAGATGCCCAGAATCCATGTAAAGCCTGATGTGGCCTTGTCTATTTGTAATCCCAGCACTTCTAAAACAAGATGGGAGAAAGAGATATGAGTTCAAGATAGAATTTCAAAGGATGTGGATACAGGAAAGTACATTGAAGCGGGTTAACTTGTACTGTTAATCTTCCATACCCATTCAGGAGCAGGCACTGCTACACATTCAACAAACTGTTTCACTTGACCAAATCAAGTAGGCTGAATCTCAATTTTGAAGAAAGACAGATTGGCCTAGAGGAGAAGGTAGTCGAGATGTCCAGAGCCTATAGCCCAGCAATGGTAGGGGTGACATTCATGCTTCACTCTGCCTAATAGTTGAGCACCTGCTCTCAGTTGCTGGGCATCATTCTTTCCAATGCTAAAATGCTCTGGAAGTCCAAGCCCAAACAGGCCTCCATGTCAAATGCCACTCCAGAAAAGATGCCAGAAATCACTTCGCAGATGGAAAGACCAGGTGAGTGAGGAAGGGGACAGAGACTTCCTCTATTCTATGAATCTAGCTTTACCCTTGTTGTTAGATTTCAGTCTAGAAATGAAACCTCTCAAACAGCCTAAATATCAATGTCAACAAGAAAATCTTGGCCGAGTAGCTAAAGATTGCATCTAAACTCAGGAAAGCATTCCACAGAGTATAAGCCAGATCATCCTGCTGGAAAGGCTCATTACAACTATTTGACCTATTAAGGATTGATCATTATCACTATTTCCCTCCTTGTGTTTGCTTGTATAGGGTGATTACCAGGTTCTTAATGGAATGTGTTTTTAAAGTTCACATGGAAGCCAATGATTTAGAAATCAGACTGCATGTTCCCCATAGAAATAACACACACATGCTTCCAGGGTGGCCTATTAAAGCCCATTTAATACATAATGACTGAAGTACAGTACAAAGAAGAAAAGAGCACTTCCCTGCAGTTTTAAAAATAAAACATTTAATAAAATGTCAGGTAAGTTTTAATTCAGAAGTCCTTCAATAGAGTTCATTCTCTGACTGCACTTCAAAAGTAGAACAGAGAAATAGAAATCCATTCTCCAACAGATCTGAATGTTTTCACCTGCCTTAGAAGGCAGAATAAACTATAGTTACATTCAGTTTTATATAACTGATTTCACCCCACATGTAAAGGGGAGTTATATAAACCTGTTCATTTTTTTAATCACCAAAATATTTTATTTATATATAATAACAAAATAGTATCATTTTTATACTTTATATAAAATAGGCTGCAATATCAAAATACCATGGACTAGATGGCTTAAATAACAAAAATTCATTGTCATCTGGAAACTAGGAGGGCTAGGATTAAGGTGTTTCAACAATTTTTTCCTGATGAGAACTCTCTTCCTGGCTTGTGGAAAAAAGAAGAAATGGGAGGAGGGAGAAAGATGGAAGGCTGAGAAGGAGAGATCTGTGTGTGCATACGCATTTGAAGGTCGGAGATCAGCTTTGGGCGCTTTTCCCCAGGAACCATACTCTCATCTTTGTGACAGTGTCTCACACTGGGCTGGAACTCACCACGTTTGTGAGGCTGGACTCACTATCAAGCCCCAGCACCTGCCTGTTTCCGTCTCCCCAATACTAGGGCTGTAAGTACAGTCCACCAGACAGACCCATCTTCTGCACATGTCCATCGGCTCTCTCAGTCCTTACGCTTACACAGCAAACACGTCACTAACTGATCTACTTCCACAGACCTAAGGAATTTCTTCTTTTAAGGCCAAATTTCTACTGAATTAGGGCTTGTTCTTGATAGCACCATTTACTATTAATTACCTCCAAAAAATTGCTGTTCCTCAGTGTCCTCACATCATGGGTTAAGGGGTCAACATAGGATGGGAGAACCGTGTGTGACTCAGTCCACAGTGCAAAACTTAAAGTTACGAATCTGCCCTAAGAAAGACAATGCTGCCAGTCTGGATGAGACCTGATAGGCTAGGGTTAGATGGAAGGGGAGGAGGACCTCCCTATCAGTGGACTGGGGGAGGGGCATGAGAGGAGATGAGGGAGGGAGGGTGGGATTGGAAGGGGAGGAGGGAGGAGGCTACAGCTTGGATACAAAGTGAATAAACTGTAATTAATGTAAAAATTAAAAATTTAATTAAAAATTTTTAAAAAGAAAAAAAAGAATCTACCCTAAATCTTGAATACGTTGCTCAAAAAATGTTTTAATAGAATCTTGTCTCACTCCCTCATGTCAGTAGAAGCTGCTAGACGGGCTCTGAGTGGGGATGTGATCAGCCTGGTCCCCTCACTTCTGAGTCGGTGATACCTGTGAGGATTTGTGGAGGCTCATGTTGGCAACACATTGATGGCCAACAGCCAGTCTTTAGCACATCTGTGAGGGATTGCCTAGGAAGCTCAGCCCCCGAAAACACCCCACAGGCATTCCCTTGATTATATTACTTGTAGCAGGTGGATGGCTCACTGGACAGTCATCCTGGTCTGTCTAAAATGAAAAGGGCAGTCTGATTGCCTTTTGCTCTTGACCAGTCCTCTCAGGCTCCTGCCGCTGAAACTTCCCTGCCACAATCTTCTATAATCTGGAACTGTGTGTCAAACAAACTCTTTCGCCCTCAAGTTGTTTTTCCCCCCCAAGTATTTGTTCCCAGCAACAGGAAGAAGCTACAGCACCTTCTTTCTCATTTCAGTCTGATCCAGCTAAGTATGACCTCCTTCCTGTCCCCCAAGCACAGTAAGTACAAAAGCCCCCACTTTTCGATAGCATCTCATTTAATGCGCTAATCATGTGCCTCTTTTTCCCCTCCTTGCTTTCTATAGTTATTCCCTGTTTGGTCATCCCCATATAGCTTTACACAATTAACCAGAACACATAACTCACCTGTTATTTCTCTGTCATCTCATCACCTCCACTGACATGTTAAATCCATGACAGCAGGGATTTTATTTTTTTTATTCTTCAGGGTTATCAAACCTGCAAACCCCCAAAGTTGTTTACCAATTTCTATATCAACACGTGCGTTCTTTAATCAATGTGTTCTTATTTGACTTTCTCTTTTAAGTCTTCTTCATGAATAGGATAGATCATTTTCTGTATGACAGATTTATTTTGAGGTAGCTAATAGGTCCGCAGAACTGCAGATCAAAATTCATCGTTCTGACATTTGGCAAGCAGCCTTCCCAGTAGTCCTTGGTTTTCCAGTCATTCCTGTAAAATTCATGTTTCCTGTGTTTCCATAGAGTGGCATAAATTTAGCTAAGGCTGTTCTCTAATCAACACTCATTTGAATTGTGCAACTGGGTAATGTTTTATCACCCAGTAAAATTATATCTGCTGTCGATGATGTATTCATTCATGGATAACCAGGATTGTATTATTTAAAACCGAAACTCATATCTATTATGAAAAAGATCTAGTTCAGTGATTATGATCATTTGATTTTATTGAATTAAGTTTACTACTTCCTTAAATCTTCTTTTTATCAATTTAGGTTTAAAAAAACACTATCATTGTCAACAATAAATCTATTTCATTGCTTCCAAGTGCTTCTTAGAACAGTGCTTCTGTCTTTTGTTGATGCAATTTCTGTCATGCAGCTCTGCTCATATGTTGCTGCCTTGAAACACATCCTCTCTGACTTTCAATCAGCTGGACCTGCTTGAACAGGTTCTGTGGCTTCCAAGAAGGCTACTTATGGTGCTAAATTGATAAGTGAGTTTGCAAGACTTGTAACATCAGAGGTAGGGTATAAAATCAAATTGTTTTTTACTTAGCTGAGAGCTGAGGATATGTCTACTGTGTCCTGCCTGTGTTTTCATAGCATTCCTTGCATTTCATGGGTTTGTCATTTATCATTAATCCTTCCTATCCCTTGCAAAAGTGCATTACTCGGAGTGCACCCATGAATGAGGTAAGCACATTCTCAGGCATGCTCCTTTGCAGTATCTCCTGCATTCTGGAATGTCCAATTTCAAATCTGAATATCCCAGGGATACTTGCACATTGGACAAAGTTCTGTCATTTGTAAGGAAATGGGTATGGTTGGAGATTATGCTAGTGAGAAAATTAAGCCAGTTTCTGAAAGACAAATGCTATACGTTTTCTCTCTTTTGTGGTTCTTAGATTTTATATAAGTGGATAAAACCATGAACATTACATGGTACTAAAGTATAAGTGAAAGTACCTAGGATGACAAAGGAAACTAATAGAGTGGGACAGTGTGGAGGTATGTGGAGGGATAGCCCCCATACACTCTTGTGTTTGAATGCATGGTCTACAGGGAGTGGCACTATCAGGAGGTGTGGCCTTGTTGGAGTAGATCTGGTTTTGTTAAGGTGAGTGGCCTTGTTGGAGTAGGCATGGCCTTGTTGAAGGAAATGTGTCTCTGTGGAAGAGGGCTTTGAGGTCCACTCAAGCTATGCCTAGTGTGGCACACAATCTCCTTTTGCTGTGACTGGATCAAGATGTAGAACTCTCAGCTCCTTCTCCAGCACCATGTCTGCCTGTACACTGCCATGTTTTCCACCATAAAAATAATGAGACTAAACCTCTGAAACTGTAATCTAGCCCTAAATTAAATGTTTTCTTTCATAAGGATTGCTATGGTCATGGTGTCTCTTCACAGCAATGAAACCCTAACTAGGACAGAGGGATAAAAAAGCACAGGGTAGGAGTAGATAAAAAGGAATGTGCTCAATACACAAAGAATGCTCGTGGGAAGATGTCCTATAACACAGGTACAATAAGAAAGATTAAACTGCTTTCAAATTAAATAATTGTATTGGAATTCTGTCTTTGATAATTAGTTAAGACATAGGATTAAAAAAATGTGTAAATGGTAATCAATGGCAATATCAAAAGACTATAGACATCATATATATTGTCTGCTATATGTTCAGCCTTACATGAACTACAAATAAGAACAACACATGGACTATACCTTGAAGCAGTAATAAACTAGTTTAGCTCCTGGTTTAATGAGATACCTTTTCTCAATGGAATGAGGTTGAGGTTGGGTATGGTAGAGTGAGACATTTAATGTCTTTCTCTGTCCTCCGTGTATGGAAATATGCATGCACACCCCACAGACCTCAGAGAGAGAGAGAGAGAGAGAGAGAGAGAGAGAGAGAGACGGAGACCATCTTACCATGAGGGTGGCTTCTATATCTAAAAGACCTAGAATTTAATATGGTCCCTAACTAAGATAGCATAGAGATCAGCAGGCCATAAAGTACATGGGGAATCCCCCTACGGGTGGGTAACAGTCTATGTAAGGAAGAGTCTGGGATAGTCATTCTAGGAAATTTGGATAAAGTCTGCCTCCTCAGATAGTGCTAAAACAAATCACCAAGTGTAGGCTTAGATTTTCAAACACCTACTTTTTTTAAGGTTCTTAAATGCCTTTACCTCCCTTCTAGTCCCCGACATTTGGTTGGAGATAAGCAGGGAAAAGGGCTATAGACCCCTTTAATTTATTTCCTGCTGATTAGGGTTGATGGGCCCTTAGGGGATAACCAAACTCAATTGTTAGTACACCAGCAGCCACAGAATGAAAAGGCTAGACCTCACCCAAATAGCACGAGTCTGCCTCAGCAACAAAGCTCCACCAAAGCAGCCAAAGATGTTCTCTGGAGTGTTTCTCTCTGTGAAGACCAGCAAAGGATTCTAACGTAGCAATGCAAAAGCCTAGAGATGCAGAAAGCGTTGTCTCACTGTTTATGGGCTTCCTTTTAACCCTTCTCAAAGTCCACACTAAGATGTTTTGCAGCTGACCAATATCAAGCACCCTCTCACAGGGGCTGTTTTTGGAGGGGGCTGTTTCCACAGTGGGGGAAATAAAAACATTCCCACATCCCAAACTTGGGACCCAAACAACAATCACAAAAATATTCAAATGATGCAACTGAGTTTCCAAAGAAACCAGAAACTTCCACTTCAACCAAGTCATTAACAAAATTTCCTCCCAGCCTTCTTGGTGGGAAAGAAGGAATTTTACCTCCTCCGTTGAGAAAAGGTCCTTGTATGTTTAACATTCCTGTTTCCCTAGTGATCTGTGAGTACGTGGACCTTTGTACCCCTAAAATCTCCTGCCATTTAATTTTTTAAAGGAAAAATAGTAGTTGTAATAGATGCCAAGAACAATTAATTGCCTTTATATTTTAATTAGTATGGGCAAACATAAGAGAATTTTAATGGCTAATGGAAGGCCAAGGAAAGGGGAAAGCCATCCTCAATTTACCCACCTCTTAATTTCTTCTAATATTTTTTCTGTGAGAAAAAAATGGGTATAATAAGGCCAGTTGAACACAAACCCTTATGAACAATTCCTAGCAGAGCAAAACAATATCATACTGTCTCTTACCACAGGTATGTCTTTTCTCTCCCCTGACAATAGGCCTTTAGGTTCTGCATTGATAAGAATTAATAGGCAATGTGCTCATTAACATACATAACAGTATCATTTGGGGGTTACTCCTTGTTGTTTATCCAAAGTCTAGGCTTGATGAGTTAAAGCCCTTATGTTTCCCCAAGTAATCAGCTTCCTCTTTCTCTTGGGATATCTCCTTTTGATGAATATGTCATCTCCCTTCAGAAGTTTCATTTGTCCAGTGGTCTCTGGATGTCCTGGTTGGATGCATCAGATCAGGAACCTTGTAAGACTTTGTTCATTTTCTGGAAGCGCATAAGCATAATCTCACCCCAGTCTTAACGCAGGGTCTTTTCAATGATTAATTTCCAGATCATTTCATTTAACATACACTTTAGGTTGTATCTCCTTTATCTCAAAATGCTTTTGGGCAGCAGAATAAGTATTATTCTTTATAATGAAAATTTTATTTAAAAGTTTAAATTAAGCATAGCTAAATAGTGTGTGTGGATTTAGGTGTTTGTATAGAATGTCCCTATTTAATTAGTTAGTTAGTTAATTAGTTAGTAATAATTTGCCAATTAAGTATAGCTTGACCCTGTGGATCATAAGGGATTTTAGTTACATGATTAATATTAAAAAATTTCAAATCATTTCATAGCATAAGCAAGACTATTATCATTTTTAAATGTAATGGGCCCTACAAATGGGAAATGCATTAAGGGCTATTTGGCAAAGTTAAGTTCCAGATATGACACAGTGCTATTTTGTTTTTCACAACTTCCAGGGACCATGATTTGAAACCCCAGGTGGGGTTGTGCTGTGTAGCTGACTATTTGAGGAGAGACATGGTAGACTTTGAGTATAGATCTTTACATACCTGAGAGCAAAGCATGTCCAAACCACAGAGGGCCATATTTTCTGATGTCAAGCTGATTTTCACTCACTACTAATTATTCATTAGAAGTCTGGAATACTGCATAAACTTTGCCTTTATGCTATATAAAACAACGTCTCTAGTAGAAAATGGGCTCTCATGAACCTCTTTTCTTCCTTGCCAGAATCTTATCTTTTATCAGACCAAGAAAAAGCATAAAACTAAATAACAAACAAAATTCACTTAATTAACAATGGTCATTAACTTTTAAAATTTAAACTCAAGGTGTTTAAATTGAGATTTAGGGTCTACAAAACTTAGGACAATTTTAATTTTGACCTCAGTAAGACTTCCCTTCTAGGTAACAGGATATTTAGAAATATCTTAGAAGTAATAACAGAAAATCCTGTAGAAAACAACTATAAGCATAAAGTAACTATTCAGCTCATACTGTAAATGATAAAAAAAAAATTGTGAACAATGTCAAAGCATAATACTTCCATGGAGGAAGAACTTGATGGAAAGTTCTTTTTAATATATTTTGTAGGCAGTTTGCTGTGACAGATTCTCAGATTGTACTAAGAATAATTTTAGGTCAAAACTTCAAAATAATATTATTTTTATTAGTTGTAGTTT
Source organism: Psammomys obesus (assembly GCF_907164565.1). Classification (NCBI taxonomy): domain Eukaryota; kingdom Metazoa; phylum Chordata; class Mammalia; order Rodentia; family Muridae; genus Psammomys; species Psammomys obesus. The sequence continues at coordinate 1,111,825 of NW_026585742.1, read as the reverse complement.
TAGCTAAACTCCTTTGGCCTCCAAGGGGATTTAAGAAACATACAATTATATTTGCATATTTATTTTGGCTACCATATTATCCAGAAGAAAAATTTCTTGATTCAAATTTACTCTTATTTGTCTTCTTAAGATCATCTCCAGCCTGTGTATGTTATCATTTTTACTTTTTTTGTTAGGGTGTAAAAAAACGTATATTTTAAAAAATGAAGTCTTAATAATAAAGGACAAGATACAATTTCTTATTTTGTTAATGCTGTTCTCAAACTTATGAAGTTACAGTTAAATTAGAGTAGAAAATATAACCAAATATTCTCTATATTTGTATCAATACCTTAAACACATTAACCTTGGGAATTTATCATCCTACAAAACTCCACCCTAATCCAACAAAATCTTTGGAGACCTGCTGTTGCCTCCTTAGTTTACATAGGAGCTATGATAATAAGCAGAGGGCTCAATAGGACTCAGAAGTTTTATAGATGCTGCTTTTTACCAATAACAGCCACAGATGTTCCTAGCTTCCTCCTAGGCAGGGTAATCTTGCTAGTGTTAGTGTTTTCTAGAGACAGACGTGCCAGCAGTCCAGTAGTACTGTCAGGTTGCAATAAGATTGTATGTATTTATTTATTGTTATTTTTAAAGCAAGGAAAGTCAGATGAAAGAGCACACTAGACCCTTTTCCTCGTTTCTGTCTCTTTCATTTCTATCTCCAAACTACTCATGTCACATCCTTTCCAACTTTCTGCTTCCTAGACTCCATCCTGGAGCATCGCACTCCAGGTATTTCTTTCCACTCTACCTTTTCTACAGCCCCAATCCTTCATCCTTCTGCAACTTTCATTTCCTCTCATTAGGTCAGTTTCCATTCTCAGTGCATTTCTATCCTTCATGTGCTAATTTATACACGATGTCAGCTAATGTTGAGCCTCAGTTGTCCTTCAGTATACCCATTTTGGGTGAGGATGTGCAAACTGGGTTTCCAAAGCTACCCATCATGACTATAAAATAGTTTTTTTTTTCCTTAGTCCCCCCAAAAACTGTCATCTAAATTTAAATAAACAGCAGAGTCAGTTAAAATATTTGATAAGAAACATTGATAAAAGGTGATTGACAAGAACAAGTTTAGATTGTTGAGATGTACAACCAGGGCAACATATGGAAACTGCATATAAAAATATGTTCCGTATCCTTTTAAAGAATGATCTATAAAAGCATAAAAGGAAATCTCCATATAATTTTAGATGTAATTTTAAGCAATACCTATGGGGTATCTTCAAAAAATCTTAAAAGGTAATACTCTGGATAATTATCTATAGATCCAGAGTAACGTGCTAATGCAACTTGCCAGTTATTAACAATGCACAACAGATATTATTTTTAATGCATATTTATTTAATGGCAAGTAACTCTGGGAAGACAGGCCCTGAGCAAAAAAGGCTAGAAGGTGGCACAGGACGGAGCTCTGAGTTCCATTCAGATCTTCCAGGAGGGTGAATCCTGATTGTTCATGGCCTGACGGATGAGCTATTGTAGAGAAGTACATTCTGATTGCTCTCTCTCTCTTTTCTCTTTTTCTTTCTTTCTTTCTCTCTCTCCCCTCCATTTTTTAAAAATAATTGACGTTCCTATGGGCTTTCTTCATATTGGTTCCTATGCATATAAAACTGAAGAGCTGTAGCTTTGAATATTTTGTTTTTCTGGATTTTAACAAATATTTAAATAATTGTATAAAATGCTTTATCTCAGAGGACTGGACAGAATCCATGTTAATATACTCTCTTATTTAAGGACACAAGCCCTTTTCAGTGGGGCCTGCATTTTCTTAATCCTTAATTTCTATTCAAAGAAAAATTTTCTTGCCTTCTCTGAGGGTCATGTGTCCCATGTTTTTGGCAACAGTTGAGGGGACTCTGCAGCTGTCATGCCAGGAAAATGAACCTGTGAGGATGTTCTGAGAATGAGAACTCAGTTCAGATTGACTTTGTCAACCTGCATCAGACTTCAGGGAATCTAATGTCAGGAAGTTTAATATCAGTATATGTTTTTCTTAATTAATTAATTAATTAATTAATAATTAATTCACTTTACATCCTGATCACAGCCCCCCGCTACTCTTTTTCCAGTCCCTTATCACACACCCTCCCCCCATTCTCCCCTCTTCTCCTCAGGGGAGAAGGAGATTCCCCATGGGTACCAACCTTCCCTGGCACATTGTCTGGCCAGACAAGGCAGCCCAGTTAGGGAAACAAGATCCAAAGGCAGACATCAGAGTTAGATAGGCCCCTCAGTCCAGTTGTTGGGGGGCCCACATGACCGGGCTGCACATCTGCTACATATGTGCGGGGGTCTAGGTCCAGTCGATTCATGTTCTTTAGTTGGTTGTTCAGCCTCTGTGACCTACAATGAGCCCAGGTTACTTGACTCTGAATGTCTTTTTGTGGAGTCCTTGACCTCTCCAGGTGTCTCAATCATTCCCCAAACTCTTCCATATGATTCCCCTAGCTCTGTCTAGTGTTTGGCTGTGAGTCTCTGCATCTGTTTCCATCAGCTGCTGGGTGAAGCTTCTCAGAGGAATTATACTAGGCTCCTGTCTGCAAGTACAGAAGAGTAACATTAATAGTGTCAGGGATTGGTTCTCTCTCATGGGATGAGTCTCAAGTAGGACCAGTCTTTGATTCCCTCAACCCTTACTCTATAATTTTCCCTGCACATCTTTTAGGCAGGCCAAATTTTAGGTCAAAGGTTTTTTTTTTTTTTTTTTTTTTTGGTAGGTTGGTTTACTTATCCCTCTACTGAAAGTCCTGCCTGGCTACAGAAGGTGGCCACTTCAGGTTCTATATGCCCCGCTGCTAGGAGTCGCAGCTAGGTTGACACCCCCCCCCCCCATGGACTTCCTGGAGCCTTTTTAATCAGTATGTTAAAACATGGTACAATTTGAGAAATGGTTTCTAGGTAGCAAACATTCCAATTCCAGGTGTATAATAAAGCATAAGGTGTGAATATGTAGAAACTCCTGTACAAAATACATGTGACCATGAGGGTAGCTTCTATAGCTTAAAGGCCTAGAATCTAAGATGGTCTCTGACAGATAGCAAAGAGGCCAGCAGGCCATAAAGTATATATGACATCTTCCCTAAGGATAGTAACAGTCTAGGGAGGGAAGAGCATGAGAAAACCATTTTGGGGAATTTGGGTGAGGTCTGCCTCCACAGATAGCAAAAAGGTCACCAGGTCATGGCAAAATTCACTCCTAGCCTTCCGGGTGGGAAAACAGGTATTTTATCTGCTCTGTTGTAAAGAATCCCCTAAGTGTTTAACAATCCTGGTTTCTCTAGTAATCTGTGGGCACAGGGATCTTTGTACAGCTAACATTTTTCCAAGTAATTGCACTCTTAACACCACCTCTCCTATTCAGGATGTGAAGTGCAGGGATTTCTGTTCAGCTATAGGAAAGAAATTTTCTCATCCTTAAGAAATACATTCAAGCTCTCTATTCCCCCGAACCCAGTTCTCAGGGTCATCTCTAGTACTGCAACACAACACCAGCTGCAGCCTCCCCTCTCCCTGTTCATGCCTCATGTGGATCTCACAGACCTTCCCCCAGCCTGCAACACCAGCAAGTACTTTCCATAAACATACAAGCTAATAAAACAGGCAACACAACCAATACATTCTCTGAGAGAGAGAAAACAGAAACCAAAAAAGAAAACATCCACCCAACAAAGACTAACCTAGAACTCAGCACCTAGACCTATAATCATCCCAAAGCCAGATGTCTAGACTGTAGTGTAAGAACACACTCCATAATATACCAAGTGTTATGTTATGTTTACTCTAGAGCCCAGCTCTCCTACTACGGCAGGCCCTGAATATACAGAAATTGTGGTACATCTACAGAATGGAATATTACTCAGCAATGAAAAATAAGGAAAACATGAAATTTGCAGGTAAATGGTGGGAACTAAAAAGGATCATCCTGAGTGAGCTGTCCCAGAAGCAGAAAGACAGACATGGTATATACTCACTCATATAGACATACAATATAGGATAAACCTACTAAAATCTGTACATCTAAGGAAACTAATCAAGAGAGAGGACCCTGACTAAAATGCTCAATCCCCATCATGAAAGGCAAAGAGGATGGACATCAGAAGAAGAAGAAAACAGGAAACAAGAACAAGAAAACAGGAACCTGCCATAGAGGGCCTCTGAAAGGCTCTGCCCTGCAGACTATCAAAGCAGATGCTGAGACTTATGGCTAACTTTGAGCAGTGTGCATGGAATCTTATTAAAGAACTGGGAAACTGTAAGATCTGGAGAGGACAGAAACTCCACAAGAGAGCAACAGAACCAGAAAATTTGAACACAAAGGTCTTTCCAGAGACTCTTACTCCAACGGAGGACCATGCATAGAGATAACCTAGAACCCCTGCACAGATGTAGCCCATAGCAATTCACTGTCCAAATGGGTTCCATAGTAATGGGAAGACGGACTGCCTCTGACATGAACTGATTGGCCTGCTCTTTGATCACCTCCCGCTGAGGGGGGAGCAGCCTTACCAGGCCACAGAAGATGACAATGCAGCCACTCCTGATGAGATCTAATAGACTAAGATCAGAAAGTAGGAGAGGCGGACCTCACCTATCAGTGGACTTGGGGAGGAGCATACGTGAAGAAGGGGAAGGGAAGGTGGGATTAGGAAGGGAGGAGGGAGGAGGGAGAGGTTTATGGGGAATACAAAGTGAATAAAGTGTAATTAATAAAAGTTAAAAAAAAAATACTTGCAAACCGAATCCAAGAACACATCAAAGATATCATCTACCATGACCAAGTAGGCTTCATCCCAGGTATGCAGGGGTGGTTCAATATATGGAAATCCATCAATGTAATCCACCACATAAACAAACTAAAGGAGAAAAACCACATGATCATCTCCTTAGATGCCAAAAAAGCATTTGAAAATGTCCAATACCCATTCATGTTTAAAGTCTTGGAGAGATCAGGGATACAAGGCACATAACTAAACATAGTAATGGCAATATACAGCAAGCCTATAGCCAATATCAAACTCAATGGAGAGAAACTTAAATCAATCCCACTGAAATCAGGGACAAGGCAAGGCTGCCCACTCTCTCCATATCTCTTCAACATAGTACTTGAAGTTCTAGCTAAAGCAATAAATAAGACAACTAAAGGAGATCAAGTGGATGCAAATCAGAAAGGAAGAGGTCAAAGTGTCATTATTCGCAGATGATATGATAGTATACATGAGTGACCCCCAAAATTCAACCAGAGAACTCCTCCAGCTGATAAACACCTTCAGCAAAGTGGCAGGATACAAAATCAACTCAAAAAAATCAGAAGCCCTCCTGTATACCAAAGAAAAATGGGCCAAGAAGAAATCAGGGAAACAACACCCTTCACAATAGCCACTAATAATATAAAGTACCTTGGGGTGACTCTAAAAAAGCAAGTGAAAGACCTGTTTTGAAAAAAAAATTCAAGTCTCTGAAAAGAAATTGAAGAAGATATCAGAAGATGGAAAGATCTCCCATGCTCATGGATTGGTAATATTAACATTGTGAAAAATGGCCATTCTGCCAAAAGCAATCTACAGATTCAACACAATTCCCATCAAAATACCAACAGAATTCTTTACAGACCTTGAAAGAAAAATTCTCAATTTCATATGGAGAAACAAAAAAACCCAGAATTTCCAAAACGATCCTGTACAACAACAGATCATCTGGAGGTATCTCCATCCCCAATCTCAAGCTGTACTACATAGCAATAGTAATAAAAACTGCATGGTATTGGCATAGAAACAGAAAGAAGGATCAATGGAACCAAATAGAAGGCCCAGAAATAAACCCACACACCTATGAATGCTTGATTTTTTTTTTTATAAAGAAGCCAAAACCATTCAATGGAAAAAAGACAGCATCTTCAACAAATGGTGCTGGTCCAACTGGATGTCTACATGCAGAAAAATGAAAATAGATCCTTATTTTTCACACTGCACAAAACTAAAGTCCAAATGGATCAAAGATCACAACATAAAACCAGACACATTAAATTGGTTAGAAGAAAAAGTGGGGAAGAACCTAGAACTCATTGGGACAGGAGACAACTTCCTGAACAGAACACCCAACAGCACAGGCTCTAAAAGCAACAATCAATAAATGGGACCTCATGAAACTGAAAAGCTTCTGTAAAGCAAAAGACACTGTTGTCAAAACAAAACGACATAATGGGAAAGGATCTTCACCAACTCTATTATCTGACAGAGGGCTGATATTCAGAATATATAAAGAAATAAAGAAGTTAAAAAAACAATAAATCAAGTAATCCAATTAAAAATGGGGTACGGAGCTAAACAGGGAATTCTCTGTAGAGGAATATAGAATGGCAGAGAAACACTTAAAGAGATGCTCAACATCCTTAGCCATCAAAGAGATGCAAATCAAAACGACACTGAGATTTCACCTTACACCCATCAAAATGGCTAAAATCAAAAACTCAAATGACAACACATTCTGGAGAGGTTGTGGAGAAAGGGGAACCCTCCTCCACTGCTGGTGGGAATGTAAACTGGTACAACCACTTTGGAAATCAATTTGGTGCTTTCTCAGACAATTAAGAATAGTGCTTCCTCAAGACCCAGCTATACCATTCCTACGCATATATTCAAAAGAAGCTTAAATACACAATAAGGACATTTGCTCAACCATGTCTGTAGCAGCTTTATTTGTAATAGTCAGAACCTGGAAACAACCCAGATGTCCCTCAACAGAGGAATGGATACAGAAATTGTGGTATAGTCACACAATGGAATACTACTCAGCAATCAGAAACGAGTAAATCATGAAATTGGCAGGCAAATGGTAGGATCTAGAAAATATCATTCTGAGTGAGGTATCCCAGAAGGAGAAAGACACACATGGAATATGCTCACTTATATAGACCTATAAGATATAATAAACATAATAAAATCTATATACATAAAAAAGATAAACAAGAAAGAAGATCTGGGGTAAGATGATCAATCCTCACTTAGAAAGACAAATGGGATGGGCATTGGACTTAGGAGAAAACAAGTAACAGGATAGGAGCCTACCACAGAGGGCCTCTGAAAGACTCTACCTAGCAGTGTATCAAAGCAGATACATATCAAACTCAGATATGAGTCCAGATTTGGACTCATAACCAAACCTTCAGCAGAGTGCAGGGAATGATATGAAAAAAGGGGGAGTTAGTATGATGTGGAGAGGATATGAGCTCCACAAGGACCAAATATATTTGGGCACAGGGGTCTTATATGAGACTGTTTATCCAACCAAGGACCATGTATGGATATAACCTAAAAACCTCTGCTCGGATGTAGCCCGTGGTAGCTCAGTAACCTAGTAAGGGGAACAGGGACTATTTCTGACAAGAACTCAATGGCAGGCTCTTTGACCTCCCCACCCCCCAAGGAGGAGCAGCCCTGCTAGGGCACAGAGGAGGACTTTGCAGCCAGTCCTGAAGATACCTTATAAAACAGGGTCAGATGAAAGGGGAGGTGGTCCTCCCCAATCAGTGGACTTGGAAAGGGGCAGGAAGGAGATGAAGAAGGGAGGGTGGGATTAGGAGGGAATGAGAGAGCTGAATACAGCTGGGATACAAAGTTAATAAAATATAACTAATAATAAAAGTACAAAAATTAAAAATAAAAAAGTAAATCATAAAATTTGCAGGCAAATAGTAGGAACTGGAAAAGATCATCCTGAGGGAGGTATCCCAGAAGCAGAAGGATACACATGGTATAACTCACTTATAAGTGGATATTAGACATATAATATAGGATAAACAAACTAAAATCTGTACACCTAAAGAACTTTTACTGTGTTTTTGAGACATGGTTTTCTCTGTGCAGCCTTGGCTGCCTTGGACTCTCTTTGTAGACTAGGGTGGCCTCAAACTTACAAAGATCCACCTGTCTCTCCCTCCCTGAGTCTGAGATTAAAGGTGTGTGTCATTACTCACAGCTGGCAAGACAGTTTTAATGCAGCATACTTTCAAATCTACCACACTTTCTAAGCAAAGTTAATGCCAATACCCCTCAAATTATTTCACAAAATATAAACAGAAGGAACATTGCCAAGTTTATTCTATGAGGCCACAGTCACCTTGATACATAAGCCACAGAAAGACTCGATAAACAAAGAAATTTAGACCAATTTCCCTTATTAACATTGATGCAAAAATACTCAATAAGATTCTTACAAACTGAATCCAAGAACATATAAAAAGGTAATCCATCATGATTAAGTAGACTTCATTTCAGAGATGCAGTTTCAACATACAAAAATCAGTATGTTTATGTAAATAAACTGAAAGAAAAAAAACATGATCATCTCTTTGGATGCAAAAAAAAAATCTTTGGCAAAATTCAATACCACTTCATGATTAAAGTCCAGGAGAATTCAGGAATATAAGGGCCATACCTAAACATATCAAAAGCAATTTACAAAAAGCATATAGCCAATATCAAATTACAGGGAGACAAATTCAAAGCAATTGCACTAAAATCAGGGACAAGTCAAGGCTGCCCATTCTCTCCATATCTATTCATGATAGTCCTTGAAATTTTAGCTATACCAGTAAGATAACTGAAGGAGATCAAACAGATAAAAATTGGAAAGGAAGAAGTCAAAGTGTCACTATTGTGGTTCATATGATAGTATACTTAAGTGACCCCAATAATTCTACTACAGAACTCCTACATATCATAAACACCTTTAGCAAAGAGGCTGGATACAAACTTAACTAGAAAAAAAATCAGTAATCGTCCTATATACAAACAATAAATTTTCTGAGAAAGAAATTAGAGAAATTACATGTTTCATAATAGTCTCAAATAATATAAAATAACTTAGCATAGTTCTAACCAAGAAAGTGAAAGACCTGTATAATAACTTCTAGACCTTGAAGAAGGAAATTGAAGAACATATCAGAAGATAGATATCCCATGCTCTTGGATCAGCAGGATTGCCATAGTAAAACTGGCCATCCTACAAAAAGCAATCTACAGATTCAATGCAATCCCCATCAGAATTCCAACACAATTCTTTACAGACCTTGAAAGTACAGTTCTCAATTTCATATGGAAAAGAAAAACACAGGATAGCTAAAACAATCCTGTACAATAAAAGAACATCTAGAGGTATCACCACTTCTGATTTCAAGTTGTACTACATAGCTACGATAATAAAAAGCCACATGGAATTGGCATAAAAACAGAAATGTTGATCAATGGAATCAAATAGAAAACCCAGACATAAATCAATTCACCTCTGGACACCTGCTTTTTTAATAACAAAATCAGAAATACACACTGGAAAAATGAAAGCATCTTCAGCAAATGGTATTAACTGATGTCGGCATTTAGAAGAATGCAAATAGATCCATACCTATCACCCTGTACAAAACTCAAGTCCAAGACCTCAACATAAAACCAGCCATACTGAACTTGTTAGAAGAAAAAATGGGGAACAGCCTTGAACTCATTGGCAGAGGAGAAGACCTCCTGAACAGAACACCTATAGTAAAGGCACTAAGATCAACAATTAATAAAGCCTCAGGAAACTAAAAAGATTCTGTAAGGCAAAGGGCACCATCAATCAGAAAAAGCAGCAGCCAACACAATGAGAAAATATTTTTACCAGCTCCACATCCAGTATAGGGCTAAAGTCTAAAATACATTAAAAACTTAAGAAACTTGACATCAACAAACCAGAAAATCTAATTTAAAACTGGGGTACAGACCTAATCAGAAAATTACAACAGAGAAATCTCAAATGGTTGAGATACACTTAAAGAAATATGCAACATCCTTAGCCATCAGGGAAATGTAAATGAAAACCACCTTGAGATTTTATCTTACACCCATCAGAAAGGCTAAGATTAATAATACAAGTGACAGTTTATGCTGGTGAGGATAGGGAGCAAAGGTAACACTCCTCTGTTGCTATTTGGAATGCAAACTTGTACAGCCCTTTGAAAATCAATGTGGTGGTTCATCAGAAAGATGAGAATCAATCTACCTGAAGATGCAGCTCTTTCACTCTTGGTCTGATACCCAAAGGGCATACCATCCTACTGCTAGGACACCTGTTCAATTATGTTCATAGCATATTTGAACAATGTTCATAGCAGCTTTAACTGCTATAGTATCCATAAACTGGAAATAGCATTGATATCCCTCAACAGAAGGGTGGATAAAGATAATGTGACACATTTACACAATGGAGCATTACTCAACTATTTTCTAACTAAAAGAAAAAATTACATTATGAAATTTGCAGGCAAATGGATAGAACTATAAAAAAAAAAAAAACTTATCCTACCTGAGATAACCCAGACACATAAGAAGCAATACGTTATGTATACACTTATAAGTGGATATTATCTCTGTGGCCTGGCAATGCTCCCCCACCGGGGGAGGGTGATCTAAAAACAGGCAACAGAGTCCATGTCAGAGACAGTTCCTACTCCCCTTACTAGGTGACCCACAAAGAGCCTGAGCTCCCTATTGGCTACATCTGAGCAGAGGTCTACATCCTCTTTATGCATGGTCTTTGGTTGGTGCATCAGTCTGCACAGGACCCCATGAGCCCAGATTTGTTGGCTCTGTTGGTCTTCTTATAGAGCTGCTGTCCCCTCTGGGTCCTTCTAATCCCCCACTCTTTCCAATGACTTGCCCTCTGCCAAAATTTTGGCTTAGTGAGTCTTAATATCTGCTTCAATTTCGTGCTGGGTGGAGTCTTTCAGAGGACATTTATGGTAGGCTCCCATCCTGCTTCCTCTTCTCAGCTGTTTTTGGTGTCTATCATTTGTCTTTCTGAATGAGAATTAAGCATCCTCCCTAGAAGATAAAAGCAGTCCTAGAGGATAAGACTTGATAGGCTGGGGTTCCTCTTTCTGAGAAATAGGGAAAGAGAAGAGGGGAGAAGAGGGAGGGAGTGTGGGACTGGAAGGAGATGAGGGACAGGACTACAATTGGGATATAAACTGACTAAGTTATAAAAAATAAACTTAAAAAGAAGGCTTTGCTCCCCAACCCCAACCCCAAATAAACGGATATTATCTATTATGTAAGTAATAATAAAACTACAATGCACAGACCCAGAGAGGTTAAATAAAAAGGTGGGCTCTAAGAGGACACATGGCTCTCCCTGGAAAGGGAATATAGAATAGATTTTACAGGTTGACTGGATGTGGGTGGAGACAGGAATGGAAAGTATGGTAGGAGACTGTACAGGAAAATACAGCTGTGGATGGGGGGGGGCATTTATGTGATGGTAGGTGCAGAGTAAACTTCCTAAAATCTTTGAGGGTGACCCTAGTGAGACTCCTAATAATGGAGAATACAGTGTCTGAACTGGCCATCTTTTGTAGCCAGGCAAGACTTCCAGTGACAGGACTGGTTTGCATTCAGTTGAGTTTCTAGCCAACGGGGTCCTATGGAAATCCCCAAATAGCGGAAGCTGATACTAGAACAAAGGGTTTCTCTTCTAAAACTGACAGTGGGGCCACATTTGCCAAGGACAACATCCACACAGCTCATTGAACATAGAGGGGTCCCATCATTTAGTTCAGGAAGATCCCATTCTTTAATGTGGGAAGGTTCTCTGCAGTCAACTCCAAAAGAAACCTGGACCCAAACCCAGCCACAAAACCTTGACCTACAGTCTGTCCTGCCTGCAAGATGTGATGGATCAATGGTGATGTAGAACTTGTGGAAGTGGACAATCAATGTCTGGTTTAACTTGAGGCCCATTCCACAAGAGGCTGTGGGTCTCTGCCTTGTTCAGTCATCATCAGAGAGGGTTTTCTGGCAGCAGTGGTAGTGGGTGCAGAGACCCACAGCCAGTCATTTTGTAGAGAGAGAGAATGAGAGAAAGAGAGCCTAAAGTGGAAGTCTTCATCAGGTTACTCACCTGGAAGCTCAGGGATCCCTTTGGAAAGATTGTAGGAGTTGGAGGAGATAGAAGACTCCAGGAGAACATGGTCCATCAAGTCAACTAAGCAGGGCTGACACACAGAGACTGAAGTGGCAATCAAGGAGCCTGCATGGGTCTGCACCAGGTTCTCTGCATATATGTTATAGCTGTTAGATTGGTGTTTTTGTTAGACATCTAACATTGGGAATGGGTGTGTCTCTGACTCTTTTGCCTGCTCTTGGGACTCTTTTCTTTTTATTGATTACATCTTCCAGCCTGGATATGAGGGCTTTTGCCTTGTGCTATTGTGCCTTGTTTGTCCTGTTTGGTTGTTGTCTCTTGGGGGCCTGCTCCTTTCTGTAGGGAAACAAAAAGGGTCATGGGTCTGGATAATAGGAAAGAAGGAGGGGGAGCTAGGAAGAGTGGATGGAGGGAAAACTGTGGTCAGGATATACAGTATACAAGAAGAATATATTTTCACCTTACACTCATCAGAATGGCTAAGATCAAAAACTCAAGTGACAACACATACTGGAGAGGATGTGGAGCAAAAGGAACCCTCCTCCACTGCTGGTGGGAATGTAAACTTGGACAACCACTTTGGAAATCAATCTGGCGCTTTCTCAGACAATAAGGAATAGTGCTTCCTCAAGATCCAGCTATACCACTCCTAGGCATATATCTAAAAGACACTCAAATATACAACAAAGACATCTGCTCAGCCATGTTTGTAGCAGCTTTATTTGTAATTACCAGAAGCTGGAAACAGCCCAGATGCCCCTCAGTTGAGAAATGGATACAGAAATTGTGGTATGTCTACACAATGGAATATTACTCAGCAATAAACAACAACAACAACAAAAAAAAAAAACAAGGAAATCATGAAATTTGCAGGTAAATGGTGGGAACTGGAAAAGATCGTCCTGAGTGAGGCATCCCAGAAGCAGAAAGACACACAGGGTATATACTCACTCATAAGTGGATATTAAATATATAATATAGGATAAACATACTAAAATATGTACACCAAAAGAAGCTAATCAAGAAGGAGGACTCTGGCTAAGATGTTCAATCCCCATTCAGAAAGGCAAAGAGGATGGACATCAGAGGAGGGAGAAAACAGGGAACAGGACAGGAGCCTACCACAGAGGGCCTCTGAAAGGCTCTACCCTGCAGAGTATCAAAGCAGATACTGAGACTCACAGCCAAACTTTAGGCAGAATGCGTGCAGGAAATCTTATGAAAGAAGTTGGAGATAGTAAGACGTGGAGAGAACAGGAGCTCCACAAAAAGAGCAACAGAACCAAAAAGTCTGGGCACAGGGGTCTTTTCTGAGACTGATACTCCAGCCAAGGACCACTCATGGAGATGACCTGGAACCCCTGCACAGAGGTAGCCCATGGCAGTTCAATGTACAAATTGAACTGTACTAAAATCTGTACATCTAAACAAATTAAGCAAAAGAGAGGACCCTAACTAAAATGTTCAATCCCTATCCTGAAAGGCAAAGAGGATTGAAATCAGAAAAAAAAAGAAAACAGGAAACAACCTAGGAACCTGCTACAGAGGGCCTCTGAAAGCCAGAAGAAAACAGGAAACAACCTTGGAACCTGTCACAGAGGGCCTCTGAAAGCCTCTGCAGTATAGACTGTCAAAGCAGATGCTGAGCCTGATAGCCAACTGATGGGCAGAGTGAATGGAATTTTATGTAAGAAGTGGGAAATAGTAAGAGCTGGAGGGGACAGGAACTCCACAAGGAGAGCAACAGAACAAGATAATTTGATGAGAACTGATACACTAAGATCAGAAAGGAGAGGAGAACCTCCCCTATCAGTGGACTTGGGGAGTGGCATGCATGCAGAAAGGGGAGGGAGGGTGAGATTGGGAGGGGAGGAGGAAGGGGCTTATGGGGGGATACAAAATGAATAAAGTGTAATTAATAAAAAATTTTTAAAAAGGCCTTTCTAGTCCCCTCAAGCACAAAGTATGCATGTATATGAAATATACATATGCAGTCAAAATGCGTGTACACTTAAAAATAAAATAAATAAATATTAAAATATTAAAAATTGCTATTCTTTAGTAACCACAGAGAAGAAATCAATTTCATATATAAATACATTTATACATCCACTCATATATTTTCCTCATTTCTATCCCTAAAAAAAATTAATCTTGTCTTTTACTGTCCAAACCTAAGTTTTGATCATCAAATAAAAGTCACATAATAAAGAGACTATGACAACGTTCAATAAATATTTCAGCATGGCTTGCAGTCATTATAATTTTAAAATACTTTAATCTCTGCATTAAAGTATAATTGAAGCAAAGCATTATAATTTTATCTCAGATAATAGGTTAAAATAGAGATAAATGGCAGGAAAAGAACATCAATAAAATAATCTCTAGAGAATAGGATAGTATTTTAACTAATATTTTTACTTAAAAAAGATAAAATTCAAATACTCTTAGCACCAATTTACATTAAATTTAAAAATATTTGGATAAGCACTATTAAGTAGTTGCCACCTCATAAATGATTTTAATAATATATGTGAAATATTTGAAATAATGATATATTTGAACTCCTCTTTGTATCTTTCTGGGGCCACAGGGCATCTCCTGGCATCCACTTGGCAGACTTTCTATCCACCAGCATGTACTATTTGACTGGTTATAAATTTAATCATCTGCACTCATTGGGAGTTTATAAGTAATCATCACATTTTCAGTCCTTCCATGACAACACACACACACACATAGACACTTGTGTGTGTGTGTGTGTGTGTGTGTGTGTGTGTTGTGATGGATAATATAGAAAAATATGGGAAAAGTCAACCATGTCTCATCTTAATCAACTTCAAGAGTCTATCAGAGCTGATCTATACTTTATTGTCAAATTAAAGGCAAGATTCCATCAAGATCAAAAGTTAGAGATTGATTATATCAGCCTCCACATTGGAAGTTATCATTGGGGAAAGTGACTCAGTCTCAGTCAATCAGTGCAACTCTTGAAGTAGAAGCCCTATTTTACCAAACTGCAGGTAGGCTTGGAGTAGAGCAACCAGAACTGGCATTTCACCTTAGGAGTGACATCCTGGTCACCTAATGTAGCTATTTATTGGAAACGTTGTAGAAGTGGTGCTCAAATTTTATAAACACTTTCTCTAACCCTGACTTTTGCTCTTCTAGAATCACTCTGGCTTTGAGACTCCAGTCTTTAAATACCTCTAGTAATTATCTAACAAAACCTATGTGTTATGTTTGTTCTTGATAAATTAATATATTTACACTTGTGTCACCATAATGTATCAGCAGCCTCTTAATGCTGCCAAGTTTCTGAGCCGTTTTCCATCTTTGCAGATGGTACTTTTGAGGGGACAGACCAT
Source organism: Psammomys obesus (assembly GCF_907164565.1). Taxonomy (NCBI): domain Eukaryota; kingdom Metazoa; phylum Chordata; class Mammalia; order Rodentia; family Muridae; genus Psammomys; species Psammomys obesus. The sequence goes on along the minus strand of NW_026585742.1, from coordinate 1,096,451 downwards.
TGCCATAATTTACAAAGACCCATGTATAGAGTATAATAAGGGACTGAAGACAGAGAAAAGGATGTGGCAATATACAGATCTAACAGCAAGTGCCTAATACTCCTTTTCTTTCCTGATAAAGTACCAAATCAGTCTTTGCCAACAGAGATCATTTCTATCCCACCAATGCACAAGTGAATAGCTGTTGATGGACATAAAACAATAAATAAAAACTCAGGGTTTGACTATTCAGCTTTGTTTTAATTTTTAAATTTTATCTGTCTGGATGTTCTGTTTGCGTTGATATTTGTGTACCCTATAAAGGCAGGTGGAAAGAGGGTGTCAGCTTGGTAACTGTCATCTGGGTGCAAGGAATCAAATCTGAGTGCTGGGGAAGTACATTCAGTGCTCTTAGCTCCTGAACTATTTCTCCACGCCCTACAAATAATTTTGCAATGGTGTGCCTATTATCTTCTGACAGAGCCTCAGTTTGTCACCTACTCTAACTTGTCCGTCACATACATTCCATCATTCATTCATTCCTGAGTGACCAGCACCTTAGACAGAGACCAAATAAGACATGGAGTCAGGCTCTGAGGGTTAGTGGAAATCAGGGAATGGGAATAGCTCAAAGACAGAATAAGAAGTAGTATATAAGTTAAAAGGAGGTGGTGGGAAAAAAAAACAGAATAAATCAGAGAACTGGAGGAAAACATCTAAAGTATATTAGAGAACTTATTGAAAACAATGCAAGTCCAAAGGTGCCTTTAACAACAAGGAAGTAAGCCCATCCCGGCACAGAAACCGAGTTAGTTGCTTCTCCCTGATGCCTCTGTGAACATTCTTCTGGAATATACTCACATTTCACTCTCTGGATCTCATTGTAGTCTGCAGTGAACCCCTGTTTTATGCCTGGTTTTATTTATTGTGGGTTCCTTGTCTCTCTCATTAAATTGATAGCAGTGTGGCAATTTTGTTTATCTTTTCAAAGAACTAGCCCTTTTATTGATTGAATCCACGTGTTTTTCTTTTAGTTTCATTAAGGGGCCCTGATACTATCTATTCCTTATCATATACTGCTTTTGGATTTGGCTTCCTCATGTTCGAAGATCTGTAGACATATTTTAAGACTGTTGTTTTGAGCTCTTTTGGTTTTCAGTGTAAGCAAAACAGATATGAACTTCCCTCTTAGAAATATTTGAGCCACATTACTGAGGTTTCAGTTAAGTTGTGCTGGTATTTTCATGTGCATCTAGAAATTTTTAAAAAATTTCCCTAATTTTTTCAGTGACTCAATTGCCAACAAGACTGTGCCCCCAGTCTGCAGGTATTTGTGTAATTCATTTTGTTATTGATTCCTACTATGACTCGAATAGACAGACGGATATAGTTTGGATTTTTTGTGGGCAGGGTTGTTGTTATTGGGTTTGTTTGTTTGTTCTGTTTTGTTCTTTTTTGTTTTTGTATGTTAAAACTTGCTTTACAGCTTATAAATTAAACCTATTTTAGAGAAGACTGTGTGGCCTGTTGCAAATACTGTATATTCTATATTTGTTAAGATGGAATCCCATATAGATAGATATTCAAATCCATCCATAGTTTGAGCTACAGAGTAGTTAAATCCTGAAGACCATTTGTTAATTTCTTTGTTTTGAAATTTGTTGTGGTTTGAATGAGAAACAATCCCAAGGTCTTGGTAATTTGAACACTTGTCCCCCAGTTGGTAGCCCTGATGAGAAAGTTTAGAGGAAATAAGTCACCGGGGTAGACTTTGAGGTTAAAAACTTCAGTCTCTTCTGGCCCTGCCTCCCTCCCTCCCCCCTTCCCCCGCTCCTGAGCTTGGTTCTTATTGTTCAAGATGCGAGCCTTCAGCTTCCGGTTTCTGCCACCATGCCTCCTACTTGTTGCTATGCTTCCTCAACCTGTGTTCTTTTTAAAAAATTCTCTCACATACTATATCCCTACTACAGTTTCCCATCCCTCCTATCCCCCCAGTCTCTCCCCCAACTCCCCTCTAGCCCAGATCCACTTCTACTCTTATTTCACTCAGAAAAGAGCAGGCCTGTCAGGAATATCAACCGAACATGCCATATCAAGTTGCAGTAAGACCAGGCACGTGCCCTTATACTAAGGCTGGACAAGGCAACCCAGCAGGAGGAAAAGGGTCCCAAAAGCAGGCAAAAGAGGGAAAGATAGTTCCGACTGCCATTGTTAGGAGTCTCACAAAAACCATACATATAAGTATATATGCAGAGGACCTAGCTCAGACCCATGCAGGTTCCTGGTTGTTGGTTCAGTCTCTGTGAGCCCCCATGAGACCTGCTTAGTTGATTCTGGCGATTTTGTTGTAGTGTCCTTGACTGACCCCTCTGTCTCCTACACTCTTTCTTCCCCCTCTTTTGAGAGATTTCCTGAGCTCTGATTGATGTTTATTTGGCTGTGGATCTCAACATCTGCTCTAATCAATTGCTGGATGAAATCTCCCTGATGACAGTTATGCTAGGCTCTGGTATACAAGTATAAAAGAATACGATGAGGAATCATTTTGTTGACTTCTTTTTTTTGCCAGTCTTATTTGGTCGTATTCTCAGTCTCTGGGCTATCCAGCTTCTGGTTCCTGGCCCTCCAGGCCATGCCAGGGATGGGCTCCCTCTCATTGCATGGATCTCAAGAGGGACTAGTAATTGGTTAGCCATTCCCAGAAATGTTGTGCTATCTTTCCCCCAGAACATCTTGCAGGCAGGACAAATCATAGGTCAAAGGTTTTGTGGCTCCGTTGGTGTCTGAGTCCCTCTGCTGAAAGGAAGCCTTTCCTGGTTATAAAAGATAGCTGGTTCGGGCTTTGCATCTCCTATCACTACAGGTCTTCACTACTTTCACGCTCATAAAATCCAGGGAGTTTTCATTGCGCTAGTTGTCTACATGGCCACCAAAATGCTGTTTCCCCAATTTGTAGTCTTTCCCAGTACTTCACCCCCCAACCTGATCTGTCTTGTTTCTATAGTCTCCGCCATCAGTTCACTCATGAAATCTATTTCCCTTTCCCAGGAAGATTCATGTGTATCCCCTTGAGCCCTCCTTATTACTTAACTTCTTCCTGTCTGTGGATTGTAGTATGATCATGCTTTATAGCTAATAGTGACCTATAAGTGAGTACATACCATGTTTGTCTTTCCAGGTGTGAGTTACCTCACTCAAAAGGAATTTTTTCTAGTTTGATCCATTTGTCTTCAGATTTCATAATGTCATTTTTTAACAGCCAAGTAATAATATCCCTTGTGTACATGAACCACATTTTCTTTATCTATTCCTTGGTTGAGGGACATGGAGGTTGTCTCCACTTTCTAGCTCTTACAAGTAAAGCTGTTATGAACATAGTTGAGCAAACGTTCTGTGGTAGGATGGAGCATCCTTTGGGAGTATGCCCAGGGGTGGTATAGCTGGGTCTTGAGGTAGATCAATTGCCAATTTTCTGAGGAAAAACAACAACAACAAAACAGCATATTTATTTCCAAAGTGGCTGTACAGGTTTGCACTTCAATGGAGGGTTCCCCTTGCTCCACATCCTTATCAACAAGAGCTGTCACTTGTATTTTTGATCTTAGCCATTCTGATAGCTAAAAATGTTGAACATTACTTTAAGTATTTCTTGGCCATTTATGATTCCTCTGTTGAGAATTCCCTATTTAGATATTTGGTTTGTTGATATCTAGTTCCTTGTGGTCTTTATGTATTTTGAAAATTAGCCCTCTGTCAGATGTGGAGTTGGTGAAAGTGTTTTTTGTTTTGTTTGTATTGTTTCCAATCTCTAGGCTGCTCTTTCTTCCTATTGACAGTGTCGTTTGCCTTACAGAAGCTTTGCAGTTTCATGAGGCCCTATTTATTAATTTTCGATTATGCTATGCTATTGATGTTCTGTTCATTAAAGCCCATTCCGTTCTTTCCCTTCTATCAGGTTCAGTGTGTATGGTTTTAAGTTGAGGTCTTTGATCCACTAGCCTGACTTTTGTGCAGAATGATAAATACAGACCTATTTTTTATATTTCTACATGCAGAGATCCAGTTAGATCAGCACCATTTGTTGAAGATGCTTTTTTTTTGTCCACTGTATATTTCTGGCTTTATAAAAAAATCAAGTGTCCATGGGTGTGCAGATTTATGTCTCAGTCTTCAATTCCATTGTATTGATCAACATGTCTGTTTTTATGCCAATACCATGTTATTTTTATTAGTATACCTCTGCAACACAGCTTGAAATCAGGCATAGTGGTAACTCTGTAAGTTCTTTTATTGTACAGTAGTGTTTTATTTATCCTGGGTTCTTTGGTTTTGCATATGAAGTTGTGTATTGTTCTTTCAACATCTGTAAAGAAGTGTGTGGAAATTTTGAAGGGGATTGCATTGAACATGTAGATTGCTTTTAGTAAAGTGGCCATTTTTTTTTTATTATGTTATGCTACCAAACCAAGAGCATGGGAGAACTGTCCATCTTCTGATATCTTCTTCAATTTATTTCTTCAGAGACTTGAAATTTTTATTCCTAAAAGTCTTTCACTTTCTTGGTTAGAGTTACATGAAGATACTGTATGTTTTCTGTGGCTATTGTGAAGGGTGTTTTTTCCTTAATTTCTTTCTCAGAGTGTTTGTCTTTTGTATACAGGAGGGCTACTGTTTTATGTTTGTTTGTTTTTTCAGTTAATCTTGAATTCAATCACTTTGCTGAAGGTGTTTACCTATTCCTAGGAGACTTTTTGGGGTCACTCATGTATACTATGTAATTATATGTAATTTGCAAATAGCAATACTTTACTTCTTCTTTTTTAATTTATATCTCCTTGATCTCCTCTAGTTGTCTTGTTGCTCTAGCTGGAACTTCAAGTATTGTATTGAATAGATATGGAGAGTGGGAATGGCCTTGTCTTAGTCCTAATTTTAGTGGAATTATTTTTAGTTTCTCTCTGTTTAATTTGATGTTGGTTTGCTGTAAATCACCTTTATTATGTTTAGGTATGTCTCTTATATCCCTGATCTCTCCAAGACTTTTATCATGAAGGGATGTTGGATTTTGTCAAGAGCTTTTTCAGCATCTAATGAGATTGATCTTTTTTCTTTCTTTCAGTTTGTTATATGGTAGATTACACTGATAGATTTTCATATGTTGAGCCATCTTTGAATCTCTGAGATGAAGTCTACTTGATCATAGTATATAATCTTTTTGATGTGTTCTTGAATTCAGTTTGCAAGTATTTTTTATTTTTCATTTTAATTTTTATTAATTACAGTTCATTTACTTTGTATCCCCCATAAGCCCTTCTCTCCCCCTCCTAATCCCATCTTTCCTCCCCCTTCTCCAAGTATGCCCCTCCCCAAGTCCACTGATAAGTGAGGTCTTCCTCTCCTTCCTTCTCATCCTAGTCTATCAGATCTCATCAGGAGTGGCTGCATTGCCATCTTCTGTGGTCTGGTAAGGCTGCTCCCCGCTCAGTGGGAGGAGATGATCAAAAAGCAGGCCAATCAGTTCATGTCAGAGGCAGTCCCTGTTCCCATTACTATGGAACCCACTTGGACACTGAATTGCAATGGACTACATCTGTGCAGGGGTTCTAGGTTATCTCCAGGCATGATACTTGGTTGGAGTATGAGTCTCTGGAAAGACCCCTGTGTTCAAATTTTCTGGTTCTGTTGCTCTCTTTGTGGAGCTCCTGTCCTCTCCAGATCTTATTATTTCCAACTTCTTTTATAAGATTTCACGCACTCTGCCCAACAGTTGGCCATAAGTCTCAGCATCTGCTTTGATAGTTTGCAGGGCAGAGCCTTTCAGAGGCCCTCTGTGGCAGGTTCCTAACTTGTTTCCTGTTTTCTTCTTCTTCTGATGTCCATCCTGTTTGCCTTTTTGAATGGGGATTGAGCATCTTAGCCAGAGTCCTCCCTCTTGATTAGTTTCTTTAGATGTACAGATTTTAGTAGGTTTATCCTATATTATATATATCTATATTGAGTGGGTATATACCATGTGTGTCTTTCTGCTTCTGGGATACCTCACTCAGAATGATCCTTTCCAATTCCCACCATTTACCTGAAAATTTCATGATTTCCTTGTTTTCCATTGCTGAATAATATTCCATTGTGTAGATGTACCACAATTTCTGTATCCATTTTTCAGTTGATGGGCATTTGGGATGTTTCCAGCTTCTGGCTATTACAAATAAAGCTGCTACAAACATGGTTGAGCAAATGTCTTTATGGTGTACTTGAGCCTCTTTTATATACATGTCTAGAAGTGGTATAGCTGGATATTGAGGAAGCGCTATTCCTAGTTGTCTGAGAAAGCACCAGATTGATTTCCAGAGTGGTTGTACAAGTTTACATTCCCACCAGTGGTGGAAGAGGGTTCCCCTTTCTCCACAACCTCTCCAGCATGTATTGTGACTTGAGTTTTTGATCTTGGCCATTCTGATGGGTGTAAAGTGAAATCTCAGGGTCATTTTGATTTGCATTTTCCTGATGACTAATGACGTTGAGCATTTCTTTCAGTGTTTCTCTGCCATTCGATATTCCTCTATCAAGCATTCTCTGTTTAGCTCTGTTTCCCATTTTTTAATTAGATTACTTGGTTTGTTGCTTTTCAGCTTCTTTATATATAGTGGATAATAGCCCTCTGTCAGATAAAGGGTTGGTGAAGATTCTTTCCCAATCTGTAGGCATTCTTTTTGTTTTGATGACGCTGTCCTTTGCTTTACAGAAGCTTTTCAGTTTCATGAGGTCCCATTTATTGATTGTTGCTCTTAGAGCCTGTGCTGTTGGTGTTCTGTTCAGAAAGTTGTCTCCTGTCCAATCAGTTCTAGGCTCTTCCCCACTTTTTCTTCTAACCGATTTAATGTGTCTGGTTTTATATTGTGATCTTTGATCCACTTGGACTTTAGTTTTGTGCAGGGTGAAAAATAAGGATCTATTTTCATTTTTCTGCATGTAGACATCCAGTTGGACCAGCACCATTTGTTGAAGATGCTATCTTTTTTCCATTGTATGGTTTTGGCATCTTTTTCAAAGTTAAGGTGTCCATAAGTGTGTGGGTTTATTTCTGAGTCTTCTGTTCTGTTCCATTGATCCACCATTCTGTTTCTATACCAGTATATTTTTATTGACTATTTTTACATCAATTTTCATGAGGGAAATTGGTCTCTAATTTTTTTTTCTTTTTTGAATCTTTATGTGGCTTTGTATTCAGGGTATTCAGGTGACTATAGCCTCATAAAATAAATTTGGCAATGTCCCTTCTGTTTCTATTTTGTAGAATAATTTAAGGAGAATTGGTATTAGCTCTTCTTTGAAAGTCTGAGCTAAATGGGCTTTTTTATGGTTAAAAGACTTTTAATGACTGCTGCTGTTTTCTTAGGTGTTATAAATCTATTTAAAGATTTTATCTGATCTTAATTTAACTTTGGTAACTAGCATCTGTAGAGAAAATCATCCATTTATTTTAGGTTTTCTAATTTTGTGGTGTATAGATTTTTGAAGTATGACCTAGTGATTCTTTGGATTTCCTCAGTGTCTGTTGTTATGTCCCTTTTTCCTTTCTGATTTTTGTCAACTTGGATACTATCTCTCTGTCTTTTAGTTAGTTTGGCCAAGGGTTTGTCTCTTTTATTGATTTTCTCAAAGAACTAGCTCTTGGTTTCACTGATTCTCTGTATTGTTCTCTTTGTTTCTAAATTATTTATTTCAGCCCTGAGTTTATTTTCTTCTCTCTACTCCTTTGTGTGTGTTTGCTTCTTTTTGTTCTAGAGCTTTCAGATGAGCTATTAATTTGCTAATATAATGTTTCTCCAATTTTTTTGTGGAAGCACTTACTGCTACGAACTTTCCTCTTAGCACTGCTTTCATTGTGTCTCATAAGTTCAGGAAGTTGTGCCTTCATTTTTATTTAATTCTAGAAAGTCATTAATTTTTTCATTATTCCTTGACCTAGTGGTCATTGAGTAAAGAATTATTCAGTTTCCATGAGTTTGTTTGTTTTCTCTTGGTTCTGTTCATCTTTAATCTATGATGGTGTTACAGTATACAGTGGGCTATTTAAATTTTCTTTGATCTGTTGAAACTTGCTTTGTGACCAACTATTTGCTCAATTTTGGAGAAAGTTCCATAAGGTGCTGAGAATGAAGTATATTATTTTGTGTTTGGATTAAATTGTCTGTAGAGATCTATGAAGTCCATTTGGTTTATAATATCAGGCCCCATAAAATATAGCTTTAAACCTGCCACCTGCACCTCACAGCTAAATATTGAAGTAATCAGTATAAAGCTTATTGTTGTTGTTTCTCTTCTTTTAATCAAACAATGGTGTTCACCCTCAGCATAGCTGGGCTCTAGTGGTGCCATATTGTCCTGGCTGTTGTTGACTGTATTCTTACACTAGTCTGTAGGCATCTGGATTTGCAATGAATACAGGTCTAGGTGCTAATTTCTGAATTTGTCTTTGTTAGATGGGTGTTTTCCTCCTTGGTTTCTGTTTCCTCTTTGGTCTTCTGGTCTTTGCTGTCTGTATTGCTGGCAGCCTGCATGATCTCTAGTCTAGCAGGGAGTCTTTGTCAGAGCTGGGAGCCTTTAATCCAGCAGGGGTCTCTGTTCTCCCCACGGAGTGGCCTACACCTGAGCAGCAGATATCTGCTGGAGTTGGGCAGCAGATATGAGCTTAAATTCTGCACATGAATTTAAGCTCAGATATGCTCCAAGGGAGAAGGCCCCAGAAGTTACAGTAAACAAAATTTGGGAAAGTCAGCTCTCATAGGAAGCACATTATAATAATACTTCAATAATTATGTGTTGATAATCACTTTTGAAAATTTGTCTCAGAAGTAAAGCACTGACTAATTTATCCATGAAATCCTAGCTAAAAGCATCTGTGGTATGAGCCTTCCCTGCAATTCCCTCCTTTCCACTGTTCTTTCATCAACATGTTTACACTACAAAAGTCTATGCAAAACAGTCAGGTCTTTGATGTTTTTGTTTACACTTATGTATGTATATAGGGTGTTTTTCTACATACATGTTTGTGTACCATGTGGGGTGCCTGAAGTCTGCAGAGAATAAAAAAGGGCATCAGCTCTCCCTGGAACTGGAGTTAGGGATGGTTAGAAGTGGTTGTGTGGGTTCTGGGAATCAAACCTGGGTCTTCTAGAGGAGCAGCTAGTCTTTTTAACTGTTGAGCCATCTCTCCAGCTCCTTCTTTGAATTTTTACTAATGTTTTGTGAATATAGTGCATTGCTTTCTATATTAGATTCTTCATTGGTGTGTTCACTTTATAAAATTATGAATCAATTAATTTGAAATATTAATGGAATAAAATTCAATGTGTATTCATGGTGATTATCTGCAAGGGAATGTCAGATCCCAGGTCCAATTATGTGTACTTACTGAAAACACATTCACAAATGAATGGAACTCAAGATTATGAGTTATATTAATTTTAATGTTCCCAAGATGAGTCAGAATTTTTAAAGAAAATGGCTCATTTGCTTAGATCTCTAGCTTTGGAAGTTGTTTTAAATTAGTGAAATTGGATGTCCTGAAATGTTTAAGTTGATGTAGAGTTTTCCTTCTTCTTGTGAGGATCCTTTCAGTGATTAAAGAGGTTCTTAATTTTATTTTAGTATTAAATAAAAATTTCCCTCAACATTTAATATTTTAATTGAATATGTATGCTTCTCCTTGCATTATTCAGTTCAAAATTGTGTTTCAACCATTAAAGACTGAACTTCATTAGTGTTCTAATATCTCTGTGAATTGCTGCATCATTTCCCCAATGCTCAAGCCTAAAATATTATGTGACAATAAATATTTAAGAGGATGTATTCCACAGCAATTTTGGCTGATAGCATTCACCATAATGAAGGAAAATATTGTAATAAATATGTATTAAACTACATTTTACCGGAATATTAAATATTCTCAGTTGCCTCTAGATTTTAGTAAAATATTTTGATATGATAGACACACTCTTGTACAAATTAATTCTCCAGAGAAATAGCTAAGGTCAAATGTGAGTTGGTTTAGACAGTCAATGATGTTTCTTAATTCCTAACATTTGTTTTCTTATTCATGAATAAATTCAGCTACAGGTGACTCCACAGCTACATCCCTCAATTAAGAAAATTGTGTTGTGATTTCATGTGGTATTTATCTGGTTTTATTCTCATGTAAGAATTTATACAGAATGAATGCACACACACAGCACACAGCACACAGCACACACGATTTTGACAGGAAGTATCTCCCCCAAAATGTGATGTAGTCAAGGCTTTGTCCCCAGCTAGTCTACTGAAAAAGTAACTTCCATCAGTAGATTAGTACAGTGGTGACTTAAAAGCGAATGACCTACTAGTAAGCAGGGCCGAGTTGGAGAAAGTAGAACAGTAGCAGTCTTTCTTTGAAGGCTCTATCTTCTCATCATTGGTCCCTTCCTGTTTCGGTCTGTTTCCCTCTGTGTCTTTCTTCCCTCTCTTTCTCCCCGCCCCTTCTCTCTCTCTCTTGGGTGTGTATGTGTGTGCATGTTGAATGTGCATATTTTTACCTTTTATTTATTTATTTAAAATGTTTTTATTACAATTTATTTATTTTGTACCCCAGCTGTAGCCCCCTCCCTCATCCCTTCCCAATCACACCCTCCCTCCCTCTTCTCTTCACATGCCCTTTAACTAGTCCACTGACAGGGGAGGTTCTCTTCCCCTTCCATCTGACTCTAGCCTACCAGGTCACATCAAGACTGGCTGCATTGTCTTCCTCTGTGGCTTGGTAGAGCTGCACTTCCCCCATGGGGAGGTGATCAAAGAGCCAGCCACTGAGTTCATGTCAGAGACGCCCCTGCTCCCCTTACTAGAGAATCCACTTGGAGACTGAGCTGCCATGGACTATATCTGAGCAGGGGTTCTAGGTTATCACCATGCATGGTCCTTAGTTGGATTATCAGTCTTTGCAAAGTCCCCTGGGCCCAGATTTTTTGGTTCTGTTGGTCTCCTTGTGGAGCTCCTGTCTCCTCAAGATCTCTCTATCCCCCCCTTCTTTCATAAGATTCCCTGCACTCTGCTCAAAGTTGGTTATGAGTCTCAGCATCTGCTTTGATACCCTACCTTCAGCAGAGGAATGGATACAGAAATTGTGGTACATTTATACAATGGATACTACTCAGCAATAAAAAAACAAGGAAATCATGAAATTTGCAGTCAAGTAGTGGGATCTAGAAAAGATCATCCTGAGTGAGATATCCTAGAAGCAGAAAAACACACACAGTATGTACTCACTTATAAGTAGATATTAGACATATAATATAGGATAAACACACTAAAATCTGTACACCTAAAGAAGCTAAGCAAGAAGAAGGACCCTTGGTAAGATAATCAATCCTCACTCAGAAAGGCAAATGAGATGGACTTTGGAAGAATGAGAAAGCAGGGAACAGGACAGGAGCCTACCACAGAAGGTCTCTGAAGGACTCTACTCAGCAGTGTATCAAAGCAGATGCTGAGACTCATAACCAAACTATGGACAGAGTGCAGGGAATAGAAGGGGGAGATAGTAAGACCTGGAGAGGACAGGAGCTCCACAAGGAGAACAACAGAACCAAAAAATCTGGGCCCAGGGGTCTTTTCTGAGACTGATACTCCAACCAACGACCATTCATGAAGATAACCTAGATCCTCTGCACAGATGTAGCCCATGGCAGCTCAGTGTCCAAGTAGGTTCCATAGAAATGGGAACAGAGACTGTCTCTGATATGAACTCAGTGGCCTGCTCTTTGATTACCTGCCCCTGATGGGGGAGCAGCCTTACCAGGCCACAGAGGTGGTCAATGCAGCCATTCCTGATGAGACCTAATAAGCTAGGTTCAGGTGGAAAGGGAGGAGGACCTTCCCTATCAGTGGACTTGGAGAGGGGCATGGGAGGAGATGAGAGAGGGAGGGTGTGATTGGGAGAGAATGAAGGAGAGGGCTACAGATGGGATACAAAGTGAATAGACTGTAAGTAATATAAAAAAATAAATATTTAATTAAAAAATGAGGTACAGAGCTAAACAGAGGATTCTGAATAGAGGAATATTGCATGTAACATATTAATGTTCATCATATGTAGCCATTAGAGAAATGCTAAACAAACTGTACTGAGGTTCCATCTGATGATATCACAATGACTAGCATGAAGAGAACAAAAGATAACAAATGATACTGCAGCTATGTAGAATGAGGAATCTTTGCACACACTAGAGGAAGTGTGAACTTGTACAGCCAGTGGGTAACTGAGAATAAAGATTTCTCAAAAATTTAAAAACAGAATTTTGATATAATCCAGCTATGCCATTGGGTATATAGATATATCTCCTTGCACTAGTCACAATAATGAGGAAACAGAACCAGCTTACATGTCCGTCCAGAATTGAATAAAGGAAATTTGTTATATATACTCAATGGAATTTCATGAAGGCATAAAGAAAAATGAAGTCATTAGCTGTGGAGATAGTTCTCTCAGTAGTTGATAATAGGAGGATGTAAGTCTGATACCCAAGAGTAAACTAAAAGATATCCACAAACACACTGGCTATGTCAATGCATTCTTGTAATCGTAGAACTAAGGAGTCAAAGAAGACAGGAGTACACTTGGGACCAGCCTCACCAAATTGGTAAATGCCAGGTCCCAGGTAGAGACCTTGTCTCAAAAAGTGAGACAGAAAGCTCCTGAGAAGAAACCTTAATATTCACATCTGGCCACCATATTCTTGTGCACACGCTCACACATATGTACCCACACTTCCAAACAGACATGCACAAAAACATACAAACACAGAAAAAAATGGACTCATTATATTAAATAAAGTAGGCCAGGTTCAGAAAAGCAAATACCACATTTTCTCTCATATGAAAAAAAGCAGATTTAAAACAACATGTGTCTGTGGAGGGAGGGGTGCATGTAGAAATTAAAAGGAAATAAAGAGGAAAATTAGAAAAATTCTTAGGGGCAGAAAAGGATAATGGGATACATGTGAAATAAGAGTAGAAGGAAGGATAGCATGGAGAAAGGAAAAGAACCAGTCAGAGGAACAGCAGCAGTACTAGGAAAGGCAGGGAATAAGGCAAAGGGAGGGATTAAAGCAAAGTCTATTGATACATATGTGTGAAGATCCTTGATGTATGGTAAGTTCATATTCATTGAAAGGTGAAAATGTTGAAGAAATAAAAACATTTCAAGATATGCCCAAACTAAAGCAATTTTTGATTACCAAGCCAGCATTGCACAAAATAATTAAAGGAATCCTACAAACATTGCAAGAAGAGTCTCGATCGTGAGAGCACAGGAAGGAATAAATTTTTATTCATAAAATAATTGAACAATGGAGTGTTAGGAAAGACGCAATTACACCTATCTTGGTAGAACGACAAGCCCTAACATAAGCATGGGGAAGTCAAAAGAACAGCAATGATCTTACCAACACAGAAAAGAGCCGACAAAGTTCCAGGAGTCAGTGACACCTCACAATAGCCCAAAGTTAACATAGTCAGAGTAGTCATAATTCTCTAGTTAAACAATATAGGCCTGATGAATGGATTGAAAATCATGGTTCAACTATTTGTTCCCTGAAAGAATTACATTTATTAGCCAAAGACTCACACAGACTCAGAATAAAAAGATATATGTCAATATATTAAGGAAATGGAACCCCAAACAAAGTAGAGGTCACTAGGTTTATATCAAATGAAGTAGACCTAAAGTACTAACTAAAAATGAAAAAAAAAATGTTACTATGTATTATTAAAGTAAGCAACTCATTTAGAAGTTATGACAAGTGTAAGTGTATACGCACTATCAATTTCATGGAGCAAACACTTCTCCATTAAGGATAAAATAGGTCCAGATATAATAATAGCCAATGGCATCAATAATCTCTGTCACCTATCAGTCATCCAGACCTCCCCCCCCCAAAAAAAAGAAAGGATCATTAAAGAAATTTCAGAGTTAAATTTAACATCAGTCAAGTGGACTTAGTAGACTATGATATCTGGCAACTGCAAAACACACATTCTTATCAGCAGCTAAGGGAAATTTCTCAAAAACAAATCATAAATTAGGCCTAAAGCATCTCTTAAAGTGCAAATAAATCAAAACAACATTTATCGTATTAGAGAATAACTTAGAAATCAACAACAAGAGAAATGAGAGACACTATAACAAGTATACAGAGAATGAACAATACACACTCAAATGGCCAGGAGGTCACTACAGAAATCAGAGAGTAAATAAAATAACTAATAAAATAAAAAAATAAAAGTATAAATTTGAAATATTGTGATACTGCAAAGGTAGTTCTAATATGAGTTTACAGCTATGGGTATTTATATTAAAATCATATTATAAATGTCTAAATCAGCGATCCATCTCATGGCCTTATAAAAACAAGACCAAGTAGAGAATGGAGAGATAACACAGGACAGAAGTTAATGAATACAGATGGAAAGAACATGAGAAAAAAGTCAATGAAACAAATGGGTGGCTTTTTATAAAAATAAAAATAAGACTGAAAAACCCTTACACAAAATAAGTTTAAGAAAAAGATAATCAGAATATATAAATTTGGATACAAAATAGAGACATTACAACAGATACTAATGAAATACAAAGGATTATTGTACTTCTAAAAAACAGAAAATCTAGAGGAAACAGATAAATTTCTAAACCTATGTGATCCACCATATTAAATCAGTAGCATATAAACAACTTAAGATCTATAACAAGCAACAAGAATGTAAGGCAATAGTCTTTTAACAAAGAAAAGCCCTGGACTATTTATTGCTAAATGTCATCAGACCCTCAAAGAACTCCCACCAATGTTCCTTAAACCAGTTTACTAACACTCTGACCTGAGAAGCAACAGCATTTTTATGCTGATGAATATTGTTTATACTGTTTTACACCCATAATGCCTGGCATAAAATCATCAAATTAATAATGCAAATGAGGAAGCCTGACCAAGAAAGAGATAAAAGCTGATAGAAACACATCGTGTGAGAGCTCAGGTACTATGTTTATCATATGTGAATTTTCAAATAATTGTGATAAATAAAGGAAGTAGTATAAAATTTGGAAAATAAGGAACATTAGAAAAGGTAGAAACATTAGACAAGAACTGTATTCATTCAGTTTTTCGGGGTTTTTTTTTTGTGCTATAGCAAAATACCTGAGACAACATAATTTATAAATAACAGAGGTCCAGTGAGCTTGTGGTTCTGGATGCTATAGAGTACAGGAAAACTGAAGCCAGTGTCTGTTCATCATCTGATAAAGATCTGTGGCATCACAGCATGAGAGGTTGTCAGGTACTGAAACAGAGCAGTTTTGCCAGCATGCATCTTTCTTCCTCTTATAAATACATTGTGGGGTCCAACTCTCCTGACATTATTCAATCTCAGTTTCCTCCTTATGGCCTCTCTTCTAAGCACCAATAACCCATCAACAGAGGATTAAATTTTCCATACACAGACTTTGAAGCTCGACCTGAGAATTACATTATATCTAGATAAATAAGCAAAAAATTATACAAACTATATGAAGTCAGAAGTAGTAATCAGAAGTGCTAAGTGGTATACCCCAAAGAATGAGGAAAGGGGTCAGGAAAAGGGAACAGGCGGAACAAATAGAGTAAAGAACCAAGATGGTAGACGAAAAATCCAGCCAAATGAATGACAATTTTAACTGTAAGCAGACTGAGCACTCCAGGTGAAGGCCAAAATCTGAAGAGGACCGATTTTCAAGTCACAAGAACTAACTATGCTGTGTTGATGAAACATACTTAAATATGAAGACACAAAGTGATAGTTGGGCTTGGTTAACAACCGTCAACTTTGATTACTCTATTAAGAGATGTCAGGCGAGTGAAATGCCCTTGTATGTCTCCAGGTGTTCCCAGAGACTAGCACATAGGACAGTGGACAGGAGAGAAAAGGCCTGCCTTGAAGTTGGGTAGCACCCTCAAACAAGAAAACTGCCCAAAGGAAAAAGTGAAGTTGGGTGTGACTAGTTGTAGTTTTATTTTTGTTATATTTTTTCTAAACTAGGGTCTTACAAAGTAGCACTGGACTATAATTCACTCTGTAAATGAGTCTGGTCTCAAACTCCTAGCAGCTTTTCTGCCTTGACCTCTTGAGTTTTGGGATTACAGACCTTTAGCCACCAAACCCAGGTTGGTAGTGACTGTACCTACCACTGCTGCCAAACCCTGAAATCAGGCTCCTGATTCTTTGACTATTTAATGTGGACTCAATAGCAGTGACTCTCCAGAGAAACTCTGACCTTCAGCACCAGAATGAAACTATTGAGGCTACACTTCTTGAACTGGAAGGCTGGTGTCTAGATGGATAGATAGATAGATAGATAGATAGATAGATAGATAGATAGATACTTTCTATTGATCTGTTCTTATGGAGAACCTTACTAACACACTTGTAAAAAGTAATGGTGCAGCATATTTCTTACTTTAAAAAAATATGAACCACCCAATTGGGCATGGTGGTACACTCCTTTAAGGCCAGCACTAAGGAGGCAGGTCTGAGTTGAGGTCAGCCTAATCTACAAAGTGAGTCCAGAACAGCCAGGGATACACAGAGAAACACTGTCTCAGAAAAAAAGAAATGAAATATCCAAATAGAAAATATGGCAAATGCCCAAGGAAAAATGAAAAGGCTTTTATTTAAATTCTATAGGTAAGAGCATCATAAGTTTCTAAGTAAAATTCAAGGACCCCAAGTGGTACCCATTTTGAGGCCAAGAGCTCAAGACAAATGCTTTACTTTCTCCATAAAAGGAAGAAAGAAAAATTTAAAACTCTATGTGCTTTGCCAAGAAAACTGAATTCTGGTGTGGAAGATTCATTCCCACCTGTAAACTCACTTTAATATTCTGATTCCTATGAGTAGACTATATATACTTACATAGCATGTAACCAAACCTTTACATCTCTGTTCCTTATCCATGGAGTCAATCAACTACAAATGCTTGTCTGTACCGAATACATCAACATTCTTCTTTGCTTGCCATTGCTTTCTAAGTAACAAAGACAGCATGGCTATTTATACATAATTTATATTGTATTAGGAGTTATAAGTAATCTAGAGAAGATATAAAGTATGTAAGAGAATTGCATAGGTTATATAAAAATGTTATTTTATATAAGGGACTTGGTTATCTGTATCCATTGGCTACACACACACACACACATATCAACCTTTCTATGACAACAAATAACAACAGATATAAAGAATTAAATTATATTAACTTGAGATAACACTTTCATAAGAAGTATTCAGGCTTGAGCAAGCAATAAAAGCCCTCCGACCAAGCGAGTGTTCTATTTACTCTTAAATGACCACAGAATTCTGAGGTGTGCTTTGGACTGGAAATCTGCCATATAGCCTGGTGTTTTCAATACTTGTCCCCCAGCTAAAGGCCCTATTTTGAGAAACTATGGCGTTATTGGAAGAAGTGAGTTACTTCAGCCTCTGCTTCTGGCCATGATCCCTGCTTTCTTGATTGCCCTGTTGTGAGCTGTGTCTGCCACACAGTTTCACAGTCACAAACTGTCCTGCCTTACCCTCTCCACCAACTCTCCACAAGGCATTAAATCTCTTTAAAACTGTGATCCAGTGTAAATGTTTCCAGCTTTAAGGCACATTGTGGTCAGAGAGACACAAAAATTGCTATAGGGTGCACATTGCAATAAGCACTGTGGGATATAAGTACCCTGGCTGTGCTGAATCACAGAACAGTAAAACAAAACAAAACAAAACAAAAAAACAATGCAGAGGAACACAGCTTTATGTCCATACTTGCTTATAAGATTGTATGACTTAACAGGCATACTCTGAAGTATAAGAATAGATAACAGTATCCTACAGTAATGGTCTGAAGACAAGAAATGAATGTCGTAAGTGCAAATCAGACATGGTAAAAAGAAAAATATTAAGTGTCCGTAGTTAATATTTCTCATTATTCCATAATAAAAAAGTAGTCAGCTTCAGAACAATAGCATAACTCCCTCACATACTCATTTATGTATGTATATCCATCAAGACTGTAAGTTCAAATATGCCCAAATATGCTTGGGTTGCAGACACCCTGAGTCTTTCTCTCCATTTGACATATACTATACATCTGTAACTGAACCGACAAAAAGAAAAACAAAAGAATCAAGAGAGGACCGATGCCATCTCCAAAGAATTCCAAAGCCTTATGGAGTAAATGCCAAATAAAATATAAAACACACAGGAGATATATCAGTAAAAATGTGACAGCAGGTCACATACTTTCTCCTAGATGTTTAACTCTAAAAACATTTATCTAAATTATATTCTCTTATTCTAAAGACAAAATGATGCCCTCAACTCTGAGTTAAATAATCAGCACTGTCCCTTCCCATCTCCTTGCAATTTTTAAAAATTTATTTATATTTTTATTAATTAAAGTTTATTTACTTTGTATCACAACTGTGGCCCCCTCTCATCTTCTCCCAACCCCACCCTCTCTCCCTCTTCTCCACCCATGCCACTCCCCCATTTCACTGATAGGGGAGGTCCTCCTCCCCTTCCATCTGATCCTAGTCTGTCAGGTTTCATCAGGAGTGGCTGTATTGTCTTCTTCTGTGGCCTGGTAAAGCTGTAACTTCCTCAGGGGAGGTGATCAAAGAGCAGGCCACTAAGTTCATGTCAGAGACAGTCCATGTCCCCATTACTATGTAACCTACTTGGATACTGATTGTTCATAGCAGCTTTATGTGTAATAGCCAGAAGCTAGAAACAACCCAGATGTCCCTCCCCTGAGGAATGGATACAGAAATTGTGGTACATCTACACAACAGAATACTACTCTGAAATTAAAAACAAGGAAATCATGAAATTTGCAGGCAAATGGTGGGAACTAGAAAAGATCATCTTCAGTGAAGTATCCCAGAAGCAGAAAAACATACATGGTATATGCTCACTTATTAGTGTATATTAGACATACAAAATAGAATAAACATACAAAATCTGTACACCTAAAGAAGCTAAACAACAAGGAGGACCCGCTGGCAATTTTAAGAGTCGTCTGAGAACAGGGGACAACAGTGGCAAGCCCTAAAAGACCTTGGTTTTAAAAGCTCACAGGGATGCACGAAGGTGACAGAGATATTTAATAGAAAACTGAAAAAGGTAGATGGTTCCGTGTGAATGGCAGGATTTTAAAAGAATATTTTTGAGAGGAAAGTCATTAGTATATGGATGAGAATTGCATTGAATCTATAGGTTGTTTGGGGTAGTATGGTCTTTTCAAAAATATTCTAAAACATAGAATAGTTTTATGGATCCATGAACATGGATGGCTTTCCATTACTTTTTGTGTTATTTATCATTTTAATCAGTGTTTTATGACTTGATTATAGATAATTTACATCTTTGGATATGCGGATTCCTGAATATTTTAAAATTTCTTTCTGGCAAGTTCCTTGCTGATATGCTGATTTAGTATTCTGCAATTTAACTGAATTCATTTGTGAGTCCCAAGGCCTTTCCTTTTTTAAATTTTTTAATAATTTCTTCACTTTACATCCCGATTGTAGCCCCCTCCCTCATCTTGTCCCTGACCCTTTCTCTCTCTCTCCATTTTTCCCCTTCTCCTCTAGTCCTCAGAAAGGGAGAGCCCTCTTTCCCTACTATCTGACCTCAGCCTATCAAGTTTCATCAGGACTGCCTGCATCATCTTCCTCTATGGCCTGGCAAGGCCACCCCACCAGAGAGAAGTGATCAAAGAACAGGCAACAGAGTCCATGCCAGAGACAGCCATTGCTCCACTTACTAGGGAAACCCACATGGAGACTAAGCTGCCTATCGGCTACATCTGAGCAGAGGGTTTATGTCCTCTACATGTATGGTCCTTGGTTGGTGCATCAATCCCTGTAGGACCCCCTGGGCCCAGATTGGTTGGGTCAATTGGTCTCCTTGTAAAGCTCCTGTTCCCTCCTGGTCCTTATAATCCTTCCACTCTTCCATAAGACTCCTTACGCTCTACTGAAAGTTTGGCTATGAGTTTCAGCAACTGCTTCCATCCCCTGCTAGTTGGAGTCTTTCAGAGGCCATCTATGGTAGGCTTCCATCCTGTACCCTCTCTTCATTGACTTCTGGTGTCTATTCTATTTGTCCTTCTGAATAAGCATCCTTCATAGGGGCCTCCTTGCTGTTTAGCTTCTTTAGGTCTATGGACTCTGGTATGGTTATCTTGTATTATATAGCTTATATCTGCTAATAATTGAGTATATACCACACATATCTTTCTGGAGATGAGTTACCTCACTCGGGATGATCTTTTCTAGTCCCATCCATTTGCCTGCAAATTTCATGATTTCTTTGTTTTTAATAGTTAAGTAGTATTCCATTGTGTAAATGTACCACAAGTTCTTTATCCATTTTTTGGTTGAGGGACATCTAGGTTGTCTCTAGATTCTGGCTATTATAAATAAAGATGCTATGAACATCATTGAGCAAATGTCCTTGTTGTATGGTGGGGTATTTTTAGGTATATGCCCAGGAGCAGTATAGCTGGGTCTTGAGGTAGCACTATTTCTAATTTTCTGAGAAAGCATCACATTGATTTCCAGACTGTTTGTACAAGTTTGCACTCTCACCAGCAAAGGTGAGTGGTTCCCAGTTCTCCACATCCCCTCCAGTATGTGCCATTTTTTCATCTTGGCCATTTTGATGAGTGTAAGATGGGATCTCAGTGTTGCTTTGATTTGCATTTCCCTGATGACTAAGGATGTTGAACATTTCTTTAAGTGTTTCTCTGCCATCGATATGCCCCTTTTGAGAATTCTCTATTTAGCTCAGCACCCCATTTTTTAATTGAATTGGGGTTTTTTGGGGGGGTATTTAGTTTCTTGAATTCTTTATATATTTTCGATATTAACACTCTGTCAAATGTTAGGTTGATGAAGATCTTTTCCCAGTCTATAAGCTGTTGATTTATTCCGTTGACAGTGTCCTTTGTATTACAAAAGATATTCAGTTTAATGAGGTCCCATTTATTTTTTTTTTGAGGTCCCATTTATTAATTGTTGGTCTTAGAGCCTGATCTGTTGCTGTTCTGTTCAGGAAGTTGTCTCCTGTGCAAATGAGTTCAAGGCTCTTCCCTACTTTTTCTTCTAACAGATGTAGTGTGTCTAGTTGAGTTCTTTGATTCATTTGGACTTCAGTGTTGTGTAGGGTGATAAATATGCATCTATTTGCATTTTTCTACATGTAGGCATCCAGTTAAACCAGCACCATTTGTTGAAGGTGCTATTTTTTCCTATTGTATGGTTTTGATTTCTTTGTCAAAACTCATATGTCCATAGGTGTGTGGGTTTCTTTCTGGATCTTTGACTCCATTCCATTGATCTGTTTGACTCCATTCCATTGATTCTGTTTCTATGCCAGTATATGCAGATTTTATTACTTTTGCTCTACACTACAGCTTGAGATCAGGGATGGAGATACCTCCAGAAGATCTTTTATTGTACATGATTATTTTAGCTACCCTGGGTTGTTTGGTTTCCATGTGAAGTTGGTAATTGTTCTTTCAAGGTATGTAAAGAATGGTATTTTGATGGGAATTGCATTGAATCTGTAGATTGCTTTTGGCAAAGTGGCCACTTTTACTATTTTAATCCTACTGATCCATGGGCATGAGAGATCTTTCCATCTTCTGATATCTTCTTTAATTTCTTTCTTCAGGGACTTGAAATTTTTTTTTCATTCAAGTTTTTCACTTGCTTGGTTAGAATTACACCAAGATATTTCCTGTTTTCTGTGGCTATTATGAAGGGTGTTTCCCTAATTTTTTTCTTAGCCCATTTGTCTTTTGTATACAGAAGGGCTATTGATTTTTTGAATTAATTTGGATCCAGCCAAATTGCTGAAGTTGTTTATCATCTGTAGGAGTTTCTTGGTTGATTTTTCGGGACACTTATGTACACTATCATATTATCTGCAAATAGTGATACTTTGACTTCTTCCTTTCTGATTTGTATCTGCTCGAATTCCTTTGGTCTTCTTATTGTTGTGGCTAGGACTTCAAGTAGTATATTGATATAGGGAGAGAGTGGGCAGCCTTGTCTTGTCCTTGATTTCAGTGGAATTGATCCAAATTTCTTTCCATTTAGTTTGATGTTGGCTATACATTTTATGTATATTGCCTTTACTATGTTTAGATATGTGCTTTGTATCCCTGATCTCTCTAAAATGAATGGGTGTTGGATTTTGCCAGCATCTAAGGAGATGATCATGTGGAGTATTTTCCCCTCTTAGTTTATTTATATGGTGGATTACACTGATGGGTTTCCATGTATTGAACCAACCAGCATGCCTGGGATGAAGCCTACCTGGTCATAGTAGATGATTTTTTTTTGATGTGTTCTTGGATTTAGTTTGTAAATATTTTGTTGAATATTTTTGTGTCAATGTTTATAAGGGAAATTGGTCAGAAACTTTCTTTGTTAGGTCTTTGTGTGGTTTAGGTATCAAGATTACTGTAGCCTCATAAAATGAGTTTGGAAATGTTCCTTTTGTTTTTATTTTGTGGAATAGTTTGAAGAGTATTGGTATTAGCTCTTCTTTGAAGTCTGGTAGAATTCTTCCCTGGGACCATCTGGCCCTGTGATTTTTTGGTTGAGAGACTTTTCATGACTGCTGCTTTTTCCTTAGGGGATATAGGACAATTTAGTTTCTTTACCTGATCTTGGTTCAACTTTGGTAAGTGCAATCTATCAAGGAAATTATTCATTTTCATTTAGATTTTCAAATTTTGTGGCATATAGTCATTTGACATAAAACCTAATGATCCTTTTTTGCATTTTGCATTTTTCTTTTTCACATTTATTTTATTTTATCTTTATTTTATTTATTTATTCTTTATTTATTTTATTATTTTTATTTTTTGCATTTATTTTTTCTTTTTATCATTTATTACAATTTATTCCCTTTGTATGCCAGCTGTGACCCCTCCCTCATCTCTTCACAGTCGCTCTTCCTCCTCTACATCCCTCCTCCAATCCACTGATAAGGGAGATCCTCCTCCCATACTATCTGACCCTAGCCCATCAAGTCTCTTTTTTTTTTTTTTATTTTTAGTTACAATTTGTTAACTCTGTGTCCCAGCTGTATCCCGCTCCCTCATTCCCTCCCCCTCCCCAACTCCCTCCCTGGTCTCCTCCCTGCCCCTTTCCAAGTCCACTGATAGGGGAGGACCTCCTCCCCTTTCATTTGACCCTGTTTTATCAGGTATCTTCAAGGCTGGCTGCAAAGTCCTCCTCTGTGGCCTAACAGGACTGCTCCTCCCCTGGGGGGGGGAGGACAAAGAGCCTGCCCTTGAGATCCTGTTAGAAATAGTCCTTGTTCCCCTTGCTTTGGAAAACTACTTGGTTACTGAGCTAGCACGGGCCACATCCCAGCAGAAGTTCTATGTTATATCCATAGATGGTCCTTGGTTGAGTGTCAGTCTCAGAAAAGGCCCTGTGCCCGGATATATTTGGTACTTGTAGTCTCATCAGGACTGTTTGCATCCTAGGATTTCCTCAGTGTCTGTTGTTATGTTCTTTTCGTTTTGTTTTGGTTTGGTTTGTTTGTTTGTTTGTTTGTTTGTTTTTTATTTGGATAGTGTCTTTCTGTCTTTTAGTTAGTTTGGCTAAGGGTCTATCATGTTGATTTTCTCAAGAAACCAGTTCTTGATTTCTTTGATTCTTTGAATTGTTCTCTTTGTTTCTAATGTATTGACTTTAGCCCTGAGTTTGAGTATTTCCAGCCATCTATTCCTCTTGGATGTGTCTGCCTCTATTTTTCTAGGGCTTTCAGGTGTGCCACTAATTGCCTGTATGAGATGTCTCTAGTTTCTTTATGAAGGTAATTAGTGCTATGAAAATTTTTCTTAGCACTGCTTTCATTGTGTCCCATAAGTTTGGTTATGTTGTGCCTTCATTTTCATTGAATTCTAGGAAGTCTTTAATTTCTTTCTTTATTTCTTCCCTGACCCAGTTATTGAGTAGAGAGTTGTTCAGTTTCCAAGCACGTGTATGTTTTTGCTATTTCTGTTGTTCTTTAGGTCCAGTTTTAGTCCATGGTGGTCTGATAGGATACAAGGGATTATTTCAATCTTATTGTTTCTGTTGAGTCTTGCTTTGTGCCTGATTTTATGTTCAATTTTAGAGAAGGTTTTGTGAGGTGCTGAGAAGATAGTATTATTATTTATGTTTGAATTCTGTAGGTGTCCTTTGTTGAGAGTGGGGTGTTGAAGTCTCCCACTGTTAATGTGTGGGGATCTATGTGTGGTTTAAGCTTTATTAATGTTTCTTTTACCAATGTGGGTGCCCTTATATTTTGAACATAAATGCTCAGAATTGAGATATCATATTAGTGAAATTTTTCTTTGATGAGATGAACTATTTCTCCTCATCTCCTTTGATTAATTTGAGTTGGAAGTCTATTTTGTTAGACATTAGAATGGCTACTCCTGCTTGCTTCTTGGGTCTGTGTGGTTGGAAAACATTTTCCAGCCCTTTACTCTCAGGTAATGTCTATCTTTGTGGCTGAGTTGTGTTTCTTTTATGCAGCAGAATGATGGGGCCTATTTATGCATCCGTTCTGTTAGTGTGAGTCTTTCTATTGAAGAGTTGAGTCCATTAATGTTGAAAGATATTAATTACCAGTGGCTGTTAGTTTCTTTCATTTTGATATTGGTTGCATTAGTATGTTTGTGTGCTTGTCTACTTTTGGTTTTGAAGTAGTGAAGTTATTTATACACTGCAGGCTTTTAGGGGGGTAGGGGAGGGTGTAGCTAACCTCCTTGGGTAGGAGTTCCTTCTAGTATCTTCTGTAGGAATGGGTTTGTGCATAAATATTGTTTAAATTTAGTTCTGCCATGGAATATCTTTTCTTCATCTATGGTTATTTAAAGTTTTTCTAGGCATAGTAGTCTGGACTGACATCTGTGTTCTCTTAGGGTTTGCAAGACATCTGCCCACGACCTTCTGGCTTTTCTGATCTCTGCTGATAAGTCAGATGTGATTCTTATAGGTTGCCATTATATGTTACTTAGCCTTTTGCCCTTGTAACTTTTAATATTTTTTTCTTTGCTCTGCATATTTAATGTTTTGATTATGTGTTGGGAGGACTTTCTATTCTGGTCTAATCTATTTGGTGTTCTGTAAGCTTCTTGTATGATTATATGTATCTCTTTCTTAAGATTGGGGAAATTTGGGCTGGAGATATGGCTCAGAGTTTAAGAGTGCTGGCTCTCTTCAAAAGGTCCTCAGTTCAATTCCCAGTAAACCACATGGTGATTCAAGACCATCTATAATGAGAGATCTGGTGCCCTCTTCTGGTTTGTAAGCACATGTGCAGGCAGAATACAGTATAAATAAACAAACAAATAAAATAATCTTTAGAAAAAGATTGGGAAAATTTTCTTCTATGATTTTGTTGAAAATATTTTCTGGTCCTTAGAACCAGGAATCTTCCCTTTCTTCTATTCCTGTTATTCTTAGGTTTTATTTCTTTCATAGTGTCCTTGATTTCTTAGATGTTTTGTGTCAGGAATTTTTTTTTAATTTAACATTTTCTTTGATGGATGCATTGATTTTTTTTCCATTGTGTTTCTTTCCTCCAACTCTGTTGGCGATACTTACCTTTGTAGTCCTGTTTTCTTCCCTAAATTCTCCCTCTCCAGAATTTCCTTTGTTTATGTCTTCTTTACTATTTCAATTTCCATCTTCATATCTTGAACCATTTCATTGATTTCCTTCACCTCTTTGTATTTTCTTGCCTTTCATTAAATGTTTTGTTCAATTCCTTTACCTGTTTGTTTGTACTTTCCTATATGTCTTTCAGTGATTTATTTATTCCTCTCTAAAGGCCTCAAACTGTTTGATTACACTTTCCTGTATTTCTTTATGGATTTTATTCATTTCCTTCATTATCACCTTCTTAAGCATAGATTTAACATCATTTTCTAGCTTTCAGGTGTGTTAATATGTCCAGGACTGCTTGCCATGTGATAACTGGGTTCTGGGGAAACCATATTGTTCAGTTTTATTGTTTTGTTGATTGTGTTTTCATGCTGGCCTTTAGCCATCTGGTTGTCTCTGGTGTTGGCTATTAGATCCTGTTACCTATAGGAGTTCTCAGGTGTTCAGGGAGAGCCTGAACACCTTACCACCTTCAGGGGTAGCAAGCTGGATGTTCCTTCAGGACACCTTCCATAGGTTAGTTGGAATGATCTCAGACTATTTGGTAGATCTCAAGGACTTTCCTGAGGCTCTCCTCAGATGTATGATCCTGGAGACCAAGTGGGCTCCCAGTAGCTCATGTATCCTCCTTTCATCAAAGGAAGTTCTGGGGTCAGGATGGTGAGAGTGGGTGAAGCATGCATCTGGTACCAGAAGGTATCCTCTCAACAGAACTGTGACATCTTGAGGTTGGAGCCACTAGCCAGTGGCACCAGAAGTTGTCCACAGGACAGTAAGAGTGGGCACAGGAGGTGGGTGCCTCATCCCCTGTACCAGAACGTATTCACTCTACTGAATGGTAAGAGTGGGTGCAATACTTAAAAGGTATCTGCAGGTGATGGGACTAGGCAGGTGATCTGAACCTAAGGCCAAGCCAGCTGGGGATCTGGGAACATTTCCTGGAATTAGCCAGATGACCTGAGGTTGGACCTGAGTGTTTCCCTCACTGTGGGCTTTCCTCTCATCTAGGAAACATGGACAATAGGGTTTTGGGGGTCCACATTATAGCCTGTCGGTCCCACTGCTCTCGCTGCTATGCTGCTGTTCAGATACTGTGCATCATCTGCACTGCCAACTTGGATCCCCCACAGGCATTTTCTGATGGGTGCTATCTAACTAAAATCTAAGTAAAGATCTTTATGTCTAATAGTTCTGAAATGTAACTCAAAATTGTTGTAAAATTAATAAACTTTAGTTGATTTTTTTTCTTGGTTATTTTTTTAGCTTGTAGAAAAATTCAGCAGGAATTCTGGATAATTGTCAGTCACTTTTGTTTGTAAATACATAAGTCCATGTATTTATATACATGAACATTTTATATACCCTCTCCACATGGCTTCTCCTATTGTTTGCATCTTACATTGATTCTTGGCATTGAACATTCTACATAGTTTGATGAATGTTTAACAAAATGTCCCTGTCTCTATAGTAAAATACAACATACCTTCATCATTCTAAAACCCTACTGGCCTCTAACAACACCACACCCCTTTTAAACCACTAACTACTACGGGTTGTTGTTGTTGTTGCTGTCACTCTACCTTTTGCCTTTTGCCCAGACTTTTCATTTTTTTAGCACCCTGCTTGAAAATTGTTGACTTTGTTTTTCTTTTTAAAGAATTAGTGTTCCAGTGGTGCTTGGCATGGGCAACAAATGAGATCAACGATAAATTTCCAGGATGCCTGAACCACGAATTAGCAAAACACAAAGAAACTATAAATTTTGGACCAACATAAATTTAAACACGCAGCTTGGTAAGATAATATGGTAGATTAGCAAAGCCAGTAAAAAGAGGAAATTGGTGAAGCTCAAAATAAGTTTTTTCACTATAAATTGTCATTCTGGGTGATATTTTTAAAAGTAGAAAACTGGACACGGACAACATGATTTTGCTTTTTCTAAAAGAAAAGTAAATGTCTATTCTATCACCAAGGGTCCAGGAGCACTTTTGCAATGGTCTAGTCCCTACCTCACATAAAATGCTGTTTTATTAACCAAATTCTGCTTCTAGAAATCAATTCTGTTCCTGGAGCAGGATAATTCAGTGTAGGAGTGCCCATCTAATTTAAAAACTACACTGCTTTCAAAGTTTCTGGTGGTGAAGTCACAGGTGCCCTGTGACTGGGCTCTCATTGAGCATAGGCACTCTTTGAAGGGTTCCTGATGGCCAAGATTAATAATTATGAAAGTGAATCAAAAGTAAGTTGACTATAAGTGCAGACTAGAATTATTTGAAACTGTGGAAGGCCAAAAGTAAGTGATGATGTTCAAAAGAGGGTGGATGAGAGAAGCCACACTTCATATGCAACATCATGTGTGAAATACTGTAAGTCTGTGGCACTTTTTTTGTATGACAATTAGGATAAGACATTCTAGAATGTTTTATGTCTTACAAAAATTTCTAACAAAGAACACATCAATTATTTCCTCAAGTAAGGCCGGACTCTACCGTATATGGGCATTATCACTGGCAGCCTTGTATGGATAGAACAGAAGATTAAATCATATCTGGGGAAAGTCTTCATGCTGGAAAAAATCTATAATAAAAGTGGAGGGCAGTGCTTGCTTTGGCAGCACATATACTAAGATACAGAGAAGATTAGCATGGCCCCTGCACAAAGATGACACACAAATTCATGAAGTGTTCCATATTTTTAACCAACTCAGGCAAAGAATTGTAATCAAAATAGTCAACCCCTATCTTATCAAACTGAAGGAAAAGAGGGTAAAGGCCAGTGAGAGCAGAAAAGAGCATTATTCTTCCCTTGGCCTTTTGAATATAAACTATATCATGTACTGTGTTTCAACTAATGTAGCAGAATTTTGGTAGTTTCAACTGAACTGAATATTTGCTTATTTTCCCTTTTTTTTCCTACTGAATGCAATTTAAACTCCTCTGGCTCTTTTTGAGTGCTGGGGACTCAAACTTCATCTTCTATTTTACCTAATTCTTCCAGAAATATGGTTAATACATGCTCACAGATAGCCTGGCCAATTCATAATATGCTGTATTTTTATTAAATAAAAATTTCTGATATACTTTCATTTTTATAAAAAAAAAGTGGAGGGCAAATTACTATGAAAGACAGAGAATGTGGGCCTATGCTTCATCCATTTATCAGGAAACACCACCAGTTGGTTTTATAGCTAGTCTACTTCTGAGAAACCAACATCAATTCAAAGTTCTCAACCATCATCTCAATCATCTGTAGAGGTCCCACTTCCCAACACAGTTACAGTGCCAATTAGTTTCCAATTTAAGTTTTCGGTGGCACATGCTGTCAATAAATTCCCGGATTCTTAAGATAAATGAGGAATTACTATGTCCATGTGTGTCAGTAAAAAAGAAAATTCTGGGACTGGAGAGATGGTTCAGTGGTTAAGAGGGATGTCTGTTTCTGCAGAAGACCTGGGTTCAACTCCCAGAATCTACATGGCTGCTCAGAACTGTGTAGCTCTGGCCTCAGGAATCCAATGCCCTCATGTGGCATCTACAGGCAGTGTATGCACATGCTGCGCAGACATCCATTCAGGCAAAACATTTATTCACATAAAATAAAAAAATTTTAAGTTCCAAAAATGCTACCTGTAAGTTAATAACCTTCCCAAAATGCCATGATACAAAATTATCTCCTACACAAAGAAATGAACCATTTTATCAACACTATTAGAATGAATAGGATATCTACTCTTTTACTTATAGAAATAATATTACTCAAGAAAAGAAACAGTCATTCTTACTTGGAAAAATAATTAATTAAATAGACAATGAAGTTCTTTGACTATAATAAACATAATTATTTGTTTAGGAGCTACAAAATTATGTTCAGATATTTTATTACAGAAGTACTTATACTTCTGTCT
The DNA here is from genome assembly GCF_907164565.1 of Psammomys obesus. Lineage (NCBI taxonomy): Eukaryota > Metazoa > Chordata > Mammalia > Rodentia > Muridae > Psammomys > Psammomys obesus. Next base: position 1,066,784 of record NW_026585742.1, on the reverse strand, counting down.
AAGTTATACTTCTGATAAGATTATATAAAATATCATTAACAACAAGAAGGAAGAGTATGAACTGTAACCCCAGCAATGAGTGAACTTCAGCTACATGTAAGATCCTCTAAACCTCCGTGTCTTCAAACATAAACCCTTCTTACTTCATGGTTATTATGAATACTAAAAATGAAATGATGATAAATGGTGAAACTGTTTCAGAAATGTGATATGTAGTGTCATATTCATAAGATACATCACAGTACTAAACAGGAAAAAATAGGAATGTAGAGGTGGAAGACTGTCAAACTGTAAACATGTTTTGGGAATGGAGAGAAGAGAGGAAACAAGAATATGTTGAGGATATTAGAAGGAAGGTTTTCTATGATGCCTATATAAGAAGATGTCTTATAGAAATAAATTAAACCATCCTTACAGCAAAAGCTTTTAAAACTCCAAACTATGAATCAGAGCTAAATACTTTTCATGTTGTTCTGTCAAGTCTCATTTTTCTAATAATAAATTGTTCATATGCATTTATTTCTGTATACATATCCTTTACTTTCTGAAACCCAGGATAGCCAATTAGAAAATAGAATCTACTTTGGCCTGCTTCATAGTGAGTCCACTTTGTATGTTCTCATTTCACATCCACACATCCTGATTATAGGAATCCACAGATGTTAACTGTCTGTTCCTTCTCTGCTTTCTTAAGAGTTCTAAGCAAAATATACTTCGGAAACTGGATTGTTTTGGGAATACCTAAGAACCTCACCTATAAATCTTTACTCAAAACAGTCTTTGAATGTAATGCATTACATGAATTCCTTTCTCTAGAACTGCCAATTATTCTGCTTTCTGGGTGAGAAATGTCAAAGTTGAGAACAACAAAAAAACCCAAATAAGAAAATGTGGTAGCACTGCTTTGTGAATTAAAGGAGAAAGGCTGATAATTTTTTTTCTAGAGACAATTTGTGTCTGCTTGGTGGTTAGAGAATGGAAAATAAGTCTAAACTGTTTTTAGTTTTTATTTCACATATACGTACAAACTTTCCCTCTGCTCAAGGAATCTAGAGAAATAATTATTTCTTGTAATAAATTCTTTATACTCTGGATTTTACACATTGTAAGGCTGCTAATGATGATGTTCACACAGACCTAAACCCTCAGCTTTCTTTATTCTCTAAGGGCAGAGTCTCCTTACAAAGATTTGAAAATTCAGTGGAACTGCATAGCTCTGCTATGCTTTTCCAGCTCAGATAACTCAGGAAATAAAAATGTAAGCTGTTCATGCCGAAAATGAAGACGTACTATAATTAGAGATCCAGGAAAAGCACTAACCTAGTTAAACACATGTCTTTTATTAGTAAGGATGAAGAATAAAAACATAAACTTATGTTTTCAGTATTTCTGACTTCATTCTCAGAGATGCTGACATGAAAATGAGATGACATTTTACAATGCCAGTTTAGAGTTGGAAATGAAGAGGGAGAGAGCCAACAGTCCTGGGTACTTTTCTCTTAGACACAGTTTCACAGAGCAGAAGTGATAAGTCTGAGCTCAGTTCTGAAAGTTGGGCCTTTCAAACAAAATATATGCTACATAAAAACTACATTATGTCTACAAACACATCCACCTCCTCATTTAAGAAGAAGCAGCTTCTGTCTTCCAGTGCCTTTTAGAATCTCTCTTCAGGTAGAACAAAAGTATCCCCACTGATACTCCAATATTGACATTGGAAACTTGAATAAGGAATCATAACCTTTGCTATAGGGATGGGAAATGAGTGAAAAGAGACAGGCTGGGTCCTCGGATACTCACTGGCTCTTCATTGTTCCTTTTCATAAACACAGTGCTATGGACCTTTGTCTTTGCTGATCGTCATCTGCATGTGTCTCACTCCTATGTTCGCAGTCTTGTTCTCGGCTCAACGCTCTTCCCTATGGCTTGGTAACTTTTTCCCACACCACATTCTGTCTTCTCTCTTATTAAGGCTGCCCACATTACTATATTATACTTATATGATGCATAACGTGCCTTAAAAAATGATGTTTGCATTCATAAGTCATTATCTCTTCCTACTAACTAGACTCTTAGTGCGTCGAGGCCAGCATGTGGATGTTTATTTTTATCCCTCATTTTTTAATATAGTCTGACCACAATAGAGAAATAACTTGTAATAACAATAAACTACACCAACAATACAATACGATAAAACTATAGTCTGCTGGTCTCTAAGGTGCTATGTATGGAGTAGATAGCCAAATGTTATTTAATATCAAAGGAATCTACTCCCACCCTCATAAACAAATGAAACTAACAACTCAATCCAGTTTAAAGTCAACAGACATGCTTACAAAACAGTAGGCACTTAGTGAAGATCCAAAGCACCTAAAAAAATAGGAGAGTTGTTTCCTCCTCCTCAGCAATACAAATGGCATAAGGAGAGGGAGGAGAGGCATGAGGAGGGGGAGAGGAACTGGAAGACAAGTAGGAGGAGGACAAAAGCAAGAAGAGGAGAGAGAAAGACAAAAAGGGAGGAAGAGCACAAGAAAGTAGGTAAGAGGCTCAAAAACATTTTAAAGATGTTATTTTTCTAACATAATATCACAAACTTAAATATAAATTCATTGTAAATTGTGCACATGAAGTAAATGTCATATTACAAGAAAACATGTATTTGAATATTAGAAGAATCTGTACTTGAATAAGCTCAGTGGGAACTAATTTAATTATTTAAATTAGTTTAAAATGTAACTGCTTACTTATTTCAAATTTAGAATTAATACATTTTTAAAAGAACTATTTTACCAAAAGTGTCTTTAAAACAGGAAAGTATGTGTAGTAGGGTCAATAAAGAGATAAAGAAGAAAATAACCAATAAAACACAAATATTAACCCAAAAGGATTAAATTTATATTTAGCTACATATTTATATAGTTTTTATTTATATATACTTTATATATTTATATAGTTTATACATATTAGGTGTTAGGAATATTAGTTATAAAATCATTTTTATCACAAAAATTGAATTGAAAATCAATAATTTGATATGGTTAAACATTCCAACTATTTAAGATTTTTCCAAAGGAAATGACACTTCACATTTAATCCTCACAATATATCTACTGGCATTTTCTCAGTATACAACTGAGGAAACATCAGTTCAGAGAAACTGTCAGGTTGACTAAGTTGAAGGCCTTAACCAATGACAGAGCAAGAACTCAGAATGGAATCTCCCAATCTCTAAAATCTGTCTTATTTCAACTCTACCACTCTATGCTCTAAGCACATATTTTTCACTAATTACCAACATCTTTGCCTAAAGGTTTCTACTTCCATTGCTGGGCAGACTTCCTTGGTTGGATACTCAAACCTAGCATTATAATTAACTCTTTTTGAATTACTATTAACAAAATAAGAAAAGGAAAATATCTTTGGAGAAAGCATGAGGCAAAGCCAAGCCATTTCTCAGGCAAGTATTTGTCTCCCAATAAGCTCCATTTTCATCTTTAAAATTTTATTATTATGGTATTTATCTGGAGGAAGCACAAAAATTAAGTTTTCAGGCTGAGTTAAGCTGTGAAATATAAGATATATTAAGAAATGATATACTTGGAATCAGATAAATCACTCGAGCTTTGAAAATAATGTATAGCAAACTGAGCTTAGACCAGAAAAAAACTGTAGATAAAGTGAGTTTAGAAGCAAATAATATAACGTGGAAATAGATTTTAAATGGAACAGTATTTGAGTTTAATGGATAAGAAACTGTTTTGAAAATTAAGGTGAAAGAAATTCTGCTCTATAGAACAGGAATAGCCTAATAAACAAATATGGTAGATGTCATGATAGCTGTGTGGCAAAAGGGTCAATGACATTGACAGTTATGAATATGATGAAGGGAATTCTAAAGGTCATTCAGTAAGGATTTATCTACTTTCCTAAAAATCATTGTAAACACCTAGATTTTTACATGTTGGTAGTTAGCATGAATCAGACAAACTAAGTCAAAATCTGTGATCTTTATTAGCTTTGTCATTTAAAAGAGGCGTTGATTTCAATTACTTTCCTGATTAACTAAAACAGAGTTAATAAGGACCAACCCACAGAAGAAGAAATAATATAGTATATAGATAAGAAATTTATAGTATGTAAATTATTATACATGGAAAATTAAAAATAGTAGTAAACATTGCAACAAAACAAAAAGTATTTGTCTACAGTAAGTATTATCTTGCTTAGATAATATAAAGATCTGTGTTTATAAGCACATAACTGAATCCTAGACTGAGAACTCTCGGAAACTAAAGAATGATGAGAGCAGGAGAAATGGTCTTTCCCAGTGAAGAGCTCCCAATTGCTTATCCAATAACAAGTGGCCAGCACTGAGATAATAATACATGAAAGGAACATTACATGGACTGAGCAGGCCAGACTGTATTTGTAGATCTAGAAATATAAACGTGTATACATATACATAAACAAATTTTTTAAAAGCCATGAATTTGAGAGAGAGTGGCAGGGACTAGTGGAAAAGACTAGAGGAAGGAAAGGAAAAGAGAAATTGATATCATTGCATTTTAATTTCAAAGAAGTAATATACATAAAGAGGTAATTAACTAGAAAAGAATTTTTAAAAAGCTGTTAGTTCCATAATTATTAATTTACAAATATGCCCATTATATTAAGTGGAAAGGAAATAGTATATGTCATAATTCTATTTCAACAGCAACAAACATTTGTGTTTATATCCCTACTGCTATGGGTATACAAAACAAGAACAGGAAGCAGAATGGGCCAAGTCAGGCTGTGAAGATGAGAAAATGTTAAATTTTGCAAGCATGTGTGAGCAATTATATCATTTACATTTTAAATGAAAATTCATGTTATTTTTGTAATTTGAAAAACAAATGTAATTTTTATACTTTGTTTTTGAGATAGTCCTGCCATGAAGCCTAGGCTGGCTTAAAACTACTTCCTCCTCTGAAGCACTGGATTTACAAACATGTAGCACCATTCCTTGCAGAAGGAATGAGAAGGCTCTAATTAAGGATGGAGAAAGCAGACAAGCACAAAAGTAGGAGGGAGGAGGGCAAAATAACCACAAAGATATCTGAAAAAGTCATAAGAAACCATAGAATTGATGATCTACTTAAAAATACTTATACTACATATAAGTTGGTATATAAATATGCACATATAGTTTAAATGAAATTTCCACATCTAGACTGGCAATGCTCCCATCAAAAGCCAAAGACCATCTAACAAAAATCCCAACACCAGGCACAAGAAGCTGTCCTCTGAGTTGTTGGTCAGTGTCAGCTAAGTTACTCCCAAAACATTATAGACTATTGCTATTGCCGTCTGCTGTTCTCCCAGAGGTGGAAGGTAATTTCTTACTACTGAAGAGAATGTTTATTTCAGACATAGGTCCCAGAAGCATCTGAGCTAAAACTAACAGGAATTCCTCCTCTCAGGGGACCAGTTTTCATAGTACCAGACAGTACTCTTCAGGGTTCCAAAGGAGGAAAACAATCAATAGCTTTATAGCAATAATCCCTATGAACCACAGCAATGGCCAGCACAGCACAATAGCCTCCAAGGTGCAATAGTGGCACAGATACCTTAGATGTAACCAACCACTCTCTAATTGGAGTTGAGGCACATGCAACAAGAAGAAAATCGAGTCTGCAATTTGAAACCTAGCAAACTACCTGGGGATAGAGAACTCATGTATCTTGGAGAAGAATCTACAACCACAGCTTTGCTAAACCAGCACAGTCCCTGAATACATTCTAAATATTGGTCCAAACACCCATGGGTAACTGTAGTCCTCACTCCTCATCAAAGAACCTTCTCTTTGCAACAAAGACCATTATAGAAAACCTCAACCAATCAAAATGTAGAGTTGTAGAGGTCAGTCCCAAAAGATACATACATACATACATACATATGTGTATATATATGTACATACATATATATCTAAATTTGTATATGCATATATATGTACATACACATATGAATATATATATACACATCAACCCCTGCACCTAAGTCTTATGGATCATTGCAGAAGAAAAGGCAGAAAAATTTTGAGAGTTAGAAGAACAGGGAATTTACTGAGATTATGTCTCCAGAAATATAAAAAACTACACCCATAAAGTCTCACCTAACATAACTGCCTAAAGATGAACCAAAGTCTTTGAAATTAATGTTACCTTCAAAACATTACCAAAACATTCACTCTTTAAAAATCACATAGAATATGAGCAATGTTTATATGTTTGCAGCACATTTAACTTACCGTTGGTCTATAAATCCAAACAAGTAGCCAAATCCAACTTTCTGCTAAAAATTTCCCCAACATTGTCAAATTTGGTGTTTAACCTGAGCTCTGAAACTCACATAAAGAGCTAGGCTTCTAAAATTCCAGTGGAGTGAGGTAGAAGAGGGGGGATAAGGGTTAGAAAAATCCTTAATATATATAACAAGAAGTCTAGAACTCCTGAATCATCTGAGGTATCCAGGAGCTATGGCACAGGGAGTCACTGCATTGTGTAGACAGCCTTAATTCAGCCAACTTCAGGTACCACACTTAGCAGGAGGAAATCATCAGGCATGCTATCTTTTTAAGTCCCTTAGAAAATCCACGTAAAGGGTACCAACCTTGCACAGTAATGTTGACTAGGTATATAAAAACCACAGTTTTACCCAAGGGCTCCAGCTCATGTGACTGCAGAAATCTGCTTCATATAGGCATATAACACTTTGGCACCAGCCTTGAATCCTTTGATGAAAATCTGGTAATATGAAGAAAAGGTATGATTTTTTTTTTTTGTGCGTGTGTCAGACATCAAAGTCTTGAGGGTATCTAGGAGAAAAATAAGAAGCCAAAGAAGGCAAAAATTTATTGACCAGCCATGTCTTCTCCAAACTCTCTGTAAGGGTTCCCAGGTGTTGGGGTGGCAGGAAGTGCTTGGAGCAGAAAAACGCTACTAATAGACAGGATGTTTATTCGACTTCAGGTTAAGTAAAGGTTAAAATGTTGTCACCCGTTAGACATGTTTTCATCTCTTCCCGAAGCACGTCTTTGAATTTACGGACCACTTTACTCTCACCGAGGAGTCTAAGGCATGTCATTGTAGTGGCAGTCTGAGGGTGGAACCTAGCTGGGCCCTTTGTTTTTCCACTCGCCACTGTCACATCTTCAAAGGAGCGTTCAGACCACAGAGGTACAGCTTTGAAACTGCTGATCTCCCTGACACGAGAGCTGAGCTGGTGTAGACAGGGGTACTCCTCCCATCTACTTAAACAAATGCTCCAAAGGGAACCCGTGTTAAACAAATGCAGCTGCTCTTTGCAGGCAGGCTGCTCCAGCTGTGCGTCAGAACAGGCTCCACATGAAAAGCTCTGGCCCTCCCCACAAAGACATGAACCCAGCAACAGCCTTTTGAGAAAGAAATGTCCTCCATAGTCTGCACAGCATTCACTTGACTCTGAGTTAGCAGTGTTTACGGGCCAGCTCGGCCTGGGGTGATGGGACAAAGCAGGCACAGCACGAGGACTCTTAAACACAGTTAAAGCTGGCCTCACCTTCACCTTCAAGGTACAAGAACAACATGAGGAATACACAGAGCTGCGCTCAGAAAACATAAATGTTACATGAAAGAAAAGGCTCAAAGAGGAGAAATTCTTCAATGGTGGGAGAAGAAGAAACAAAAGAAAAAGGTGATAGGAAGGCTGCTAATTCAAAACACGGAGCAGGTCCAAGGCACAGTTTGCATTTCAACAGCACATACTATTACAAATGCTGTTCCCCTAGAGACTCATACTTGGTTCCTGATGGAGATTGGCTTACTGGTAAGAGGAAAAACTACCCCAAACAACATTACCAATTGAAATATGAACTGCTTCTGTATTTAAAGGATGGCAGGGTGTTTTATTACTTTGTTGAATAAAATTATGCTAAAAAAATAAGATTTTCTAAAAAAGCTTTCCACATCTCAGAGAACTTTGGGAAAGCTTTGGGCTTATGTGAGATGGTAAAACAGAACCAGATAAGCCTGCAGAGGGGACGGGTTCAAATATGAAGCAGTAATGAGCTACTGAGAATGCAGGGGATGAAAGAGATTCTTTGGCACTCTGGATGGGGGAAAAAAAAAAAACAACTAATTTTCTTAGTACATAATATGTTGCATCTTTTTATATCACTTACAAAGGAAAAGTTCTTTGGTTCCTAGAGTAAAAGCTTCATCTGAAGCTTAGCTGGCTGACTCTGAAAAGCAATGATTATAGCAAGTGTAATTAAAATAATTACAAGAGAAATGGGTACAAGTTCTTATCATGATGTAACTTTAAAATACCATTTTTTAGGGAAAATGGAGAAAATAGAGGGTATTCAAGCATACATATTTAGGCCATTTAGACAAACAACTTTTATTGAGTAGAAGTTCGTTTTAATGTAGCAAGACGTTAACAGGCTCAGGAATGCCACCAATATATTCTTTCATGATGGATCATTTTGGAAGAAGCAGTTCTGAAATTCAGATTAATGTATGGCTTATCTTTCCCATGAGAATGGGCCATGCAGAATTCTACTATATGCACCCAGAGGAAGCTCCTGCAGACCTGGGCAGTGACTGTGAAAACCTACCTAATGGATACTTTTCCTTCACGGTAACAGTGCTATTGTCAGTGAGACTCAGATTGTGTGAAGGAGAAGGAAGCCTTTTCCCCATCTATTGGATAAAAGTAGGCATTACAGGTGGACCTATAATTTCTCTTGCGTGCATTACAAAGAGTCTGGGAAAAGAAAGATATTCACTTCTGCCAGCTGGTTGTTTCTAATGCACTAAACTTCTCTGCTAGGTTGGAACTATCATGACCTTAAACTTGTCCGAGCCTAGAAATCACCTGTTAGCAAATATACCTGTGGCTGGGATGTGTCTGTCATGAACTATGTTGCCTTCCGTATCCTTATGAGAATAGCTCTGACCAGTCCAAACTCTGTCACTTGTACCTGCTCACTCCTCAGCCCACTTCCTGTTAGACATGGCCATTTTTGCATAATTATATCATAGCTTGGTTATGAGAATGATCAGTTTTGGCACCAAAGAGAGTGGTTTTATGTAACTATGCTTCCATCCCTAAAGCTCTGTGAAGATGAATCCAGATCACATGGAAGCTGATGAAGTGTCTCCTGCTCTGATCCCTCATCATTCTCCAGAGTAGCCCGAAGAATAGTAGATTCCCCTCTTTTGACTACCAAGAAGGGAAAAAGTAAAACAAAAGGAAAGGAAGAAGGGAAGCCAGGGAAAGAATCTAGGTCCAGTTCAGATAAGCTAACAAGCCCAGAGAGAATAGTAAAAAAATAAAAAACAAAGAATATTCTAGAAACGGAGACAGCCTGCAGTCAGTTACTGCTAAAACCATATGCTTTTTCTGGCAAGGGTGTATGTGCTCATGCTTCTGTGATGTTACAGATCCGTAAGGAAGGTTGCATGAGCTATGTGCAGTAAACTGGTAATGTTCAGACAACCGACTTTCCTGTCACGCACATTGCTGTAATCCTGCTTCACTACATTGTGGATTAAATTGTAACTAACAGAAAATAGTACTAACCCCTTTTGGCCACTAAGGGATACTGGGCTCCCTAGTACCATTTAAATGAGAATAAATACAAGTGAATAAGCCAACATGATGGAAAGGGTGATCTATGCTAGAAAGCCAAATGAAGTTAGATTTTCATGCTTCCTCCGTACCATAGGAGCCTCTGTGTGTAGACGGAAACTGTTTGTGCAGCACTGATGGGACCCCTGATTGCTGCAACGCAGACTGCATTACCACTGCATTGTATATTATGCTGTGTTAGCGGCTCACACAGTGTGAGTCACAGGATCGGCAGAAGTGGTTTCTCCTAATCTCTGTCATTACTACCATTTCAGAACCACGGAAAGAATGGGAAACAAGGCACAGTGGTTGTCTTATTATTTGATCTTCAAGCATATGGAGTGGACAGTACTGTCAGGGATTGAAGGAGAACTTTATTACTTCATCTCTCTGGCCTAAAATAGTCATCTTGGTAGATAGCAAGAAGAAAGCTACTTCCTGACTCACAGGATATTACAGTTCATCCAAACAGGAACAGGATGCTCCAGCAGGTTATAATAAGAGCACTTTGTACTGTTCTTTGCCAGAGACATGACATTCAAGGTGTCTGTGAGTATTTTACCTTTCCTCTTCAAGCTCCTTTAATTAAGGAAGGCTTCTAGTCACTCATCTTTTCTTTGCCATTTTCTTGAATTACACCTTATCTTTTTATCATATTTATAGCACATTGTAATTAGATAACTTTATCTATTTTTTTTTCCATGAGCACAGTAGAAAGCATGGATTTCTGGGCATGTGGCAGGTAGCTGAAAAAAATAGCAATGTTATCAAAGGTGGCTCCAGGAGGCTCCTGCATTAGACATAGAAACCATTTCTGCTTGGTAGTACACCCCTGAAAGCTCCTCTCCTCTTGCCTTAAACACCTTCATGCCTCTCCTCCTCTCCAGCTGAATTTTATTGGCACTGCCACCTGGTACAATCTAATGCCTACAAGAAAGTTTTGTAAATCCCAGCTGTCAGCATCTGCTCACAACTTTGGAAATTTGTCATTCAACAGACACATCTAATGAGTGTAGTACAAGACTGGAAAGCTTACTCCATAAAATATAAAACAATAAATCAATGAAAAAATATATACAACTTCAAAAGGCTTCAAATAAGTACTAATGAAACATACTTGGGCTGCCGTTTTGTTTTGTTTTTTTGAAATGTAGAACAACTAAGGAGTTGGGCTTTCTACACGACCATGAGGGCCAATGGTTGGATGCTAAGCCAGGATCCACATAGAAATCCAAGCATGCTATCACACAACTGTGATCCCAGCATAGGGAAGCAGAAACAGGAGGAGCCCTGGGCTTTGCTAGCTAGTCTGTCTAGCCATTCAGTGAACTCCAGATTCAATGAGAGAGATTGTTTCAAAAGATTAAGGTGGAGAGCAGTTGAGAAAGCCATCCTATCCTCCATACCCATGTGCACTGGCAAGCATGCTCACTCAAAACACATGTACACACACACACAAAACAACAGTTAATGATAATGAACTTGGGGCTAAGATGACACAGGGATACTCATCCACCAAAAACTGTTCTTCTCTTTTGGAAATGAGTGAAAGAGGAGGAGAATAAAGTTAAAAGCTTTGAATACTTCCTTTTAAGTTTACACTGAGATAATTCAGTGTGGTTAGTAAGTGTGAAAGCATTGCTTTAGTATTTTTATCATTGCAAACATTTGAAAAATACCTCTTAGAGAATATGTGTGGTACCAAAAGAGACAGAAAGTCAGGAAGACATCAAAAACTGATCAAGTGAGTGCTAAAGAGTCTATGATAATTGGAATACAAAATGATATGTGGAATACACAGATATTCTCTCCTTTAAGATCAGTTCACAGAATACCTAGTGCATACCTAGTTAGTTGTTTTTCTGCGGCAAAACACCACGACCAAGGCAGTTTACTGAAGAAGAGATTATTTGGGTTTATGGTTCCAGAGGGCTAGGAAAGGGACAGCATTGCATCAAGACACTGACATGGCAGTTGGAACCAGAAGCTGAGAGCTTAGTGCTCACTTCTGAAACTACAAGCAGGAAGCAAAGAGGAAACTCAGGTGATGTGAGGCCTCAAAACGTCAAAGCCCCCTCCCTGAGGAGGCATACTTTCTCAAGCAAAACCACACTTTCTGAACCTCTCCAAACAGTACCACCAATTGGTGAGCAAGTGTTCAAATGCCAAGAGCCTATGGGGGACACTCAAAAGTTGAACAAATGCAATGCCTGACGTTATTTGAAGAGCTAAAAAAAGAATTCCCCAAACAAATCTTATGTTACATTGAGCTTTTATTTCAGTTGGTAGAAACAGATGATAGACCTATAAGAAAATTAACAATGGTTTTCCACCAATGAGGTCTGTCCATGGCAGCAAGGGTCTGGTTTGTCTCATTTGCTCTCCAATCCACAGCACTAAGGAGTATGCTTACCAAAAAGCATGTTACTTTTGGTTCTCTTTCTTACAACCCATCTCTGCTGTGAGTTCTGCTTATAATAAACTTCTAGAACACTTCAGCCACTTTATAAGCTATACTTATAGAAAACCGTTTCCTGTGATGTAAGTGCAAAGCCAGAGTTGACTGCTATGTTATGAGCAATAAAGACATTGATCTATAAGCCAGAGTTCATGGCTAGCACCAGGAACATGTGTCAGGCTAACTTGCTGGTTTGCAATCCATAGGACAAAATCCCCATCTCACAGGTCCTGGTGATCTTCCATGCCTCCTTAGAAGTGGCAACTATCATGGGCTCCTGCCTCTTTCCTGTTTCCTCCATAATCTTTCTGTACAGAACAAGAATGGTGTGCTGAAAATTAAATGTGACAAAATATTTCCTTAAAACCACCCCTGTCTTCACAATGCTGTACCTGATGCCTTCTCTCATCTTGTTACATTCTCCTCACTGTTCCATGAGTGTTCTCGGCCTCAAATGTCCTTGCTCAGATTCAAATCATCCCTTTCCAGCTTCAGGCTGCTGCTCAGACTTCACTTTCTCAGCAAGGTCTTTCTATCCTATTTAAGTAAAAGTCTCCTTTGTACTTAGCCCCGTTCCCTCCTGTGCTTTCTCTGCATGAGTTCAGCTTGTGAGCAGATCCTGGCATAAGAGCTTAAGCTCCATGCAGGTAGAGTTTGGCTTCATTTAACCTGTACCTCAAACCTGAAACAGATTTCAGAACAGTAGTGGTTACTTGTTACTATCCTTGTTGGTGGCTTGAACCTGGTAGAATAGCACCCAAAAAGATGCAGACTAAAACCTTATTATGCACTAGCCAGTTTTATTTAGAGCATTAGACAATTCATATTCTGAGGGCAGTCTGAAGGTTAAGCTAGGTCTTGCAAGCAAAGTACATTTGAGTTCAAGCTATATATAGTCCCAAGAGCAAGGGCACATGAGTTTAGGCTATATCCACTCATGTAGGCAACCCATATTTGGAAATATCATCTAAATAATAATAGCAAAATGATTAGTAATCTGAAGTAAACACACTCTTATTTACACCTGGCAGGGGCTTAAAAACATATCCCAAGAACAAATCCGTGTTATGGAGGAACAAAGGTTACAAGACTCTGTCTTGTTTACCTGGAGTTTTCTCTCAAGCTCTCAGAAATCTCCTCAACACAGCTTTATTCACAGATTGTGTTTCGACAGTTAGTGCCTAATAAATTTTTCTTACAAAGCTTGGTATGAACGTTTTGTCAAGACGGGGTCAATCTTGCATTTTGTCAGAATTAGATAGTATTTTATGTATAATGGATTAATAATCAATGGTAATTCATAATTAATGTGTTAGGTAATGACATAAATTAATACGTTCATATGCAAAAGATGAGCACCAAGTGTGCCTGAGTTCATACAGAGAGTTTTTTTAATGTGCCCATTTCTATTCTGGCTGTAACTTTACCTGATTGAAGTAAAATACTACTTTTATAAAGATATAATTTAAAAAATATATATATATATGTATGGGCGAGCTATCTACATATATACATATATACATATATATATATACATACATATATACACATATATACATATATGTGTACATATGTATATGTATGTACATATATATGTATATACATATACATATATACATATATATACATATGTATACATATATGTGTATATATGTATA
>NW_026585742.1:864542-1053004 GCF_907164565.1 Psammomys obesus | reverse complement strand
CATATATGTGTATATATGTATATGTATGTATATACATATATATGTATGTATATATATGTGTGTATATATGTATATATGTATGTATATATATGTATGTATGTATGGGCAAACTACCTAGCTTCTTTGAGATTTCATTTCATGTTTGTAAAAAAATTTTTCTTTCTCATGATTGTTAAGCTGATGGTAAAAATAATAAGTGAAAATGCCTATTAAGTATTTAATTACTGATATTTTCACTTACAGTCTCAGTGAAATTTTGATAATTTGTTTGAATTACATGCCAGTTTATTTTGATATAGTTGAGTGAGTTTTCCTAGAGAAATATGAATTAATATCCATTTACCCCAGATAAGGCACCAAAAACAAACCAAAGAAATGGTCCTATCCAAGTCTAGCTTAGTGAGACAGTGAATTTACTGGGGTTAATTACAGGAGTGTGAGTTAAGGGTTACTTATAGGAACCTGGATGTCACAAAGATGGGCAGCTGCACCGCTGAAAAGCCAACCGAATGGTTACGGTAACTCCCCAAGGCGACATCCCTTCTACAACTTGCAGTCACCTCAGAGAGTGAGACGTTCTCCCCAACACTTGCTGCTTACATACCTTGGGGAGGAAGCTTATATATCTTGTAATTTTTCAGAAGTTTCTGTAGCTTTGTAAATTGTGTTTATTTCAAGTCTTATGTATCTTCCTCCTCCCTCCAGAAATGCTTCAGTTTAAAGGGAAGAGTTGTGCAAACATTATCACAAAAGAAAATTTGACACATCATTTATTACTATGCTTGTATTTTTCATTCATATCTTTCAAAACACATGCTTCTCAACAAAATATAGGAACAGTAATGTTAATTACACTTCTTAAGTGGTGGATCTGGGTGAAGCAGACCATCTTGAAAGCATGTGAAGAGGAAGCCATTCACTCTGGAATGAAAAGATTGGAAGACTACTAAAGGGACTTCCAAAGCCACACCTCCAATGGTTATTTCCTTCTATGATCACCTCCCAGAGTGTCCATAAACTCTCCCAATAGTACCATGGGCTGGAGACCAAGCCTTCCATACAAGAGCCTGTGACACTCAAATCTGTGAAAAATGATAATCACAATCTTCCTATGGTAATACAATTATTATCATTTTATTATATTTTCTTCTAGATTATCTCCTATATCTCCTATGTCTATTTTTCAGTTTAGTTGTAATGTACACATATTTTATACCTTGATTTTTCACTTGTTTTATACATATCCACTTAACTATACTTGTTTTCCAATCATTATTTTTTTGATAGCAAAACCATTTTGTCAACTAAAATGTATTATAGTTTACTTGAACATTTTCCAATTATTGGTTACTTGGGTGATTTCCAACTGTTCACTTCAACACATTTTAAAAGACCTATAAAAGAGAGGAAGCAAAAAAGCAAGTTTCCTTTCCTCTCTCCATTCTTTCCTCCCTCCCTCCTTCTCTCTTCTAAACCAAAACACAGCATGTCTGACCCTTTTGGAGAAAAGGGAACTGAATACTTCCACTCCTCATTTCCAAGAGAACACTACTGAATAATTCATGAGTACATAAGGATGAGATATACAGCATCTAGCTGATTATTAACATAATACAGCTAAATGAAACATTATCCTAAAAAGTCACTTAATTGCAGCTGTGAAAATGAGACTTTGAACATTTTAGTAAGAAGTCATATTTGACATGTAAATAAATACATTTCAAAATTATTTTAAGGCATTGCCTAGTGCAAATTCTTCCCTATAAATGGTAGTTACTGGAGGTTGGTTTCCCCCTCCCTGGCCCCACTAAACAGGAATGAAAAATCAGCCCTTTCAACTTACTTAGTGAATAATCCAAAGAATAAAGTGGTAAATTTCTAAAATTCCTACAAATAAGAGGTAACATAAAATCACCTAGATTTCTGTATATAAATGCTAATTTTACTTTTTCATTAGGTGTTATATGAAACAACTCAAATGGGAGTATAGAAACTATGCTAATTACTTCAAACCCTGGTAATATTTGACTATGTAATTCCCCCAAAGCAGTATACTTCTTATATCAAAGATGGAAATGATAAGCCAGCAAAAAAAAGCACAAAACATTTACTTTACATAGAACAATGATAAAGGGGAGGCAGCAAAGATGGAACACCAACATCTACACAAGCCACAGGCATGAGCAACACTCCAGCTGCTTCTGTTTCTCCCCATAGGGACTTCTGTTCTGTTCCCTGCTGGCTGTTATCTAAGTCTCCTTCTGCCATTGGATTTCTGAATTTCCCATTGTTGTCCAGAATCAATGACTTTTTATCATTAGTTCAGCCCTTTGTTGTGATGAAAATACCCTCCCCCCAGTGACTTCCAAAGAAGGCAAGGGTTTTGAGTACTTCCTTGTCTGAAAGATTTCTTTCTTCTCCCTGTTATTCTACTCCATCCATGGTCAAAAGTTCGGCTTGGTTCAGTCTTCACAGACTATGGTCCGATGTGCTTGGCAACAGTTCTTGGTTGAAGCTGAGAAATCCATGCTGTTCAGACATCATGGTAGAGGGGAGAGCCTGGAGATGTGCCTGTCAGATAGCTGAGGTTAGACTGAGGGGTACAGATGGCGCTAATTCTCCCTTTGTTTGACCAATTGACTCAATTTTGGTTTCAGTCCTTGCCTTGGTACTTCACGTCACTGTGCTTGACGATACCACCTTCAAGCCTCCTGTTTAGAGTAGCTGCAGTATAAAACTATCATTGAAAGGCAAGTAGCCAGAATAGCTGCCCACTGCCTGACAGGAAGGAAGTATGATGATCAAATGTTCACATTCCCCATTGTTTTATCTGTATGTATACCTTAACCCCATTTCTGCAATACCTGCTGCTTCCCTGAATGGGACTGAATCAGAGTATTTTTAGGCTAATCGGTGCCCCATCTGCTTTCTGAATTTCCATTTTTCAGCCACTCCAATTTCCTGTGCTGTGTCCCAGTAAAATAATATTTCAGTTATTTATTGATTTCCTTTTAAAGTGTTGAAGAAATAGGTGAAAGAGATAGTTATTTGTAGTGGAAATAGAGGGATCTAGGTTCCATACCTGGGGTAGAGGTTCCATCTTCCAGTTAGACCCACAGAGAAAATGATATAGTGGTACTCTCTTGCAATCCCAATGCTGGGGAGGTAGAAATAAATGGCACTCTGTGAAGACCTGACTACCTAGCCAAGGCCATACACACACACAGACACACACACACACACAAGCACACACGCACACATACACACAAAACAGGGTGTGAGAAGAGAGCATGATCTTTGTCTTAGTTGGGATTTTATTGCTGTGAAGAAACACCATGACCACAACAACTCTTATAAATGAAAACATTTAATTGGGGCTGGCTTACAGTCCAGAGGTCTAGTCCATTGTCATGGTGGGAAGCATGGTGGCATGAAGGCAGAAATGGTCTAGGAAAAGAAGCCAAGAGTTCTGTGTCTGGATCAGCATGCAGCAGCAAGAGACACTGAACCAGGCTAGAGCATCTGAAACCTCAAAGCCCACCTCCAGGAACATACTCTTTCTAACAAGGCCACCCCTCCTAATGGAGCCACTCCCTATAAATCTATGGCCACCATTTTCCTCAGACCACCACGCTCTTCAAGTGAGGGCCTCTCTGAGGCCTCCTTGGCACACCCAGGCTACTATTCTATTTCCACCTCTAAGTTCTTGGAGTGCAGTGGACACAGTTATACTTTCTACATTGCATTCCTCTAAAAGTGCTTCACCTGCATAACACATTGGAGTACTTACACATGCTCCATGTGCCTTGCCTTCTGTTCCAGGACTCTAATTGTAGGACAAAGACTATTACTTTTATGCAACTGCATAATACTTGAAATAAGCAATTTCAGACTTTAGTATGCTTATAGATCACTTGAAGGACTTCTTGAAAAATGAAGAGTTAAGGATTTCCCCTTAAACAAATTGAGAATGACTGTATCAGTGTCTCAAGAACTGGTTATTTAACAAGTACACCCACATGGTTTTGACATACATAGTCCTTGGTTGGCTTAGTTTCATTTCCTATTCCTGTGACAAAATACTATGACAAAAGCAACCCAAGGAGAAAGGGCTTATTCTGGCTCACAGTTCAAAGGTATAGTCACCCAGGGAGAGGAAGTCAAGGCAATAGAAATTTGAAAGAGCTGGTCAAATTGCATTCACAGTCAAGAAGGAGATAATGAATGTGTGTATGCTGCTACTGAGCTCCACTTATGCAAACCAGGATCTTAAGGAGGGAATGCTGGCACCCACAGTATTTCCACTTCAGTTAACACAAACAAATGCCTTGCCATAGGTATCCCAGGTCACTCCAAATTTTGTCAAGTTGACAATTGATGCTAACCATTTCTTGGGACATAGTGTGAGATGTGCTTCCTAAAGACAACCCTAAACATTTGTACAGACACACTAAATGGGCTGATTACATTGGTTGATTTGTTATTATTCTCCACTTTACCTTTAAAATTTTGGAATTCCAATTCTTAATCTGTAGTCATGAATCTGACATCCACAAATTGTGTCAGTCTTTCCTTGGCTGGCATATTTGTTTCACCCCTTTTTAATAATATCTCATCAAACTGAAAATTTCTGAATTTTTTAGTCCACTGTATAATGTACAATTCTATTTTGTTGTGTTGCCTTTAATTTATCTCTTACAGGGATTTTTTGTGAAATTCTTGTATTTGAAAAATTATTAATAAGTTCAAGCCATGAAAATACCATATATTAGGTGATTTGAAAAAAATGTGGAAAAACAAAGATGGCAGTGGCCACCCCAGCACCCATTGCATAGCTTTGAGGAGTCTTGGGACCCATGGGGGCTCCAAGGGGGATGAGACAGTGGAAATGCAGTCTGCAGAGCCCACAGTAGCTCCAGAACAACTAAGCAGGGAAATTTATAAAAAGTGAAATTGGAAAGATGACAGAACACACCCTTTATTACTGCATCTCAGCCAGCAGGCTACAAGCACAAAAGTCATGCCCACTGGGCTGTCGGGGCACATCAGCACCGATAACCAGGAGAAGCGCAGCAACCTGGAGCTCTAGCAGAAACAGGTCATTACTGAATAGACAGAGAGCATGGGGCAGCTGCAGTGACACTGCAGTTCCCAATGTCACTACAACAAATGAATATGCGATGGGGAGGAAGAACGGAGTGGTGAGCACTCAGTGGAGAGAGGCACAACTAGACTGGGGTGATGGATGAGGAGCCATGTCCTCGCTGAGTAGAGACAAAACGGTGGTGTGCAGCAGCCCAGAGCTTTCACAGACTCAGCCCCAGAACATGCTGCCCAGCTCATGGTCATCCTGGTTCTGAAAAACAACAAGATGTCCAAGATGAAGAACAGTTCATTTTCTGGATTGAACCTCCTTGAAAGATCTCCATGCTCCACTGCCCAGGGTGTGTTGAAACCCAAGGTTCATATGGATGGTCACGGTCCTACAGCAGCTGGGAACCATGTTGATGCCCATTGTCTGTGTTACCACCAAAGGTCATAAGATGCTCTTGGTCTGTGCCATTGCTTGAGGCGATGTTGATATCCTTGGACCATGCTGCCACTGAGGGTCATGATAGTGTTCATAGCCTGTGCTGGGACAGAGTGTTGTGTTGATGTCCGTGGCCTGTACTGCCACCCAAGTCCATGCTGAGGTCACTGATGCTGGAAGCTATGTGGATATCCATGGTCTGTGCTAATGCCAGACACCATTCAGAAGTCCATGATCCTTGCTTCTGCTGACTAAAAAGGGCAAGAAAGTAACTTTTGTGGTGTTAATGATGACTGTGGACTCACAGTTGAGAAAGAGGAACATAGAAGGCTTTTGTGACAACCCCAACTGTCACCCCCACCCCACCACCAAAAAAGCAACAGCCTAGAAAAAAAGCCATCAAAGAGAACTCTTAAAAATTGTGATAAATGCTGAGGTGTAGCTCTCCACAGTGATAGTTTCTGGCAGAGGTACAGGTGGAAAGGGACTTAGTTTTCTTTGCTGGCCACTGGGAGTTTGACCATGCTCCAGTGAGTGTATGGGCAACACAAATTGGACTTGTCTCTTCTCCTCCTCCTCCTCTTCTTCTTCTCCTCCTTCTTCTTCTTTGGTGGGAGGAGGTCATAAGGTAGAGATGTGGACCTGTGAGGACTAGGAAGTGAGTGTGATTAGGGTTCATGATGTGAAATTCCCAAATTATGAAAAAAAAACTTTTAAAAATGGATTTTATAAAAGTTCTGGAATCTGGAAATCCAACATTTGGATACAAGTATACCTCAAATAAATGTGCATATATACACAGAACTTCCTCAGTAACTTGAATGTAGCAGGTCCTCAATAAACATTTGCTTTGTGAGTGAAATAGCCAACTTCTATTAAACAATACTATAAAATAGTGAAGAGAAGACTTATATAGTGTATTATTCTGCTTTAAACAAAGTGAACAGAAAAATATAGAGGTATGATGGATTTGCTACAAGTGAAGTCACTAAGACTTCCATTGGTCATAGAAAGCATTTAAATATTTCATCTATAAGTGTTTGTTTTCTCAACAATCTCTTTTTAGTACATTGAACAAATATTAGTAAAAAACTATTCAGATGAAGTTAGCTGAAGAAATAAATAACCAAGCATAATTTTGATAGTTGCTTTTTAACTATTTTAGGAATATGAGATTTTCAATAGACTGACGTTGAGAAAGGTCATTGGAAATTAACTATATCCATTACATTTCTCTGTTTGTCTGTCTGTCTCTCTCACACTCCACCGCTCTCTGCCAGTCTGTCTTTTTCTGTCTCTATTTTTCTCTCTTCCTGTCTCATGTGCATGCACATTCACAAGTGTGTGGGCACACGTATCAGTGGGTGAGTATGCACATATGTGAACATGTGGACGTTGATGTCATGTGTCTTTCGTTGTCACACTCTACTTAGAGCAGTTAACTCAGCTGGTCTATCCAAGATGCTCAGCCCAGGACCACTGTCACCCATCACTGCCTCCTGGGGATTACTGCCTGGATACCACACTTTCCTGGTTTTGTTTTGCTTTTCTTATGGATGCTTGGGACCAGAACTCTGGTCTTTGTGGTTTTGTAGGAAGTACTTTATTCACTGTTCTAGCTCCCCAGAACCTCTATCTACTATTTTTGTGTTGTTGTGGTTGGCCAAATGCAAGTTGCACAATTTCATCCAGCTTTCACAATGGGAGTCGTAAGTTTGGCAATGAATAACAATACTCGACACATACAAAGACTGTGGAAACTTTTTCAACACAGCATTGCTCCTGCTCTCCAAAGTATTTGTTGAAACATCTTGTTTTCTTCTTTGAGTGCTGGCAACAATGCTTGACCACTACATAGGCTATAAAGCAAGAGATGGGCTTAGAGTGTGATGGCTGTAACTAAAATGCACAGCAATTGCCTTTCCATATCTGTTTGGTGTCTGAATGGATCTGGAAAGACAATCTTGATCTTTGGGTTTCAAAATTGATTGAAAGTGAAATAATTAGGGCTTTCTGCTCTGCCTGGAAGAGCCAGACAGATAATGGTGACCCCAAGGGAAGAGCAGTGTTGAGGATCAGCGTGCTCTGGAGAAGGCAAAGGGCTGAGTCTTACAAATCAGGTCATACGTCTCCCTTAACAGTTCTTTTCTTGGAAGAGCTGAGCAGCAAGTTCAATGAAAAGAGACAGAAGTCAAATCCAACTGCCTGATGTGCTGCTCACAAGAGGAAGAGACACCTCCTTCTGTGGAAGTCTCATAGTACATGAGACAGCCATCTTTTCTTCTCTGGGAAAGGCTAATGGAGAAAGAAAATCAACAAATGTTGCCAGTTACAATTGACCTCAGCTCTTATGAGAAGTCACATGCAAAAGTCAAGATCAAGCCAGTCAAAATTCAAGCACAGATGGGGAAGCCATTCCAAAAGCCCTGACCTAACAGAGGAGCTATTGACTGCAAGGGGTTGAGGCAGGCAGATTTTCTCAGGGATGTGGTCCCTGCTAAGTTACCTATGCTCCACTAGGGGGCCAGTACCTAGGCACATACCAAAAGTCTTGTCAGGAATATAGAGGATTTAAAAGATAACATGAGGTTAAGAGGAAGATATGGAGTGGGGATAGGAGGGGGAGGCAGTCTGGGAAGGGTTGAGGAATAAGAGTAAATATATTCAAAATATATTATATACATTTATGAAATTCTCAAAGGGAAAGAAAAATATATTAAAAGACTGAGGGGCTACTAGAAATATTGCAATAAGGATAACATAAGATACAGTATATCTTTGACTTACTGTAGAGTTTTTTTTTTTACTATGGCAATGATATTATGTTAATATAGGAAAATATATTTACTCTTCAGAGATGCTGACTGAAGTTTTTAGGTGATAAAGTATTGCATCTCCAACTTATTTGGAAATTATTCTTAAGTGTGTGTGTGTGTGTGTGTGTGTGTGTGTGTGTGTGTGTGTGTGCATTAAGAGTGATAACATGGCTGAATACTAAAATTGGTCAAATCTGATTTTCTTAGTATATTTTTAAATGTTTACTGAAAGCTTATTATTATGCATTATTTTTCTTTCTCTATAATATCTTGCATTTCTCTTTGAATAAAGAAGAGCTAATTAGAGTTCTGCTTTCAGCTTGCATAAATTGAATTGTAGTTATAAAGAGATCCATTACTATAAGACAAATTAAATTTACTTGCAAAACAATGAGCACAGAGCTCTTCTAAATGTATCTCTCTTTTTCAATATTCTTATGTCTCCTGAAAGCCCCTTTTTATTGACTCTTCCAGGACATGTTTGTCTTTATAGCACATTCCCAGTCCATTAGTTTATATACCATGTAACTAAATATGATAATTGAAACAAGTATATCTAGTAGTAGCAAGTTTAAGGACAAAGTACAGCTGACTTGTGGTAAGTAAGTACAGCTGACTTGTGGGTGGTGGGAATTTCATAAGTCTTGGAGTCACAGGAGGGCTGTTCCCAGTCCCAAGGTTTTGGTGTGCTTTGGTGTCAGTGAACTTTAGGCAGTTGAGCTAGTACATCTTTTGAGTACAGTTGTGTCTGATAATCTCTATTGCAGCAAAGTGTGGGGTAAACAGGATTTAATACTGCTCATAAGCTGTTGAGTTTTGCTTCCATTAACTTTCTAGATTATGTCAGGTTAGACACAAGCACATCAAGATGCAGCCTTAGGCTTCGCCTTCTGCAGCCACAGCAGTCATCCTAAGTTCGTGAATGCCATCACCCTGCCTATCCAGAAGATGCCATTTTTCAATGGCCCTCCCCAACCTCTAGCTCTTAGCGTGTTTCCATCCCCTCTTCCATGATGAACTCCGAGCCTTTGGCATAGGGAGTATAATCTACATGACCAGAGTAATCAGTTGTTCTCTGTTCGTCTGTGATCTCTGTTCTAACCACTACCACTGCAAAAAGAAGCTTTCAGAGGAGGGCTGGGAGCCTTGATAATCTGCTAGTATAAAGGTGTTAGAAGTCAGCTAGATACCATATCCATTTAACTTTCTCCAGTATTAAGAATCCAAATACAGGGCTGTAGGAATCACTCAATCTGTAAAGTGCTTGAGGTATAAGTGTGAGTATTTGAGTTTGATCACCAGTACCCATGAAGAAAAAACAAAAACAAAGCAAAAAGAGAGTCAGATTTGTTCGGGTGTGCTCATAATTCCAGCACCAGGGACAGAGACAGCTGGGTTCCCGGAGCCCACTAGGGCATCATGCAGACACATGTCCACGTGCCCCAACACAAACACATACCTCCCATAGACACACAGACATATTCTTAGACATACACACAAAAATTCAAATCAAGCATATTATATTTCTTTGTCTAGTCAAAGTAATTTTTTTTAACAAAGATGTCAAGATAATTCAGTGGTCAAATTACAGGGTTTTAGTCTTTTCAACAAATGAAACTAAATTGGGTATCTGCATAGGACACAAGATTAGCATGAACTTCCATT
Source organism: Psammomys obesus (assembly GCF_907164565.1). NCBI lineage: Eukaryota > Metazoa > Chordata > Mammalia > Rodentia > Muridae > Psammomys > Psammomys obesus. The sequence goes on along the minus strand of NW_026585742.1, from coordinate 1,042,993 downwards.
TTTCACCATACACAAAATCAAACTCAAAATGAACCATACATGCAAATAAGAGTCCAATCCATAAACTTGTTTTTAAAACTGGGAGGGTATGGAGGTTTGAATACAAATGGCCCCACAGACTTATGTGTTTGAATGCTTGCCCTTAGGGAGTGGCACTGTTAAGAGTTGTGGCCTTGTGGTAGGAAGTGTGTCACTGTGGGGGTGGGCTTTGAGGTCTCCTAGGCACAAGCTAGGCCTAATATGGTAGTTTATCTTCTGCTGCCTGCCTATCAAGATGGAGAACTCTCAGCTCCTTCTCGGCACTCTGTCTGCACGCTGCCCTGCTTCTCTCCTTAATGGACTAAACCTCTGAAACTGTAAGCTAGCCCTAGCTAACTGTTTTTCTTATAAGGGTTGCCATGATTATGGAGTCTCTTCACAGCAATGAAACCCTAACTAAGAAAGAAGAAGAGCCCATGTTCTTCTGATGAGAAGAGATTTTGTAAATGAATCATAAAAATCTCCAAAAAGAAAAGAAAAGAATGATGAATTTAGACATCATGAGAGTAAAAACTTCCTCTCTTCAAAATATATGACTGAGAATAAGCAACTGTAGCCCACAGGCTGATTGAAAACACTCACAGTAAGGACTAAGAAAATACTCAAAAGGATATTTTCAACAATGTTCTGACATCAAGAACATATGCTTACAACTCTATAAGAAAAATGAAACTCCAAGAAAATAAATTTGATTTTATTAACAAACTACATAAGAGCTATAGACTTTACCCCCTATAGAGAAGTCCCTGTTCCAGCTATTGGCCGATATTTCATACTCCCTGGTGCTATGTCAAGGGTAAAGCATACAGCTTCATGAATATTTCTGAGTTTGTTTCATTTTAAATTTCTCTTCCACCCTATAACATGCATCAAATCTAAAAACAGAAAACAGAGACTTATTAAGTATGTTGACGAGCTTCTTAGAACTGGTTAATCCCTGCTTCATCAATCATGCTTATCAACTAAATGTTTACGTGTGTGACTGAAAACAAGGCAATAAAGGAAATAGTAGTTCCACTGGCTATGTGATTTAGCCATGAAGAGTTGACTTAGCTATAAAAATGTGTTGTGATTTGAATTTAAAACGTCCCCAGGAAGCTTATGTCGTTGAACATTCATGGAGCTGTTTCTGGAGATTGTGAATCTTTTTGGACACAGGGACTATCTGGAAGATGTGTATCTGTAAGGGCAGGCCAAGAGGGTTATAGCTGCCTAAGTTCTAGCCAGAAGTCTGCTTTCTGGTGAGCTATAGAGAGGGGAAGGCTGCCTCACCATGAAGCGCCCATGTTGTCCTTGCCATGATGGACTGTATGCCCTCAAACAGTGAGCCAGAGGAAACCCTTCCTCCCTTACCTTGCTTCTTGTGAGGTGTTTGGTAACGGTAATAAGAAAAGTAACTAAAATAAAACATAAGCACTGGATATAAACTTAGCCATAGTTATAACTTTGTTAACAATGATGAATTAAAAAAGCAGCTCTATGGTGACCTTGAAGAATAACTGAGCGTTAAACCAAAAATTCTATCTTGTAAAATGTCCACCGACTTATAATACTATACCAAACCTCAGTATACTATGTAACATATTTAGTATGATTCAGGTTTCTATGAATAAGACAAAACAACAAATAAAGTGGAAAAGAGCTGAAGAGATGACTCAGTGGTCAAGATCAGCCTCTGCTCTTCCAGACGTCCTGAGTTCGATTCCCAGAAACCACATGGTGGTAACCAACCATCTATACTGGGATCTGATGCCCTCTTCTGACATGCAGGTATACATTCAGATAGAGCACACATTTATGTAAAATAAATAAAGAAAATATAGCTAATTAAAAATACAAGAGGAAAAAGTTTAAGAAAGCCTACTCCACTTAGCTGCCACGGTGATTTCACTCAAATCATGACATGTGCCCACAGGACTCCCCACACCCACCCTGAACAGTGCTCTACTCAATCTTTGAGCCCTGCCAAAGCAGTCATTTGTACATACAAATATGTATTGTGCTCCTTTCTACCACAAGCCTTTTGTGAATATGTGTCCCCTGTTCCTGGGTCAACCTTTCTCATGTGGATAATCTAATTGATGCATCCAAATAGCAGCTTCTAATGAGTCACACCATCATCAGCAAGCCTTCTTTGACCACCAGACCAAAGGCATCAGCCTCCTATGACAAGGGCTTTGGCACAGTGCACCGTAGCCCCACTCTAATCCATCATTATAATGTGCTTGCTTTTGTGGTTGAAAAAAAAAAGGTCTATTTGAAGTCCTTATGTTCTACCGTATGCCAGGTTACAAGTTCAGTTAGGGCAAAAACTCAGTCTTGTGGTCTTGATATACCTTTGATCATTGTAACTTTTTGGTAAATGCTCACGGTTGAATTATTAAATACATAAAAGAAAAAGAGACCAATCTCCCATGTAGCAGAATTTTAATAGTTCCTGTAGTCATCTTACCTTCAAGAGAGGTATATAACATCTGATGATCAAAAGTACCCGTGTTAACTGGACAGTCATTTTTAGTCCCATTGCCATTATTCTCCAGGTACTACTGTCAGTGGTAAGGGAACAGAGGTTCAGTTCACATAAATATTCATCCTCAGCAGCCCAAGAAAACTACTTCTTTCAAGGGCCTTAATTCAGCCAAAGCCAAGACTCATGGTTTCAATGAAGAAAAGAAAATCAGGATTCATCAATATAAAGCAGAATTGGAGATTTTATTAAAGATTTTTAAATAATCTGTAATCATGAGGGTTGGGAGAAAAGAGAGTTGCTCAGTAGGAAAGAATTACCAACTGAAGGGATAGGCTTCTCAAAAGGGTATAGCTCAAGAGGCTGCTAAAAGTACCTTCCTCTTCTCTGCTTTGGTATATGAGATTACAAGATGGCTCCAGAGGTGCCTAGGGTGGGTTGTAATCAGATCAAGTTAAAAATGGGAGCCACAAGAGATGTGAAATTTCTAGAAATTTTCAGATTTTCACCTGGAAAGGGGGAAAGTCCTAGAATCCATGTGTAAGACATTTTCAACAATTTAAATTCTAGGTTTTCATTTCGAATGTATTTTCTGTGTCTCAGCCATCTCCTAAACTATAAATCTGCATCTATATTTTCCATTGCTGCTGGACTTTTCAGGTCTAATGTTCTCTGTGACAGGCCAGTTCCTCTTCTCCTCTAAATTCCCTTTGTCCCTCATCCTTTTTCCAGACTAAATCCCAGATATCATGCCTGATTCTCCTTTCTCATACATTTTTTTCTTTCTCATACATTTAAACTCAACTTTTCCCATGTTCAGAACCCTGTAGTGGCTCTCCGAATTCTTAGAATAAAAGTCCAAATTTATATGTAACCTTAAGATAGGCCATGATGTAATTGTGTAGCAGAAATCCCTGGATGAGACAGAAATTGAGCTGAGGCTCTGGTGGCCGGGAGACACACCTCTCAAGAAACTCCTAGGGCACTGAAAGCCAAACTCACAGCCAAATCTGCATCTGCATATCCTCTGGCTTTTATGTTATATATATTTTTGGAAAGTCTTAACTTCTACAGGAAAAGAAGAAAAATTAGAATTTCTCTGTCCCTAGACTAGGTAAAAAAAAAAAAATGAATTTAACTTCCCCCAAGCCCCATTACCAATTCTGATCTCCCTCTTTATAATACAGTGGTCCATTGTCACCTCCTGTCTCATTTCTTCCATTGTCTCCTTTCTTGCTAGTTCCTCTGTTCTCTGTTCTGAGAACCTTACTTTATAGCTCAAAGATATGCACAGTCACTGAAAAAAATCTTTGCACTCCTTTTCCTGTGCCCCAGAGGCCTTCTTCTCCCAGGTATCTCTCTACCTTAACCCATATGTCTTTCAGAGCACATAATAGCCAGGCACATAGGTATGCAACTCTAATCCCAGCACTTTGAATACAGAGGCAGGAAGACAATGAGTTTTAGGGCAACCCAGCCAATAAAGTGAGGCTCTGTCTCAGAAAAAATTTTCACATACATTCTTGCTGAAATCGAAGGCCTTACCCCATCATGATCTAAGGACAGCTCCTATTACTCTACCACTTCTTCTCATTTTTGTGCTTTTAATGGCACTTATCACTAAGGGCATTGTGTTCCATGTTTATTCATTGATGCTCTTGCCACTATATTGTGAACTCCTGGAGGTCTGCCTATGTGGCTGAGCATCTAGGCCCTTGATAATTACCCCACGAATGGATGAATAAATGAATGAATATGAGTGCCAGTGTCCAACTATGTTGAATTATCTGGCAGTTTGGATTTTTCAAGTTCATTTGAATTTGAATAGGAAGTTAATAACTAAGACTAAAAGGGATAGCAATGCAAAATACAATTTAAAAATGATTAGCTAAGAATGATTGCCAATCTCTACAAACCGCTTATGAAAAATAAAGGCTTTATTGTTGTCATTTCATAATTGATTTAAGAAACTCCAGGATCAGACAAATTATTCCTTTTACAATTTTTCCTTAGGCTCCCTCTGCAAAGACGGCCATCAACTTCTAATCCTGACAGCTTATACCATAATACCATATGTCAATGCAAAAATGGTATCATTTATGAGGGAAATCAGTGACACTGAAGGCGCTGACACTGTTAAATGATTCATTCTTGACTACTGGGCAGGTAAAATAAGAGATGTGGACAAAAAGTTGGTGTTAATTTCTTGCTGTTATATCACCATTAGACCCAGACACTTAGATTTCCAAGTTAAGAAATAAGAAAACAAAACTAAAGGCAAAATAACACTGTAATTTCTATCTTAGCTAATGCTAACTCCACCATTAAATTTCCAGGATGCCAGAGGAGAAAAAAAAAAGAATTATTATATATTCCCACCTCCATTTCCTTAAAGGTAGGAGGCACAGCGCTCACTCACACTCTGTCTGGCTCCTTCTACATCTGGTCACCAGGTCCAGTGCATTTTATCTGCTAAGTAAGTCTCAAAGTCATCAGCTTGGAGCCCTTGATAGTCACTACCTCTCTCCTTATTAAATTACAAAATAGCTCCCTGAAAGGTCTCCCACAGTCAGCTCTTTTTTTCCTTTTGTCCACTCTATGCCATACAGTATTGGTATTCTACTATGTACATCTGGTAATGCCCTCTATTTATTAAAAGCAGATAGTAGCTTCCTTTCACTCTTAGGAAGGTCATATGTGTTTTGGTCTCTCTCAGCGAGCTCCCCAGCTCATTTTGAATTACCACTGCCTTATTTCTTTACACAAGAGCCAGACTGACCTCTTGTTCCTTGAAAACACCAAGAAACTTTTTTAAGCATCATTCTGGCTTCAGATCAAAGGTTGCTTCACTGAGAAAGCATCTCAGTACCTTCAGATAAAAAGTACCTCCTATCCTCCTCAGAGCTCTGAACACTTTCATCTCAACTCATGTAGCAATTGCAGATCAAATGCACTCATACAGACAGTATTCATCATCTCAACCACAGTGTACGCATTCTGAAACCGGTATCTTCATATTAATGTTCACCATTATCCCCCAACCTTTAGGATAAAATCTAGCACAGAATAAAAAGGTAATAAATATTTATGGAATGATTACTTGAGGACATATAGGCAAATGGTGACAGGGAATTTAGACTACATTTAAAAGAATTTCTAAGCATCAACAACATTTAAGGAGAAAGGGTGGAAAATCTTTTCCAATATAAACTCTTAAAATAGAATATATTTGCATCTGCCTGGATCTTCACTGTCTAACACTGTAAGTAACATATGCCTATTGATATTTTAGAATGTGCCTAGTCTAGAATTGATATGTGCATTATAGGGACTTGGTTAAAATAAATAAATCACTTCATTAATACTTTTATATTATAAATTGGTTATTTGTTAAATGACATTTTGACTACATTATGCTATTAAGCTTATTTGTACCTTTTTCCTATTAGCTTTTTAACATTAGAGGAAATTTAAGATGTATAGAGCTCATCTTATGTTAACATTCTATTAGACCTTGGTGTTCTCTAATCTGAATGTTTTATGTCTTCTCTCAAATATGTGTTGAAACTTAATCCCCAGTCATAAGAGGTGGGATCATTAGGAGTTCTTAAGTAGTGAGGATCCCACTACCATAGATGAATAAGTGTCTCATTAAATAGCAACAGGCCACTTAGGCCTGTTTGCTCTTACATTCATCTTGCCAAATAAGGACACAAAATTCCTCTCCTCCGAAGGAATTCACAACAAAATACCACCTTGGTAGTAGAGATTTGGATCCTTACCAGATGTCAAATATGCTAATACCTTGATCTTGGATTTCCCAGCCTCTAAAATGTCAAGAAATAAAGTTCTGCTTACTTTAAATAACACATTCTATTTTGCTGCAGCAGTAGCTTCAAAGACAAGAATGACCCTGCCTAAAGCTGGGAATGATGTGACAGGATGAGCTACAGACATGTGTGAGATGTGCTCAGAAGTCTTAAAGGAGCTTCTTATGTTGATACTGTGTTTTTCTTTCCCAAGCATCTCCCAGATTATGTCCCTGTGCTGTTTTACTACACAGACAAATGCTTTCTCAGTTTATTGCCTTACTTGGACACATAATCTTTACAAACTGAGTACCAAAGTTCAACTTTCTTATTTTTCTAAATTATGGATGGTCAGTCTATTGGTAGAAGGCTTGGAACAATCATTTCTACCCAGCATAACTAGAAAATAAACATCACAAGTTTCATCTGTGGTTAAGAACTACATACAAAGTTTTATGTGTATATTTCTGAAATTTTCACACACATGTACAAGAGTGCACGTGCAGGCACTCGCAAACACAAACACATGCCTGAGACTTTTTTAGTATAGCTATGGAAGTTTGGCCATTTCTACACATTCCTCTGAAAAATCCACCAAAAGTGACCACAAGATCCATCTTGATTCCTTATCCTCCTAGCACAACACAGTGTTTGGCAGTGTAAGCTCTCAGCAAATCTTCTCTTGACTTCAGTGAATGAATATTGTTTTCTTTATTCTGGCTATTTCCTACCTCTAATAACTTACTGTAATGGTTTGAAAAAAAATGGCCTCCATTGGCTCATAGGGAGTGTCACTATTAGGACTATTAGTGTCAGATTCTTCTCCAGAATTATGCCCTCCTGCACACTGCCAATCTTCTCACTAAGACAATAATGGACTAACCCTCTAAATCTGTAATCTAGTGCCGGTTACTTGTTTTCCTTATAGAAGTTGCCACAGTCATGGTGTCTCTTCACAATAGAAACATTAACTAAGACACTTGCTATAAGTTCAATTTATAGGATTGTACTTAATGAGCTATTGTCCCAGGGTCTTCTTTAATATTATTTCATAAGTATGTATTCTGAAGGGCTAAATCAAAGATAGAGTCTTTAACTTTCTTATATTACATGGGGTTATTATGTAAGCATGTCACAATTCTAACATATAATTAGCCAACAAATTGCAATTCTTAAACCAAACATTATTTTCACATACAGATACAGGACCAGACCACCAAATGATTTTAGTAACTGATGTCATTTTGGGCAATGGGATAAGTTTATAAATGAAATCATTATTCACACAACTTAGTGAATTTACTTCCCAAACCTAAGCTACAGTTTAGGATAAACGACTGCTACCAAAGTAAAAAAAGTCAAATGGTACAAAGGCCAAATGACTCATTTAAACATGAATTCTATAGGTATAATTTTAAAATTACATGAAAATGTGTACCACATTTTTTCCTTACATGATTGGAGTTAGATGAGTGGAGAAACAAAGAGCTGCAAGGACATGAAGAGCTAATATGAAAAAACCGTCATGTTTGACCAGCTTCCGCCAATTCCTTGCTTCTCTGTGAGGACACTCACTAAGAGGCACTACAGCATTCCTACTGACTGCCAAAAAATCAACCAGAGGAGACAGACAAGTAACCTTGACTCCTGGGAGCTCCCAAGGGTGCCTTTGTTTCCACAAAAGTATCAGGTAATATAAACAGTTGAAGGACACAGAAGCAAACAGCCATGAGTTTGGACACTTTTGCTAATCAGAGAGTAAAGTGTATCACTGGACTTCATCCAAGATCTGAATGAAATCTGAACATTAACTCCTCAGGTATAAGCTGCAACAGTTTCAGGAAATTTAATTGGATGATTCTCACCAAGGAGTCACAACCTCAAGACAGAAGTTGTTCTGTTTCACAGCATGCTTTTCTTTGGTATTGATAGTTCAGACAAGGATACTCTCAGCACAATGGCGTTTAATCATAAAAGGTAAACCTGTGTATTTTGTAAACTTAAAAAGTTAACCAGCATTTGTACATAGGAGCTGTTAATTTGGCCCATTGACACAGCCATTATTATCTTCATCCCTGGTGGCCACATAAGGCCTTGTCAGCAGTCTATAGAAAATATGGTTGGAAAATTACTGCCCTGTTTCAGTCTCTGGCAGTGAATTGTAGTCATCATGGCAGTCACCTCTAGCCATTACAGTTTTCCATAAACAAAAGAATTGCCAGTTGAAACAGTTTCAAGTTTACATCTATTATCTGTGTAGTTGAATCCCTTTCTTGTTAAGAACTGCACTTTAAGAGCTGGATGATGCTGGCACACGCCTTTACTCCCAGAGGCAAGTGGATCTCTGAATTGGATGCCAGCCTGGTCTACAGAGGAAGTTCCAGGACAGCCCTAGCTATATAGAGAACCTCTGTCTGGAAAAACAACAACAACAAGAACCACAATTTACCTTGGATCAAGTAATCAGTTATTACAATGAGGTCCCACACAAATTCAAAAACCTCCAAGTAACCCATTGTGAGATGCTACAAAGGAAATGAGAGCTATAGTAGAAAGAACCAGGAAAGAAAAATGAAATTCTATAGAGCAGTGATAATACAGGGAAAGATTCCTAGCATCATAAATAAATTTAGGGCATTTTATGAATTAATCACCCATCAATTGCTTGAAAATCCAACTCACATTTAGAATAGCATGTTTCAATAAAAAATGTGAGACAAATGATGTTCTGGAATAAATTCTGGATTAACTCATTTTTTTTTCTTAGAAAAAGGTATACAAAGGGTAAAAGAGATTATATTTGCCAATTGTTTTTAAAATCCAAGAAATTTATTAATCACACATTCAGTAATGCTCCTTGAATAAATAGTCAAGTGAACCCAGCATATGGCTTGCTGAGGGCTTTAACAGGATACAAGAGGCCTAGGTATAAAAGAGTTATCCAATTATCCTGATGCAGGCAAGTGGGTGGCCAAGGGAGGCAGGCAGTGGAAGGACAGGCAGTTTTCCATGCATAAATAAATAAATATTTCTTGAAGCAGGAGAAAATACAAGTTTAGAAAAATCAAGAAGATATAGATGAAACCTCACAAGTGACCTGGGTAGTACTTGGGAGTTCACATTAGCATTTTGTGTTTTAGCCTGAAGAAAATGGGAACCATTGATGGGAAGGATAGTGTCTTATTTGCATTAGATCTCATTGGAAGTCTCACCAAACAGCATGTGAAAAAGTTAGAGAAGGAAGTACAAAATGCCAGTAGAATAATAATTCTGCTTAGAGGAAGAAGGTTTTTAGAACACGAACATAAATATAAGGCCTTGAGAGTTGGTGTAGAAATTAATGAAATAGAAACAAAGAGAATAGTCCAAAGATTCAAGGAATCTAAGAATGGGCACTTTCCCCATATTCCAACCAGCCAGAGAGAAAAAAGACCCAAATTAAGAAAAACAGAAATGCACAGGGAAAAATTATAACAGATACAAACAAACTTCAAACATTATTAGGAATACATCAAAAACCTTAGTTTAGTCAGGTGCGGTGCAGTGATGCATACCTGTAATCCAATTACTCAGGGAGGCAGAGGCAGGTGGATCTCTGAGTTCAAGATCAGTCTGGCCTACAAATCAGGTTGAAGTCAAGGCTATAGAGAGAAGCCCTGACTCAAAAGAGAGAGAGAGAAAACAAAAAACTTAGTTTTAAAAGAGGGCATGAATTTGAAGGAAAGTGGGGAGAGCTATAAATAGGAGTTCAGAGAGAGGAAAGCAAAGGGGAAAATATAACCATATTATAATCTCGTGGGGGGGGGACCCTTTCTCCATTATGTTAAAAAAAAAAAACTAAAAGAAACTATTGAATTTCTAGATTCAACTGAGGCACCAAAGTCAAACCTGGAAGAGGTCAACAACCTAAACAGCCCACAGCAAAAGACATTGAAATAGTTATATATAAAAAAGTATCTACCAACGTAAAAAGCCAAGATCAGACGAGTTCACAGCAAATTCTACCAGACTTTCAAAGAAGAACTACAGCCATTACTTCTCAATATATCTTTTGAAAGAAACAAAAGAAGCACTTCCAACTCCTTCTACAAAGTCAATATTACTCAAATACCAAAACCAAAAAATATCAAAAGAAAAGTAAAATGAGCAGTTTCTACTTTAACCTCCATAAAAGTAAATGGTATCACTCATCAAGACAAAAATCAGAGAAAAGGTCCTGCCTTGGCAGCAAATGTATTGTTTAACTTCAATACATGAGTTTAAAATTACAAAGACTGATATACAGGTAGCCATCCATAGCTGAGCCTCATGAAAAATAATTTGGGCTTCAAATACAGGCTTTCAAATCACACAGATAGTAGTGGGAAGACTAGAAGAGAAGAAATTCCCCCCTCAGATATGTAGGAGATGAAACAGGATCAGAATGCTGAAGGGCGGAGAAAGAAGGAATAATGGCAGAATGGTAGTAGAAAATGAAATGGTGCCATTGGTCAAAATAAAAAGATTTCAGAGAAGATGAAGTGGTCAGCAAAGATGGTCAACTAAAATGAGGACTGATAACTACCCACAGGAGTGAGCTCCTTGGCAGGACCTGGCCACTTAGGGAGGAGACAGATGGTGGAATAGTGTAGGGTAGAGCTGACCTGTAACAGACTACCATGCAGACGACAAGTGAACAGATGAGCCTTGAAACATGTGTCTCTTCAGGAGCAAACAAGGGAAATGTGTATAATGAGGGTAACCAGGGTTTCAGGTGTGGAGGATCTGCTTACTTGCCCAAGTTAAGCAGACAGCAAGAAAAAAAAAATTTGAAGAAACGGAAAAAAAAATCTTGAGTAATCCAAAGATGAGAAGATGAGGACCAGTAGCATGGGATTCAAAGAGCAGGTAGAGCAGACTGTGTCCTTGACAGGAGGAACAAAAGAAAGGGGAAAGGCTAAGAGAAGGCAATCCGTTTGCTGCAAGAGTCAGGAGTATTCCTGCTCGTGGTTTCCATAGTGTCTGCACCACAACAGACATGAACCCACCAGTTGAGCGGAGGTATGGTTGTTAACGTGTCACAAGAGGTGATGAAGTGACAGCACAGAGGGGCTGATGCCGTTGGATGAGTTGTTCATGCAGGCATGGAGGCATGAACAATAGTACGATTACAAAAGAAAAACCAAGTCTTATTTCATATACAGACTTTTGATGAAGTAGATATGGTAGCCATGCCTGCAATCCTAGAGGCTAAGCAAGCCACATATTCTCATAACAAGATAGGGGGTGTGATGGTAGTGTTTGCTGGATGGTGTAAGGCTCCTAGAGCAGGAAGGAGCAGGAAGATGAAGAAAGAATAGGTTGGAACTGCATTGTGGATGAATAGTAAATGCCAAGCCATTGCCTCAGTGCTACAATCTAACATTTATTTACTTTGATGTTATTGCTATGTCTAGAGGTTGAGTATGGATTGAAAGTGTTTCTTGCATTTGGCAATGATCTGATCCAAGTATTATATGGTTCACTGGTTCTGACTGGAAGGGTTATCATCCTTGAAATCCATCAATATCAATCAGCTCCTATTCATTATACACGGCAAAGTCTTTATCCCTGTCGAAAGTTTTATAGGTGATCTGAGAAGCTGAAGCATGTCAAATACTAAGTTCTACATACACAGGATGACAGACACATTTAAAACTTAATTAAGAAACACATTTCCACTTTTATTTCTAGGTTTCTCTTACCATTGAGTGCCTCATTTTAAAAGGGAAAGTTTCACTACCCAACATTCTAAATGGATGGCTTACTTATTGTGACTGAGTGCCAACTCACACCTATAGCACAATCACACCACAAATGACAGGAACTGTAGCAACTGAACACTCTATGGTACACAGGACAAGCTTCATTCATTACAAACACAACAACTTGGGGGCATTAATATTCATCACAATGTTCTGAAGCAGAAAACAAAAGAAAACCCTGAACTTCACACTTGATCAGTCTCACAAATGCCACTAACATTAAAATGCAACAGTGACAGGCTCTTGAGAGATAGATGAAAGGATAGATGGATGGTGGCTGGATGGATGAAAGGAAAGATAGGCTGACAGACAGGATGTCTAAATCAGAAGATTCAATTAATATCCACTAAAGTTTTTTCATTAAAAATGGAGAGATCTAGGATTTGAATATTTGAAAAGCAACAGAAAAGCAACTGTGGTAAAACAATTGAACAGTTTATTCTGTGCTTATCTTCAGTGAAGGTTAGTGTGCTCTACATGTCAGGCCAGACCTGGCTGCAGAGAATTACATTGAAGAATCATGAATAGATAAATAATCTGCTCAAAAATACATCAGAAGAATGCCTGAGCCAAATCAAATCTTGGTATTTCACAGTGTGAAAGACTGATAGTGAAAGGCATGCTGAGACTATCCTAAAAGATATTTTTAGAAAGTATTTTAAGTAGTAAAAAATATATATGTAAACCAAACACAAAAGAAAATGAAGAAGAAAGGCTTGAATGTATTTTTAATCTTAGATGAACTCTTATCACATACACTTTATCAGTCACATTCAGATTTTCCTAGTAATTGTCTCTGAGTGAAATAAATGCAGTATTCTCAGACAACTGAGAATTTAAGCGAGGCTCAATACATGTTCCAAGCTATAGCCCTGATCAATAATCCTTAATGGTATCAAGGTTAAGAAAAAAGTAACGGGTGTAAAAGGAAGAAAAACAGATTGGAGGAGACTAAGGAAGCATAGTGACTAAATCCAATGTGGTATTGCTTTGGATCTTACGTGGGAAACGTCAATGATTCTGGTCAAATCAATACACATAAATAAATAATTTTACTATTATAATATTTAATAACTATTTTTAAAGTTAACGTTGGGGCACATGTAAAGAAGTATAAATATATTACATAGAAAAAGCAGGCAAGATGGCGGCGCCGGGACAACTCTCATTCTGACCAGCAGCACAACAGGATCTGCAGAGTGACCAGCAATCAGAACTCACAGCCCTACAACACAAGTGATTGTGTTTCCCAGGATACCCCACGGTGAGGGATTCAATCAGCTTCAACTCACCCAGCTAAATCGCCGAAGAGATCCCATTTCTACCAGGTGCTTGGTCGCCAGCCCAGAGCCATACACCAGCATGCTCTGATCACTGTCCCAGATTGAACTGTGGGCACAACATCAGAGACTGAGATTTACAGTTGAGAGATAACCCCACGATGCAGGAAATGATTAGGACCAACCTTAGGTCACCCAGACAGTCCCTGGAAAAGACCCTGGGTTCTGCAGTCGCCCAGGAGCCAGCCCAGAGCCAGAGCCAGGGAGCCAGGTGCCAACCCTGAGTCCTGCCTGTGCACCTGATTCGCTGCCCCAGACAGAACTGTGGGCCCCAGGGCACCAGAGACTGAGTTTCTCTGTCGGGTGCAAACCCACAGGGAGGGGAACGGCTGGTATGATCTCAGAGCACTCAGCCAATACCACCACCCCGAAAAGGTCTCGGAGAAAATTACCCAGTTTCAGCAGATGCCCAGGCACCCAATCACCAGAAAGGCAGAAAGGTAGAAAGCCAGAGCCATGCAAGTCTGTGCCTGCGGGTCCTACTCACCATCACAGACAGAACGGCTGTCCCCAAAGCAAAGACTGGGTGTCCCTGAGGAAACCCCACAGCAGGGGGATCATCAGGTCCAATGCTCAGAACACCCAGCTCCAGAAGATTTTCTGGATTCACGTAGACTCTAGGCTCTAGCCTTCTACTGCAGGCAGGAGCTCTGTGCTCAGACACCATTATTGAGTACCTCTAGAGCACTGGGGCACACAGCTGCATCCTCAGACCTACAAAAGCCAGAGCACCATTACAGCAGCCTTCAGATACTGCTCCAAGGTGCAACCTGTTATCCCTAGCTAAACTGACAAAACTGAGGGAATCCCTGATTCTTCAAAAGGGCTGCACCCAACAATTACACCTTAAGAGCAACAGCTGCTGCTCACTAAATTCAGAGAAAAAAAAAACCCAGCAGCAGGGCAGCCATCACCAGGACCTCTCCTGAGGAGAGGAGAGCCTTTCTGAACACAACAGTTGCCACACAGGTTCATACACCTGAAGTGAACTGTGACAATTTCTGAGAAGCACCACCATTCAGTTGACCATACCCAAAAAGCAGAGGAGAACTTCAGAACCCCACCACGTGGATTCTCCCCACCCCAGGACCCAGCAGGCACCAGAAACAGACAACACCTGAGACAGAGAGATGGGTAGAAGCCAGCGAAAAAAACAAAAGGCAAAGCAATATGGCATCCCCAGAACCCAGTTATCCAGGGAAAAGAAGCCTGGACACCCTAACATAAGTGAAATTCAAGAAAATAACCTTACATCTATGCTTATAAAGAGGTTAATGGAGGAAGCAAATAAAATGCATAAAGAATTAGGGGAAGATAAAATAAAACAGATTATGGCCATCTGTAAAGAAATACAGGAAGATGCAGCCAAACAGTTTGTGGCATTCAGAGAGGAAATAATTAAATCACTGAAAGAAATAAAAGAAACAGAGGAATGTTCAAAGAAACAGGTGAAGAAATTGAAGGAAAATACAGTCAGACAGGTGAAGGAAATCAACAAAACGGTTCAAGATCTGAAGATAGAATTGGAAAAATTAAAGAAAACACAAATGGAGGAAATCATGGAGAGGGAGAACCTAGGAAAGAACTATTGAGATAAGCATAATCAACAGACTACAAGAGATGGAAGAAAGAAAGGTGTGGAAGATACAATGGAAGAAATCGATGTATCCATCAAAGAAAATAATAAATCTAAAAAATTCCTGACACAAACCATCCAAGAAATCCAAGACAACATAAAAAGACAAAACATAAGAATTATAGGAATAGAGGAAAAGAAGATTCCCTCCTTCAAGACCCAGAAAATATTTTCAACAAAATCGTTGAAAAAAATTTCCCCAACTTAAAGGGGAGGCCTATAAGAATAAAAGAGGCCTACAGAACACCTAATAAATTAGACTAGAAAAGAAAATTCTCCCGTCACATAATAATCAAAACAGTAAGTATACATAACAAAGAAAAAAATACTAAAAGCTGCAAGGGAAAAAGGCCAAATAACATATAATGGAAAACCCATCAGAATCACACCTGACTTCTCAACAGAAACTATGAAAGACAGAAGAGCCTGGACAGATATAATGCAGACCCTAAGAGAACACAGATGTCAGCCTAGGCTACTGTACCCAACAAAACTCTCAGTCCTCATAGATGGAGAAAACAAGATATTCAACGACAAAAACAAATTTCAACAATACCTACACACAAATCCAGTGTTACAAAAGATACTAGAAGGAAAAATACAACCCAAGAAAACTAACTACTATCAAGAAAACACAGGAAATAAATAACCTCACTACAGCTACCAAAAGTAGCCAAACACAAAAACACACTACTATAGCCAACATCAATATCAAAGGATCTAACAGCCACTGGTCATTAATCTCCCTCAACATCAATGGACTCAATTCTCCAATAAAAAGACACAGACTAACAGAATGGAAGCATAAACAAGACCCAACAATCTGTTGCATACAAGAAAATCACATAAATCACAAAGATAGACATTACCTGAGAGTAAAGGGCTGGAAGACAGTTTTCCAAGCAAATGGACCCAAGAAGCAAAGCAGGAGTAGCCATTCTAATATCTAATAAAATAGATTTTCAACCAAAATTAATTAAAAGAGATAAAGGAGGACACTTCATAATCATCAAGAGAAAAATCCACCAGGAAGATATCACAATCCTGAACATGTATGCCCCAAATGCAATGGCAGCCACATTTGTAAAAGAAACTTTAATAAAACTTAAACCACACATAGACCCCCACCCATTAATAGTGGGAGACTTCAATACCCCACTCTCAACAAAGGACCGGTCAACAAAACAGAAATTAAACAAAAAAAACAATAACTCTGACAGAGGTCCTGAATCAAATGGACCTCAGGGACATTTACAGAACCTTTCAACCAATCACAAAAGAATTTACCTTCTTCTCAGCACCTCATGGAGTCTTCTCCAAAATAGATCATATAGTTGGTCACAAAGCGAGCCTCAACAAAATTCAAATAATTCTTTGTATCCTATCTGATCACCATGGAATAAAGCTGGACCACAACAACAGAAATAACAAAAAGCCTACACACACATGGAAACTGAGCAACTTGCAACTAAATGACAGCTGGGTCAGGGAAGAAATAAAGAAAGAAATTAAAGTCTTCCTAGAACTCAATGAAAATGAAGGCACAACACACCCAAACTTGTGGGACACAATGAAAGCAGTGCTAAGAGGAAAGTTCATAGCACTAAGTGCCTTCAAAAAGAAATTCGAAACATCTCATGCAAGCAACTTAATGGCTCACTTAAAAGCCCTAGAAAAAAAAGAAGCAGACACACCAAAGAGGAATAGACGGCTGGAAATAATCAAACTCAGGGCTGAAATCAATCAATTAGAAACAAATAAAACAATTCAAAGAATCAATGAAACCAAGAGCTGGTTCTTTGAGAAAATCAACAAGATAGACAAACCCTTAGCCAAACTAACTAAAAGGCAGAGAGAAACTATCCAAATCAACAAAATCAGAAAAGAAAAGGGGGATATAACCACAGACACTGAAGAAATCCAAACAATAATTAGGACTTACTTTAAAAGCCTATATGCCACAAAATTTGAAAATCTAAATGAAATGGACAATTTTCTTGATCGATTCCACATGCCAAAGCTGAATCAAGACCAGGTAAATCAATTAAACAGTCCTATATCCTCTAAGAAAAAAGAAGCTGTCACCAAAAGTCTACCATGCAAAAAGCCCAGGGCAAGATTGTTTCAGCACAGAATTCTACCAATACTCTTCAAACTATTCCACAAAATAGAAACAGAAGGAATACTACCAAACTCATTATTTGAAGCCACAGTCACCTTGGTACCTAAACCTCACAAAGACCCAACAAAGAAAGAGAATTTCAGGCCAATCTCCCTCATGAACAGCGATGCAAAAATACTCAACAAAATACTTGCAAACCAAATCCAAAAACACATCAAAGATATCATCCACTACGACCAAGTAGGCTTCATCCCAGGCATGCAGGGGTGGTTCAATATACGGAAATCCATCAATGTAATCCACCACATAAACAAACTGAAGGAGAAAAACAACATGATCATCTCCTTAGATGCTGAAAAGGCATTTGACAAAATCCAACATCCATTCATGTTTAAAGTATTGGAGAGATCAGGGATACAAGGCACATACCTGAACATAGTAAAGGCGATATACAGCAAGCCTATAGCCAATATCAAACTCAATGGAGAAAAACTTAAATCAATCCCACGGAAATCAGGGACAAGGCAAGTCTGCCCACTCTCTCCATATCTCTTCAACATTGTCCTTGAAGTACTTGCTAGAGCAATAAGACAAATGAAGGAGATCAAAGAAATACAAATTGGAATGGAAGAAATCAAATTATCACTATTTGCAGATGATATGATAGTATACCTGAGTGGCCCCAAAAATTCTACCAGGAAACTCCTACAGCTGATTAACACCTTCAGCAAAGTGGCTGGATACAAAATTAACTTAAAAAAAAAAATCAGTGGCCCTCCTGTATACAAAAGACAAAAGGACCGAGAAAGAAATTAGGGAAACAACACCCTTCACAATAGCCACAAAGGACATAAAGTACCTTGGTGTGAACCTAACCAAGCAAGTCAAAGACTTATATGAAAAAAAAAAAATCCTGTCTCTGAAGAAAGAATTAGAAGAAGATATCAGAAGATGGAAAGATCTCTCATGCTCACGGCTTGACAGGATTAATATAGTAAAAATGGCCATCTTGACAAAAGCAATCTACAGATTCAGTGCAATTCCCATCAAATTACCAACACAATTCTTTACAGACCTTGAAAGAAAAATTCTCAACTTCATATGGAACAACAAGAAACCCAGAATTGCTAAAACAATTCTCTACAGTAAAAGATCTTCAGGAGGTATTTCCATCCCTGATCTCAAGCTGTACTATAGAGCAACAATACTAAAAACTGAATGGTACTGGTATAGAAACAGACTGGTGGATCAATGGAATCGAATAGAAGATCCTGACATAAATCCACACACTTATGGACACCTGATTTTTGAAAAAGATGCCAAAACCATTCAATTGAAAAAAGACAGCGTCTTCAACAAATGGTGCTAGTCTAACTGGATGTCTACATGTAGAAAAATAAAAATAGATCCATACTTATCACCCTACACAAAACTAAAGTCCAAGTGGATCAAAGCCCTCAATATAAAACCAGACACACTAAACCACTTAGAAGAAAAAGTGGGGAAGAGCCTTGAACTCATTGGCACAGGAGACAACTTCCTGAATAGAACACCAACAGCACAGGCTCTAAGAGCAACAATCAATAAATGTGAAACTGAAAAGCTTCTGTAAAGCAAAGGACACTGTCGTCAGAACAAAATGAATGCCTACAGATTGGGAAAGGATCTTCACTAACCCTATATCTGACAGAGGACTAAAATCCAGTATATATAAAAAACTCAACAAGTTAAACAGCAAAAACTCAAGTAATCCAATTAAAAAATAAAGTACGGAGCTAAACAGAGAATTCTCAATAGAGGAATATCGAATGGCAGAGAAACACTTAAAGAAATGTTCAATGCCCTTAGTCATAAGAAAAATGCAAATCAAAACAACCCTTATAAGATTTCACCTTATACCCATCAGAATGGCTAAGATCAAAAACTCAAGTGACAACACATGCTGGAGAGGTTGTAGAGAAAGGGAAACCCTCCTCCACTGCTGGTGGGAATGTAAACTTGTACAACCACTCTGGAAATCAATCTGGCACTTCCTCAGACAACTAGGAATAGTGCTTCCTCAAGATCCAGCTATACCACTCCTAGGCATATACCCAAAAGAGGCTCAAGTACACAATAAGGAAATTTGTTCAACCATGTTTGTAGCAGCCTTATTTGTAATAGCCAGAAGCTAGAAACAGCCCAGATGCCTTTCAGTGGAGGAATGGGTACAGAAATTGTGGTACATCTACACAATGGAATATTACTCAGCAATTAAAAAAAAAAAAGAAATCATGAAATTAGCACGTAAATGGTGGGATCTGGAAAAGATCATCCTGAGTGAGCTATCCCAGAAGCAGAAAGATGCACACGGTATATATATTCACTCATATAGACATATAATATAGGATAAACCTACTAAAATCTGTACACCTAAAGAAACTAATCAAGAGAGAGGACTCTTGCTAAAATGCTCAATTCCTATCTAGAAAGGTAAAGAGGATGGAAATCAGAAGAAGGAGAAAAGAAGGAAGAAGTCAGGAGTCTGACACAAAGGACCTTTGAAAGGCTCTGCCCTGCAGACTATCAATGCAGATGCTGAGACTTATGGGCAACCTTTGGGCAGAGTGCAGGCAATCTTAGGAAAGAAGTGGGAAACAGTAAGATCTGGAGAAGACAGGAACCCCACAAGGAGAGCAACAGGATCAAAACATCTGAGCACAGGGGTCTTTCCTGAGACTGATACTCCAACCAAGGACTATGCATGGAGATAACCTAAGACCCCTGCACAGATGTAGCCCATGGAAGGTTCAGTATCCAAGTGGGTTCCATTGTAAGAGGAAGAGGAACTGTCTCTGACATGAACTGATTGGCCTTCTCTTTAATTACCTCCCCCTGAAGGGGAAGCAGCATTACCAGGCCACAGAAAAAGACAATGCAGCCACTCCTGATGAGACCTAATTAACTAGGATCAGAAGGAAGGAAAAGAAGACCTCCCCTGTCAGTGGACTTGGGGAGAGGTATGCAAGCAGAGGGTGGAGGAAGGGAGGGATTGGAAAGGGAGAAGGGAAGGAACCACAGGGGGGATACAAAGTGAATAAAGTGTGATTAATAAAGACTTTAAAAAAAAAAAAAAGAAAAAGCAAGCAATTTTTTTCCACGAATTAAATAAATAAATAATTTGAGTACTCTTAGCTGAGAAAAAACAGTCTCCCAGATGCATTACCAAATGTTATGTGAAATGTTTCCTAGCATTATTCCTCATCAATATACAACCTTTTTGTCTTTTTTAAGTTTCTTCTTTCACCTATCATTTTTTGAGAAGATGGCCCAAACTCTCTGTGGCCACTGCTTTGGACACTATGCAAATTGCTCATTCTAATTTGTGAGGTATCTCACCCCAAATCAGGCTGAGACTTGCTAATTTACAATTCATTTAACACAGTTTTATTGCAAATCTCTGCCCTATCTGCCTATCACCCTTTTCACTAGTCATAATTCCAATCACACAAACTCTCAGTTTTTTTTTTTGTTTTGTTTTGTTTTTTTTCCTAGGAGACATGAAGGACTATGATCTGATGCTGAGACTCTGCCCACGTTTTGTGTTATTTGAAAGGAATAGGGTTGGTCCAACTTAAGACTATGGTAAATTACAAAGGAAATTAGCCTAAGAGTAGCATCAGATTGGGCCAGAGAGATGGCTCAATGGGCGTAGACACTTGTAGCCAAGCCTCATGACCTGGCTATGATTTTCAGACCCCAAAAGGCAAAAGAAAACAATGACTCCCACACGTTGTTTGCAGACATCTGCATGGCACATA
This sequence comes from Psammomys obesus, assembly GCF_907164565.1. NCBI lineage: Eukaryota > Metazoa > Chordata > Mammalia > Rodentia > Muridae > Psammomys > Psammomys obesus. The sequence continues at coordinate 1,021,997 of NW_026585742.1, read as the reverse complement.
TACATAAATGCACACAAACATACATCCAAATAAATGAATAAATAAAGGATAGATAAATGCTAACTAGAGAGAGAGTATGTGAAAATATGCATTTAAAATCTCTTCAGACCTTTCAAAGACCTCTAAAATAGGTGCTGTTCAGACAAACACTGGGGGAAGGGGGAAGGATTGACAACTCATCTCAATGATGTCTCAGTGTTAGCAAAAATAGGCTTAACCTATGGCTGTTTTGTTCTTCGAACTATCTGTACTTTATTCCAAGACTAAGTAAATGAAACTAAATGAGTAACAATTGTTTATATAATCTGAAACTCTCAAGGTAAAGCTGACTTTAGATCCAAGGATTCAAACAAATCCATCTATGGTGGTTTGAATATAAACAGTGCTCCATGGTTTCACATGTTTGAATAATTGTATACAAGCTGTTTGGGGAGGCTGGGGGACCTTCTGGAAGTGGAGCCTAGCTAGAAGAAGTGGGTCACTAGATAGGAGACCTTTAGGATTATAGTCCAGCCCCTTTTTTCCTAAGTACTATGTAACAGGAAGCTGACATACAGTCCCACTGCCACTGACAAAGCTGGTCTCACCACCATTTCTGCCTCCATATGATGGGCTATCCCTCACTCCCTCCCCAAACATGCAATAAGTCCTTCTTCATTTAAGTTGCTTTGTCAGGTGTTCAGTCCCAGCGATGAAGCTACTGAGTAGTATACTATCCCTGTCTAGTTGCTTTTTCTCCATCTTAGGAAAGACGGAGTTAGTGTATCCTACCTTGGGCTTGAAATAGGTTCCTAGAGAGCCCGCTTTTTTTCTCACTCATGCTACATCTTTCCTTATCAGTGTCTGCTAACAAACAATAACAGCTCTTTTCTCCAGTACTGACCCTGTTGAAGATTCATTGGGTCACACTGGATCTAACAAAATGATTATAGTATATGTTGACCTAATGTAAAATTACATTACAGGCTGAAAGTAAAATGATGATATTGTTATTGGGAGAAGAAAAAATAGATCACTTTGGTAGTTAGTCAAGTTGGCAGCTTGGTTGAATTGAAAAGTACTGTAAGGACATTTCCAGGAATGATTATGTCATGAAGGCTCTGACCTAAACAGTGGCTTACTCTATTGGTAGACTCAAAATCTGAACAGTCTCTTGGGAGATGGTAGAATTTGAAGGGCAAAGCCTGTTTAGAAGAGGTGAGCTGGGGTTAGAGCTTTCAAGAGCATATCGGGCAGCAGCCCCTCTGCGCCTCACTCTGCTCTCTGGTCACTATGAGTGGAGTGCATCATGCTCTTGCCACCATGAGCTTCTCCTTCATCAAATGTTCCGTTTCAACACAGTCAAAGATTGTGGACCCAAACCTCTCGGGATTTTGTTGCAATGATGCAAAGGTAACATGGTTGCGGAGGAAATATACTTCAACCATACTACAGCAATATATCAGCAACTCAGGTTGACGTTAGAAGTTAAGGGACTTGGCTAATCCATAAAGACAAACACGGTACCCACCCATGCTCTAGCATCTTCCTCCCGCCAAGGATAAGTCATCATCAACACTGCATAAAGAACCCTTGTAAGTGTACTGAAGAAAAACAAAGCTGAAATGTTTAGAATGTTTTCACCAGAAATATTTATTAATCCGCAAAGAGCTGAACTCAGATGATTAACACATTAACCACTAACCCTCATGATTTCAAGCAGGGAACCCACAGAAGTCAAAGCTGTGATCTCAAAAGGATTAGGTTGCTCACTGAAAAGCTCTGAAATGCTTTCTTTGTGGGCATAAAAAGATATTAAAAAGGAATTCATACAGAGACACAAAAATAGTATTATAAAGTAACAAACTGAATAATGTTTATATTAAAATAAACCAGCTTGCTAATGTTGACTGAGCTCGATGTGGAAGCCTAATGATCTTGGGCAGCTACCCAAAAGGACCCATCCTGAGAACTGAACAATTGCTGGAAAGGCAAACACTCAGCATGGACTTTCTTCAAAGGGTAAATAGAAAACAGCGGGGCCAGGAGCTGATCATATGGTTTTAGGGGGTAAAAATGCTACCTTTTTGTTAGTGTCAATTCAGAGAACTCTACTGATATTCCCAACCAACTATGCTAAATGTGTAGCATTATAAATTAACGGGTAATCACAATAACATATATGCAATCAAGCAGTGATAACACTAAAAGGGGTTAATTTTCCTCACTGTCTATGGAAATCATTGAAATTCTGTGTCTGCTAGACCAGTACTAGTACCATTATTCCTTTCCAGTGGGCAATAAATGAATAGAAGCATGCAAGAAGGGGCGAACTAACTGCTTTGTGAACTTCAGAAGTTTACATGTAACTTCAACCTTCTATTTTCAATGTGTGTGCGAAAAACATGAAGTGATTGCGTATTCTTTGAAAATGTATTTATGCACAACAGGCTAATTTATTTAAAATAAATAAACTCTTTATTTTAAAGAGTTTAAAATTGTGTGTATGTCTGCATGAGTTTATCTGTTCTACATGAGTGTAGGTGCTCATAGAAGCCATGGAGTGTCAAAGCCCTGAAACTGGAGTTACAGGAGGCTATGAGCCACCTGTTGCAGCTTCAGGGAGTCAAAGCTAGATCCTCTGCCAGAGCAATGAGGGCTTATAATCACTGAACCATTTCTCTTCCCCAAGGCTATTTTAAAATGTGGCTAAAAAATCTATGCCATAGCCATCCTTGCCTCCACAGGGTCTTTGAACAACTTAGAAAAGGTGTCCATTAAGGATAGGTGTGTCCCCACGATACGTGCACACGTTACTTACATTTCTTGTTGCTGTGGTGAAATAGTCTGACAAAAGCAATTTAAGGAAGAAGGGTTTATTCTGGCTCACAGTTTAAGGGTGATCACAACATAAGGCAGCAGGAAGCTGAGGCACCTGGTTATGCCAGATCCACAGTGAAAAAGACAATGTATGCCTGTCCTTGGCTCACTTTCTTCCTACACAGTCGAGAATCCAACTCAGAGAACAGTGCCACTGATAGTGGGAGGTTTTCGTGCCTCGGTCAACTGACTCAAGAAAATCTTGACCAGGCATTCCAAGAGGTCCAGGGGACTCTCAAGTTCATCACTTTGAAAACTGAGATTAACCACCAAATCCTCGCTACCTCAATGTTGTTAAAAAAGTTAACCGTATAATCTTGGTTCATCCCATAAAACACAGAATAATTATAAAGAACAAGATAGCAATTATCTTTCTTAATTTTGTAGAGTCATTTCCCTATGGTCAGATCTATTCATCAAAGATTCTATTAATATAATTAGCAGCTATGATAACCACTTAACACAGTGTCTTTGTTAAAAATTAAGATATCCGCAAATTATTTCCAACTGGTTCTTTCCCGCTAACATGCCTCACCCTGGAGGCTAGGTGAAGTAAGAGTATTCTAATGGGGGAAAAAACATAATTTGTATATGGGCCAAAGATTCTCTAGTCTAATCCGATAAAAATTTTCAAATTACAGTATCACTGCTTTAGAAGTTATTTTTACTTCTTGTATGAGTGAAGGTTATTTTTGTGTTTTTCCCTAACAACTTCCCAATGGCTATTGTGATCAACCGAAGTCTCCCATTCTAATTCTAAGAGCTGGGATAAAATGAAAGCAAGGAAAATGGGGGGGGGGGAAGAAATCAGTGACAGGTGTAATAGGAATCTCTTTAATCCTGAAGCAAATACAAAATGATTTCAATTTTCACAACAGTATTCGGATTTGCAGCCAAAGACCAAAGAAGTCCTTGTGTTTGCTTTTGATTAGGAATGTATGCAGGCCACATTCTCTTGTGGTTCACTAGCAGCCAGGAAATGAACTTGCTCCTCTAGGCTGTTAGATTCTGCAAGCTGAGACTTGTTCTGTGCATTCATGGGGACAGAAGTACACCATAAGCCAGTTTTCAGTTTCAGCTTTTGAATAGCTATCCTTATTCTTGGCAAAATTATTGGAGGGATTTGGTTATAGTAACAATAACAGCCATCATTAATTGACAGCCTATTTTACATCCAGCACCAACTAGATAGGCATTTGTTAATCATTTTCATGTCACAATTATTCTCAACCAATGAAGTAGGTAATTGTATAGGAAAGAAGCTAAAGCTTGAAAGTGTCAAATAATTGTATCCTAGAAAAGTACAGGTACCAGAATGGGATAGAAGCTGAGGCTCAAAAGTCGTCTTCTATAGCTCCTTGTATATTTACATGGGAACTGAAAAGCAATCTATGCCACAGAATGGACACATCTGCAGGTTTTCTTTTTCACCATAACTAAATATGTTAATCCTAGAAGTATTATACTGAGTTCTAGAAACATGTCAGTTGCAAGCCTGACTGTTTTCAATGAGCAAGATAATAGACTTTGGCAATGTAGACTACCATTGCCAAATTCATTGGTGTGTCTTACAGCACATTTCTCGGTATGAATTCAGATTTTATTTTACGCAACTCATATTTAGCTTTTTCTTATCCTTAAATTTTTAGTAAAGCTTCCCCCTCCAGGTAAAATGGAATTACTGTTTTAGTAGTTACTGTTCTGTAGAAGTAGTTTCTTCAGCCTGACCTGGAGCTATTTTGTTTATTATTTTGCTTATTTATTTCTCTTTCTACATATGTCCTCCTGATACAGGTTCTGGAATAGCAACACATTGACCACTCAAACACCAGACTCAGACTGATGGAAATCTATTGAACATTAAACAAAAACTAGCCAGTCAGGATACAGTCTTGGGAGCCAGACTGTGATGCTGGTTTGTTTCTAAGGCAGGCTTTTATACAAAGAAACCTAAGCTAGGAAACCACCAGGTAACCAGGTGTAGGAAGGAAAGGCAACATTACATCATTTTGACTATCTAAACATAGTCAATTTTGTTCTGACTACATTGTCTCTAGGTAGCTAGACAAAGAATTTTTTTTTCTTTTTGATCCAGATTTCTTTTTATTTTTTTCTTTGAATCTCTTTATTTTTATTTTTTAATATTAGTTACAGTTTATTAACTTTGTATCCCAGCTGTATCCTGCTCCCTCATTTCCTCCCATTCCTACACTCACTCCCTCATCTCCTCCCTGCCCCTTTCCAAGTCCACTGATAGGGGAAGGCCTCCTCCCCTTTCATCTGACCCTAGCTTATCAAGTATCTTCAGGCCTGGCTGCAAAGTCCTCCTCTGTGACCTAGCAGGGCTGTTCCTCCCTTGGGTGGGTGTGTGTGTAGGGGGGGTTGTCAAAGAGCTAGCCATTGAGTTCATGTCAGAAATAGTCCCTGTTCCCCTTACTAGGGTACCCACTTGGATACTGAGCTACCATGGACTACATCTGAGCAGGAGTTCTAGGTTATATACATACATGGTCCTTGGTTGGAGATAGTCTCACAAAAGACCCCTGTGTCCAGATATATTTAGTCCTTGTAGAGCTCTTGTCCTCTCCAGGTCTAGACAAAGAATTTTAAGCTAATTAGCTAGGATATAGGCTTGGGGACTTTCTAGTTCCCCACTATTCCAGGAAGAAGGAACATAGCAGGATGATGCAGTCTTAACTCTAAGAGAACATGTATTTATCATCTACTGTTTTATTCTAAGCAGTGAGTATTGAACTATCAAATTGTATTCTGGTCTCATGCAGGTGGAGCCTGAGAACCTGAACTCTATTTCACCTTATAATCAAAATGGAGTCTTGGAGACAAACTTCTGATATGCTAACTGCAACAGCAGGTATTAACAGAGCTACAGTTATGCTAAGAACTAAAGTGGGTCTCCACAGAGGGTCTCTAGAGTTTAAGCAGGTTAACACTCCAAGGACAAGGACTATACCAACCTTGGTTGCTGCTATATTATCAGTGTGCACAGCAGTCAATACACCTTAGGTGCTGTTGAACTAATGGGTGAATAAATTAAGCACTCACTATCCATCCAGGCAGCTTTCAAGTCATCTGATAGATTTAGAAAATGAATATACCTAACCCAGCTTCTCCATGAATCTGTATGCTTTCTGTAGTTTCTCATATTGTTGCCATACAGCTTCATTCCTTGTGGTGAGAAAGAATACAGGATACTTCAACTTTCCTAACTCTTCCAAGGCTTGCTCCGCATCCTCACAGGTTGTCTATTTTGAAGAAATTAACATGAGCTGGGAGAAGAATGAGGAGTATTTGTTAGTGTTTGGCTGGAGTGTTCTGTACCTGCCTGTTAAGTCCATTTGATTTGTGGCTTTATTTAACTTCAGTGGCTCTGTTTACTTTTTGCCTTTGATGACCTGTCTAGTGGTGAGAGTGAGCTATTGAAATCTAATCACTGTGTTCAGGTTTATCTGTGGCTTCAGTGTTTGTTTTATAAAGTTGGGCGCACCTGTGTTTGATGCATATGTTTACAATTATAATAGCCTCTTGACATACTGTTCCCTTAAGAAATATGAAGTGGCCTTCCAAAGCCTCTTCTGACTAAATTTGGCTTAAAGTTTATTTTTTGAGTTACAGTAGAGCTGTGCCTGCTTGTTCCATTTCATCCTTCTATTCTTTGACTCTGAAGTACTCTCTGATCTTCAGTGAAGTGTGTCTCTTAGACCCAGCAGAAAGACAGATTCTCTTCTCTAATCCTTGTCTGCTAGTTTATGTGTTTTTATTGGTGAGTCAAGACCAATTCAGGGTTATTACTGAAGATGTATACTAATTAAGTTATTTTGTTGATTCTGTGATGTTTTTCTTCTCCCATTGGCTGTCCTGATCTGATTCAACCTCCCCCCTTCCTGTGGCCTCTTGGGTATGTTTATCCTCTTCAGCACAAAGTATATCTTCTAGTATTTTCTGTGTAACTGGCTTAGTGGTTATATATTCCATCAGTCTGTTTTTATCATGAACAGTTTTTATTTCTCCTTCAATTGTATAGGTAGGTTAAGAGATGACAGTCTAGGTTAGTAGGCCTGATCTTTCAGAACTTGAAATATAACTTTAAAATCCCTTCTGGCTACTGTCCTCACCAGCTAAAAGGATGCCAATGAGACCTAAGCCTTCCAACTTCTCATTTCTGAATTGAAATCTAGCATGGGGTATGTTAAGTATCTTTACACTATTGTGACAAAGTGTCCAAGAAACATTAGCTTCAGAAAGAAAGGAGTATTCTGGCTCTAATTCACGGTCATTTGGAGATAACATAGATGTTGGTTACAGTGTAAACTACATCTACCAGTTCTATACACTTCTTTTTTCCTGTTAGGCTCTAGCCATGTTCTCCTCCATCTAATATCTTTGGTTGGGACAGGAATACAGAATGCACATTTTTTTAATTGAATCCTAATTCTAGTAGCCTAATTCATATGAGACTAACATGTTTTATTCAAATGTGTATTATTGCTTCAACACAAAGTATTATATTGAAGCAAGCAGTTTAGAATTTACATTCCTTACATAGTGCAGAACTGAACTAGTCTTTACAACATGTAACCCAGGCTGAAAAAATTGTGAATCAGGACTGTATATGCTAGGTGGAACTTAAGGTTAATTACCTAAGGTAATATAAAAACTGTGATGTGGATTATCATAAGGCCCACTTCAAAGTATTGAGATCCTCATTGTAAATACCCAGAACTGCTATGCATGCTAGCTGGACTTGGACTGGAAGCAGTTAGTGAACACCTACACTTTAAGTTCAGTTAATGCTAAATTCAGTTATCATTTTGGGGTTAAAATCAATGTACAAGTGTCACTAAAGACTCCTTTTCTTTTCACCTTAAACTTGTACAGCTTCTTTCAAAGGTACTTTTAAAAAACATGAAAGCTTGATTAATGTCTCTGAATTTATAAATCATTCAGATCCATAACAGAAACCATACATGGACAGAGATGTGGACCACTTAGAAACACCCATACAGAACGAGTACCCCAGATAAGAGCCTCTGGAGAACTCAGATCAAATTGCCTGACGCATTGGCAGGAAACACAGAAGTCATAATCCTGTCCCCATCAGGGCTTTTGTCTTCTGGCTGGGAAAGTGTGTGTGTGTGTGTGTGTGTGTGTGTGTGTGTGTGTGTGTGTGTGCGTGCGCATATGTGTACATGGTGCACACACATGTATATGTGTATTCTGGAGGCTCAAGGTTGATTTTGAGAACCTTATTCCTTATTCTTTGAGGAAGAGTCTCTCAGTGAAACCCAGAACTTGCCAATTCAGTTGGTCTTGTTAACCAGTTTGTTGTGGTACTTTCCTGTCTCTCCCTTCTGAGGCTAGAAGTTATAGGTGGTTGCCATACCTGCGGAGCGTTTGCGTGGGTCCTCTAGTCTTCCTGCTTATACAACCAATTTTCCTATCCTCCAACAGAAAGATTTTCTACATAACAATTTTATAATAAGTCTTTTAATAAGCTTTCTACTTAGCAAAATTATATTTAATGAATTTAATAAGTTTATATTATAAATACAAATATGTTTTACATAAATATGTCACTATCATATTTTATTAATTTATCAATAGTATATACTTATAAATATTACATTATAATTTTGTCCTATAATAAATATAATATCATGTATTGCTATATAATATAAAATTATGAATTATTGAGACTTGTGTTAATATAGTATTATATTTATAACATTAAAATTATAGTTTATAAAATATAAATATTTAAAATAAAATAAGTAAGTTATACTTTGATCAGCATATATAGAGATACACAATTTTCCTTTGCCTTGGGTTCCATTATGTGTACCTTGGCACTATCTAGAGACAAAGTACAACTTGGTAGAGAAAGATAGAATCCTTTAGAGCTATATATACATTCCTGGCAGAAAAGTCATTATGGTTTGTATATGCACGTCCTGCCATGGGTGTATTCACTGAAGACTAGTATCAAACTGCTGATAATGTAGAGATTAAAAAAAAAAGTCTGAGGGATGGGGGAAACATGGCCATAGAAAGTAGGTCATTGGGTGTATGCCTCTGAAGATGATACCTGGTTCCTGATGCCTCCTTCTGTCTCTGCTTCCAGACTTTCATGAGTTAGGTGGGGTCTATCATGCTCTACCCCACTGTGGGACAGGAAGCAATAGAGCCAAATGGTCTGAAACTTCTAAAATCGTGAGCCACAGCGAGAAGGTCTAGCTTCATGCACGTGCTTCACTCACCTGGCTTCACTTGTGTTTCTTCTGCTCATCTTTTAAATGTTACTGAGCTCAGAATTTAGAGCTGGACCTGTTCTTCTGCCCAGTGCCCAGGGAATAAATTACAGACAAATGTCCTCTGTAAGCCTTGACATTTCCTATGAGCAGCAGATTTCTTACTTGAAATTCTGCTAAAATGATTAGGTTTGGGTAATAAACTGATCTACTTAAACAGGAACTCATGATTCTGTTCTTCCCAAACTTGTTTCACCTTACTGTTCTCTATATCTCAGTAAATAGCAATTTTGAGGTTAAATGCCCCAAACTCCTCTATATTTAATTTTACCCTTTGCCTTGACTCCAGTAAGAAGTACTATTGACTCTAATTAATTTTTCTAATCATTTCTACTCGTTTTTCTCATATCTACTGATATTTCTATGGAATAAGTGTCCTTCCTCTTCATTAGTAAGCAAAGTCTTCAGGTTGGTCTTTTGGTGTTAACTCCATTGTCTGCTTCATTCAATTTTACATTTACCAGTTAATCTCACATCTGTTTAAGCCACATAAGGATGGATATGGTGGCAGATTCCTGTACTCTCAGCATCCACAAAGCTGAAGGAGGAAGACTGCGAGTTCCAAGCAAGCCTTGACTAAACAGCAAGACCCTTCCTTAAACAAAATCAAACATCTTTGTGATTATTGTTTTCCTGATATTTTGTTTCAGTTACATTAAAATCCATACTTTTCACCTTCTCAATTATCCTCCTCCAACAACACTGGCTGCTCTAGTCTCAGGGACACAATCTCTTCTAAAGTTCTAAAGTTTTTTCTTTTATATTTTCTTGGCCTGAAATGATGTTTTCCAGTTTCTCAAAGAAATAGTTGTGCCTAACCCATCTGATAGTAGCTTACTTGTGACTTTGCACAGTCGCATCAGGCTGTGCACAACTGTTTCCTTGGCCAATCTTTTTCACATGGCCTCCATCTTGGAAAACTGCCTTGCTAATTTCTTTGTTTTGCACTTATATGATATTCACTAATACATTCTGAGTAAGAAAAGATATTTAATAAATATTTACTGAGTGAAGCTCAAGATGCATGAATGGGTAAATGCCTATGGCAACATTAAGCCTTTAGCTTATATCACAAAAAGGCCTTTACTGGGAATACTGTTCTTAGACAGAACTTAACTGTCCAAATTAATTTTCAACCCAGGAAAACTTGGCTTCATTTTTTAAAACAGTTATTTCCACAGGCTCATTACACAACAAGATATTTTCAATTTGGAGAACACACAAATCTTTACTGTAAAACCAAACTGAAACATTATCTGGATCCTGAAAAACAACCTTAGAAGACAAAGTTTAGAGTAAAAAAATAACTGCATGAAAGTATGTGAAATATAAAGTAGGTGAAAAAATGAGACCCGAAAGAGATTTAGAGAGTGGGAGCCTCTGCAGAGACTTGCAGAGAATAAAAAGATGCCCTAATAGCACTTTTTTTCCTTTTTGTTCTCAATGTTTAGATAGCATCATTTTAAATCCACATTTAAGTTAATGATGGCGATCACCATAAAACATGGCAACCAAGAACAAAAAAATAAATTGTCAAAAGAAAAATCTTTCATCCATTCAGTCATCTCATCGTTATGATTCTTCTCCATAGACAGCACAACCCAGTAGCATTTTTAGTGATTACTTCTCATCTTCCTGTATTTTGGCATGTGACTCCTTTAAATGATACGATTTAAATGATAGTTATCAAGTTTAAAGAGCAGCAAAATCATTTCCATAAATCAGCACTCAAACATGCCATTTCCCCCAAAAGATTTCTCACACCCATAATAGTTCATCTATATTTCTATTCCAAACACAGGCAAGCATTATTCTGCTTCCTATCTCTATAAAATGTCCCAGCTCTGGACATACCAAGTAAATTGAATCATATAATACGAGTTCACAATTATCCAATATACTCTTCTTTTATTTAGCCTATCATTGGTGTCTAATCATGAAGAAATTATCATCAGCTTATTGTTTGGGTTGATGAAGAATGCTTTACTATAGATCTATCAGGAATGTGTACCGAGTAGCTGATAGACATTTAGGTTGTTTCCTTTTGATAGTGTTGCTGTGAATTTTCAAATTGCCTTTCTATAGATTTGTTTGCATTCCTCTTGAGTAGATGCCTACAGGTAAACTTCATGGTTTGCATTGATAGTTATTTAACTGTTTGAGAACCTGCCAAACGGTTTATGGAAATGGCTAAAACATTTTACATTTTCACTAGAAACATACAAATATTTCTGTTTCTCAATATTCTTCCACATTTACAACTAATTTAGTATAACTATTCCAGTGGGCATGGAATACTTTTTAATTGTGGTTTAATTTGCTTTTTCTCTAATGGCAAATGATGTTGAGAATCTTTTCATAAGCTCAAAGCCATTCCTATTATTGTGGTTTTACTTTATTTCTTTTTCTTTTCTCTCTCTCCCCTTTATTTTGAGACAAAGTCCGATTCTGTAGTCCAGGCTAGCTTACAACTTACTATGTAGCCCAGGCTGGCTTTGAATTTATGGCAATCATACTTCAGCCTCGCAAGTGCTGAGATTATAAATATGAACTACCCTATCTGACCATCTCCAAATCTTCTTTGGTAAAACATCTGTTAATTTCTCATTTTAGTTTAATGTTTAAAACCGTTTTTAATGTACATCTATAGGTAAAGACGTAAGTTCATTATTTTGATAGCCAATTGCTCCAAAACTATTTGCTGAACATAATATCTTTCTTCTATTAAACGTCATTGACATATTTGTCAAATACCAATTCATTACAAAATTCATTTCCCCTCTCTCTGTTGTGTTCTGTTATGTTATCGTTATGCCAATACCACATTGCCTTGATTATTATTCACTTTGAAATTAGAAGTGAAAGTCTTCCAACTGTTTCTTTTCCAAAAATTATTTTGTCTATTCTAGGTGTTTTGCATTTTTATACAATTGTAGGACATAGTTTTTATTCTATACAAAAGTATAGACAGAATTTTATTAAAATCCCTATAAAAAATGGCATTAAATTCCTAGACAAATTGCTGGAGAATTTCTGTCTTGATAATATTGAATCTTATATCCAAAAGCATGGAAACTCTTTCCATTTAAAACTTAGATGCTCCATAATTGCAATCAGGAAAGATTGAAAATTTATAGTGTAAGGTCGTTTCTTCTTTTATTACTCTTATTCCAGAAATATTCATCCTTTTAAACAGATATCTAATGAATTTTCTAATTTGCTCACTGCATAGACATGTAATTATAAATATTTTTATTTAGCACATATCACCTTGTAGGTTTTTTTTAGCTTGTTTTGGTACAATCTTCATATACCACAAAATGGTCACATCAAAATTTATTATACAATGGTTATTAAGATTGCAAAGTACTCATGCGTACATTTATGTGGATACATGTTTTCACTTGAATTGCTGTATAGGGAATATTTTATATATAAAAGAGAAGAAGAAAACAGCAGTGACAGAATAGTGGAGAGTGACTGTTGGGCATTGGTCTGATGCTTATATATTGATGCTAATTACTGCCTTTCACAATCTGGTTACTGCCTGGATACACCTATCCTTGCTGTGTACACTTACCTAATTGGCTTATTAAATGGCCTATACCTGGGCAGGGCAGGATGGGGTAGGCAAGGCTAAGGTTAACAGATGTAAAAACTGTACGATCAGGAAATAAACCTTCATTATCTTGAGCTTCTGAGCTCAGGGGCATGCTTCTTTCTGCAGCCTAAATCTCCTCAGCTGACTGAAACAATGATTACCGTCTTTTGTTCTATAAGCACATTGTAAAAGGCTATGATATATAAGTTAAAAACTCTTTCCTTGGATTTAATTCAAAAGTCTAAAAAAATTAGAAAAAGACCTTTTCTAAGAAAAGGTTTGTCACAACTCTTATCTTCCCACCTAAATCTATATATATAAAAAAAGAGCATCACCCTTATTACATAAAAATGTAATTCCCCTATCTGAATAACTAATGCTATTGTCCTAATATTCAGCTAGAGGACTTGTAATTCCAAGCATAATCAGGTAAGTCTACACAAGACCATACATACACATCCTCTTGTATACTGTACCCATTCGTTTTTGCATATGTCCCCAAATTAAAATAATCTTTTATGAATTAAATAGCAAAAATGCATCTTTTGGGTTATTTCATTGAAGTGGTTTTTAATATCATATATTAGATATTTCTTAGACAATAAAAATCTTGTAAATTAAACCAATCCACTTCTCAGCATGTTGCAACTAACTACAATGATATGAAGCAATGAAGAAGACAAGTTATCTACCTTCACAGGCAACAGAGAAGAAGATGGGTTATTTACCACCATAGGAGGTGACAGAGGAGAAGACAGATTATCTACCACATGTAACAGAGAAGACAGGCTGTCTACCACAAGAGATGACAGAGGAGAAGGCGGGTTATCCCCCACAACAGGCTACCACCTCAGCAGGTGACAGAGGGAAGTGGCTGTTAAAACACAAATGGAGGTTAAAGCCTAAGGAAGAAATTTCACACAGTATAGGATTAATATTATTTATGGCAGTGGCTAGATGCTTTTATGTATTGAGAGGTTTACTCAGGATAGTATAGTGTTAAACATACGTATAGTATTACAGACTCGACACTGCTTTTCATGTTTGTTTATAAATAAAAATGCTTTCTGGAAAGCTAACGAAGGATTTGCCAAACAACTTAGATAAGCTTAAAGCACAGTTTTTTAAAATGCCCTCACAGATTTGTATTTTTCTATTTGACACATATATTTATCCTTAGAGGAATTACAATAGTATTTTTTTAAATGCATAAGAATTGGAAAAGGCCCAACCAAACCAAAGAAGGATATAACAAATGGGACAAAGAATGCAAGGAAAGAAAAGTGAAAGCTTGGACAATTCAGTTTAAGTAACTTAATTCTAATCCCGTATCAGGAGGTTAGCAGATTCCCCAAGCAATATTCTACAGTGGTTATATTTTTGTTCTGTGGGAATCTGAATCCTGTTTACAATGTTACCATTTAAATATCTAAATATAGATATCATTAATTTCAATTTACCTTAGTTCATCGTCCATGATTATCCACCTGGGAGATTATTTTTAGTCTCCTACTTTACTCTGGGACTTGTTAAGACAATATTGAAAGGGTAAGACTGGGAAAAGGCCATGCTGCGATGGAGACCACTGCCAATGCTAGAGAGTTCCAGCTATGCTAACGCAGCAAGCAGCACTTAGTTGAATTTCTTGGGACAGGAACTATAAAATCTTTTAAATAATCCTATTTTGTACTTTGGACATGTAAAGTAAAAGCAGTTGATAGCAGTAGTAGGCAGAAGGAAACCCAACTTTCTTCTCAAGCAAATGTTTTGACACTTGACACATTTTTTACAAGTGCTATCTAGTCTCTTCTGCAGGCTCATCTGTGATTATAGGCACATAGAATATTTTACTCATTCTATAAGATACAACACTTCCATCAAGAAAACCTATTTTATACTTCTTATGGCAGTTTTCAGGAATTACCACTTTGTCAGATTAGTGCTGGATTATCCTAGACTGCATGATGCTCAGTAAAATACATGTTCCATTAGTACCTGCCATTTAGCATGACTGGGGGATTACAGGAATGAAAGAAAACAGGACATAGGACCTACCAGCAGCAATGATCTCAGTTAATTTTAGCCTGTGAGCTACAGTGGAGCAGAGCCTAGGATATTAACTGTGGCATCCGGCGCCTCACACAGTGCTTGCTGTGTTTAGACTAGTAAAGGACTATTTCTGCAGAGATGCTCCAGATTAGAGGATAAGAAGAGAAAGAAGAGTTTTCGGTGGAAAAGAGAAGAAACAGTTTTGGAACCAGAAAAGAACCAGTTTCTGATGAAGATTATACCGGGAATAAGGTCATAGTTACAAAGCATTCAAAGGCTTGAAATCTTTTGTTCAATTTGTTTAGTTAATACACAATTCTGTCTTGGAAGGGCAACAAGTTTATTGCTGTAAGTGTAAATATGACTGGAACGTAGTCTAAAACTCTCAGAACATACACTTGTAGAGCCCAGCTGAGTTATCCCAGCTGCATCTCTGAAGAACCCACTTCCACATGGCCATGTTTCACAAGAACTTCAAACCATGCTGTAGCTCAACAGTCTGAAGAATCTCCTCTCTGTAGCTAGGCTGATTAGGTCTCTCCCCTAGCAGTTGTTTATTCCTTTTTATACTGCCTGGGGAGGGGGGAAGTGGAGAATGTCCCAAATTTCTGTTCTTGCTGACCGGTAACCTTTTGTTTTCCTTTTGAGGCTCATTATCATCATGGCCTTTCCTTTTAGAAAGAATGTGTTGATTCACAATAAACTTCCATATAATAGGAAGGGACAGTTTCCCCCTTTGCTAAGGTGAAGAAGAAAGTGTTCTAAAAAATTGTCACCACAGATATTGGCAATGCTAGTTCAATTAGACAAGTAAATTAAAACATGCATGGCTTTGGAAAAGGAATGACATTATCTCTCAGCAGCTCCTAGTCTGTTGTAGAGAGAAGTCATGTTGAGAAAGGGCCTGTTGTGTTACTCTAGGGTCAAAAACCCTTAATGCTGGGACCCATAAACATTCCGCTGCACTGGCTGACGCACAGCTGCCTCAGGAGCCAAACTAACCAGTATCATGACTGACTCTAAGGGGACTGGTATTGGGCAATGAGAAGAATGGAAGGCGCAGCCTCTCAAGAACCCGAGGGACAGACAGGCCACTAGGGAGACAGGCTTGTCTAATCTAATGTGACTTAAGCCACTGCCAGGATAGAAAGCAATCCCTCATGTAGTTCCCACCATCCTTCCTGTTTTACCAGGGCCACAGTGGAGTCAGCGAATAGATGCTTGATTGTTGATGTTAAAGGTGTTCCAAAACTCTTGAACACTCCCCTCATTCTTTCTCCTTTTTTTCTCCCTAAATGTGATATTTTAAGTCTTGTTGTTATAATGGATATTGATCTCTTTAGGCTGCTCAGTATGAGTTCTCCTTTCTTATAAAGGACCCCAGAATTTCCTCACTATTTATATCCACTCAATTAATTTCTTCTTTTCTAAAATGCATTTTGCAAGTATGTTCACATTTTAAAGACAAATGTTCGATATTCCATAAGCTACTTTAGGAAAGTATTCATAGTTTAATATGTAATACCAGGTATAGCAGCTGTATTTGGAAAGTTCAAGTTTCTGCATAAATTTAAGGTCCTTGCTCATCTTAAGAGGAAATAGTCCTATAAGTCTCCCTGATCAGAACTGTTTGAGAAGAAAACCTAATAAACAGTACAAAAAAAAAAAAAAAAAAAAACATAATGTTCTCCCTTCTTGTCAAAGAGCATGTTGCTGCAGTCAGAATGCAAGTCAAACAGATGTCTTGGGTGTCGCTAGTTTTTCAATAATAACTAGCTTAAGGCTACAAAGTAGAGACAGATCAAAATTACTTTGCCAACTCAGCATGATTATAACTCATAAAGTCAGTCACAGTGTGGAAAAATCTTAGCTATTCAAGTATTAAACATTTCAAGGTTGTTGTGAAACAGCACATTTTAATAATCATTCCAGTATTTTTATTCTCGGAATGACAAATAAATTATGAACCACACCCAAAATGTAAACCATAACTAGATTGTGGTATAAACAGTATATTCTTAGTTCAAAAGAGTGCTGCTGCTTACCAAATTGATAATCATAGACACTAAACTTAAATAACTATTTTGTCAAACAAAGATTCTGCCACCTTGAAAAGCTGTCCCTAGCCTATTCTGTTTTAAATGCTATCCCATATCCTTTAATAATATTAATATACCACAAATTACTTTCTTCGTAGAACAAAAATGAACATTTTAAAGCTTGTAAAGTGACTAATTCTTAATGTTGTCAAATTAAGTTAAGCAATTTAATGCAATTACTAAATGTACTGACTTCATAAAAAATTATAGCAATTAAAGAAACAGTTTCACTGTCTTTTATAACACACATAAATAGTGTGCTTTAAGCCAAGCTATTTGAGGAGGCTGGCTTTTTTTTTTCTCTCTCCCTCTCTCACACACACAGTTCTGGTAGATGTTCTTGAAAGCATAGTCAAATCCAAGATTTTGTACATAGCTAGCATTCATCCAAATTAAATAAGAGCATTTGCTATAATAACACTGGATCTTGTCCCATCCCCAGCTTTAAGCTCATGTTGTTAAAGAACTATATATGGTTATTTTGCTTTGTAGCTAGCCACCAGTGTGAGTGTTAAGGGCAGCTCTCATCATATGTTAAGCTGATATGAGTTTGGCAGCTTTCAGATTTGCCCATTGTCTGGATATACCCATATAAATGAAAAGCAAATGAAAGCACAACTAATAGTCTCTTTAATTTGCTAATCTCTCAGAGGGTTAGAAGCAGATGTTTGACCTTAAAGTGAGTGAAACTGTATTCTTACAACCTTAAACTGAAGGAACAAGTGATGAAAACAAAACTACTTTAGTAATAACCCTCATGGATATAAACAATTACCATTGTAATTGCTCTACAACAATTTTTTTTTCATAAAATTGAGGTTTTTATTTCAAGAAATAGCTCAATGGTATAGTTGCTTGCCACCTGAGTTCAATCCCTCAGACTCATGCTGCTGAAGGAAAGAAATGACTCATCAGGTTGTCCTATGTATGTGCACTCACACACATGTACACAGAAATACACACAAATAAAGCAGTTAGTTAATTTGAGTTTTAATTGAGATTATTAATTTACCTTTAAGTAAGCACTTAAACATAAAGGCTTACAGGGAAAGGTAGCTATCAAACATGAACATGAATTTTAAAAAGTACTCAATGTGCTTGGAATGAAAGTAGGATGGGTAAAGGGTTGGGAAACAGGTAGGCTAGAACTGGAGAGAAAGACAGGAGCTAGATTTTACAGAGCCAGCTCAGGCTCTGTAGTCACCAAAGGTTGAGAAGCAGAAAACTGGTGTGGTTGGATTCACCTTTTTTTTTTTTTTTAATCTACAAAGAATTTGTATTTTTTTAATTTTTTATTAATTAGTTGATTTACTTTGTACCCCAGCTGTATCCCCCTCCCTCATTCCCTCCCAGCCCTACCCTTTCCCTCTTCTCCTCCTATGCCCCTCCCCCAGTCCACTGATAAGGGAGGTCCTCCTCCCCTTCCATCTGACCCTACTCTATCAGGTCTCATCAGGACTGGCTTTATTGTCTTTTTCTGTGGACTGGTAAGGCTGCTCCCCACTCAGGGGGAGGTGATCAAAGAGCCAGCCACTGAGTTCATGTCAGAGACAGTCCCTGTTCCCATTACTATGGAACCCACTTGGACACTGAGCTGCCATGGGCTACATCTGTGCAGGGGTTCTAGGCTACCTCCATGCACAGTCCTTGGTTGGAGTATAAGTCTCAAGAAAACACCCCTGTGTCCAGATTTTTTGGTTCTGTTTCTTTCCTTGTGGAGCTCTTGTCCCCTCCAGGTCTTTCTATCTCCCCCTTCTTTCATAAAATTCCCTGCACTCTGCCCAAAGTTTGGCTATGAGTCTCAGCATCTGCTTTGATACCCTGCAGGGTAGAGAGTCTTTCAGAGGCCCTCTGTGGTAGGCCCTTGTCCTGTTCCCTGTTTTCTCCCTCTTCTGATGTCCATCCTCTTTGCCTTTCTGAATGAGAACTGATCATCTTACCCAGGGTCCTCCCTCTTCTCAGCTTCTTTAGGCGTACTGATTTTAACTTTGTGTGGGCATGTGTATTTGTTGTGTATGGTATATATATGCATTCATGTGGTGTGTGTACATGTGCATGTCGATGGATGTGGATGTCAGAGGTTGCCATCAAGTATCTTTCCACATCACTCTCCATTTTATTTTTCCATGTGGTCTCTCACCAAACCTGCAGCTCACAAATTCCACCAGACTTGCTGTCCAATTCCTTTCAGAGACCTACCTATCTCTATTCTGTTTTCTGCAGATCTGAGACAACAGATGCACTGCCTTTTACACGGGCACTGAGGATTGAACTTGGGTCTTGTTTTTATAGCAGGTACTTGACTGACTGAACCTTCTTCCCAGCTTTGGGATTTACATTTTATAAAGATATCTTACCTCACCATAATTGTTTGTCAACAGAATGCTAATTAGGAGGGTGTCTTCACAGCTTGGGGATGAGAAAAATGACAGGTCAATCAGAGCAGAGACTACAATGAAGGGAAGGTGAGTCAATCTGAGAAGTGTTTAGATAGAATGTTTGCATGGTGAGGTGGGTATAGAGAATGCGATAGTTAATTAATATTACATAAAACATACCATATTAAAACTATGAATTAGGAATGCCCTCTGACTCTGGATCAGTCCAGAGAAGGTGATTAATGCTGACTGAAGATGGTTTGAATTATACAGATGGGCTCTGTGGCTGAATTTAGAATCACCTGAGGGACAGACCTCTGGGCGTGTCTTTGGGGGTGTTTCCAGAGAGGTTTGACTTAGAAAGATCTACCCTGAATGGGTGACACCATCCCAAGGGTTGGGATCCTAGACTAAATAAAATGGAGAAAGTGATCTGAATCAGCATCCATCCATCGCTCTGCGATCTGACTACCAATGCAATGTGACCTCATTTTTCTGTCACCGTGCCGTTTCTGTGTTAATCCGGAGATTTGCCGGAGAAAAACCAATTTCACCATTTTTGGCCGAGTTTGAAGCAAACTATATTAAATATTAAAATACTGACCAAGAGATGGACATTGGTCAGGACCAGTCCCTGAAATTTCCCAGCTGAGTGGCCCTGAGACCTGTTTTGCAGGGGTTTATAAAGGCAAACTTGTAGGCTACCGTACTCTCCCATGAAACTTTTGTTATATTCCAAGAATCACAACTCCCAGCATCCCAGGAGGTTGACGACTGGTCCTTGGGCTGGTGGAATTTACAGGTTAATTTTGGGCATTACACTTGCCATCCTGGCCTGTATCCTCTCGAACTGTGAGCCGACAGAAAACTTTCCTTCCTTAGGTTGCTTTTGTCAGGTAATTTCATCACAGCAGCGGAAAAGGTAACTAAGATAGGCTTGAGTGTCATCACAGGTCTTCTCATTACAGGCTACAAGGACAACACGCAGGGGAGAGGGAAGGTGACATTGGCAAGCTGTAGCCCAGGGGTGACAATCGTCAAAGGAATTCTCCCCAAGTGTCCAGTGGGAGTGCAGCCCTGCTGACCACTTCATTTTGGACTCACAACTTTCAGCACTACCAGAGAACAAATTTCTCTCATTTTCAAGCCATGTTTGTGAGAACTTGTTACAATACCCACAGCGAGCTGAAATACTCTTCCAGTGTTGTTCACTCTCCGTGTCCACGCTACTAAGCTAAGTTGTGGTTATTTTCCCTTCGTTTCATTACTGTCTCTCTCACCCAATACGTAACCTGGGTGCAGGCAGGAAATTCACCGCTAGTCTCTCAGTATGCTGTCTGGGGCACCTACCTCAGAGTACTTTATTCTGAGTGAAGAAGCCTTAGCTTACCCTTTCAAAGGCTTCAATGATCTTGAATAAACATCATTTCCTAGTCCTTCCAAAACTAAGTTTGTTATTTCTCAAAGAACCCAACGGGTATGGGAATGTATGAACCGAAACCACCACTAGACCAAACAGCAGTTCCAAAATTTACAGTACTTAGAGCGCGTGTGAAGATACAAGATCCATGTCAGAGCCTACAGTAACCCCATACGTTTTTTGGCTAATGGGTTACAATCCGAAACACGTGGACGTGTCCCTGAGTTGCCCGGGCAACGCCCCAGCCTAGCCAGAGAAGCAAGCCGAAGGGCTCAGTGCGCACGCGCCTCCGGGGAGCCAATGGGCGCGGCAGCCAAGCCCCTGAGCGGGCTGCGAGGTTCCCGCGGGCGCGGTCGGTTTGTGCTCGGAGGTGGCGGCGGGGCGGTCACGTAGATTACGCACAATCCCTCCGCCGGCAGGGCCAGCAGGTCGCTGTGCCATCAGTCCCCTGCCGTGGCGCCCAGAGCGGGGACCAGGATGGCGCGGGTCGGAGGCTGGGGGCGCAGCTGACTGCGGGCGCGAGGCACCGGAGAGCGCCCGAGCCATCGGGGCCCAGAGCCGCCTCTGCCCGCCCATCTGCAGCCAGCAAACTCTGTGTCCCCCCAAAACCCGGGCCCTCTGCGGGAATGTTCAAAAATGAGTACCAGGTAACTCAAAAGGCCTTCCACACTGTCTGGCTTCCTCCTCGGGGTTGAACTGTACCCGATTGTGGGTTTGAAGCCTCCACCCCCGGGGTGAAAAATAGTGGCTAAGTTGTCTTGACCTTGAGGTGCTCATGCTTCATCCAGCTCAGTGCCTTTCAGTGCTGAACCTGTTCTGATTGCAGAGCAGGTCATGATGCCCCTACTCCGGACATCCGGAATTGGAATCTTGAGCACAGGATCCAGAAATCTGAGTTTTAACTAGCACCTGGAGTTTTTGCTGTTGGTGCCCTCTGATATCTCAGAAGTTAATTAGAAGAGTGAACGAATGAATTCCTGAATGAATCCTTTTAAACCCAGCATCAAAGTAAAGCGCTTGGGTTCTGTGCTGTTTTCTTTTTCCTAGTCAGTGCCTCCAGCATAGGCGTACTTCAGGATTAGTTGGGGAGTAATTAACAAAACAGACTTTCTGACCCTCCCTCTACATCTGGAGAATGAAAAAGTGTAGATAGGGTTAGCAGTTCTACTTTATTATTACTATTTTTTTAATTTTTATTTTATTTTTAATTACAGTTTATTTACTTTATATCCCCCCTCTAGTTCCCTCCCTCCTCCCCTCCCAATCCTTCTTTTTCTCCCCCTTCTCCACGCATGCCCCTCCCCAAGTCCACTGGTAGGGGAGGTTTTCTTTTTCTTCCTTCTGATTCTTGTCTTGTTAGGTCTCATCAGGAATGGCTGCATTGTCCTCTGTGGCTTGGTAAGGCTGCTTCCCCCTCAGGGGGAGGTAATTAAAGAGCAGGCCAATCAGTTCATGTCAGAAGCAGTCCCCCATTCCTATTACTATGGAACCCACCTGGACACTGAACTGCCATGGGCTACATCTGTGTAGGGGTTCTAGGTTATCTCCATGCATGATACTTGGTTGGAGTATGAGTCTCAGGAAAGACCCCTGTGTTCAAATTTTTTGGTTCTGTTGCTCTCCTTGTGTAGCTCCTGTCCCCTCCAGGTATTTCTGTCTCCCCTTTCTTTCATAAGATTCCCTGCATTCTGCCCAAAGTTTGGCCATAAGTCTCAACTTCTGCTCTGATAGTCTGCAGGGCAGAGCCTTTCAGAGGCCCTCTGTGGGAGGCTCCTGACTTGTTCCCTCTTTTCTCCTTCTTCTGATGTCGAAATCGGTTAGAAGAAAAAGCAGTTCTACTTTTTAAAGCAATTCCCAACTCCAAGGATTACATTTGAATGAGAGTGTTCCGCAGTCACCTTGTCCTGTGGATGGGGTCCTTTTTTCAGCTCACTGAATGGCTCCCTTGGCTTCATCTTGAAGCCTGTCTATATAGCATCTTCATTTAGCAATTAGGAATATTGTCACAGTGCCTGATGCCCCATCCCCTAGCCTCTCCCTCTTTGTTGGTTCATCCTTTTGGCCAAACACGACTTGTCCTTAAAGCACTGTGTATTTTTGTCCCATTTTAGAAATTCGTTCAATGGGTTAAAATAAACTTCGTTTAATCTCACTTCATGTAGATCAAGTATAATGTAATGAAATAACAGATGCCCACTGTGGGTAATTTGGAAGACTAGGGGGGAGAGTGGGGAGAAAAGATTGACTGACTAAGTTTTAGGGGATTTCTTTTTTAAACCCAGCTGCCTCAAACTTAAAATTCATAGCAAAATGACCCGCCCTGAGAAGCAGTAGCATATACAATTTTGCACATAATA
Source organism: Psammomys obesus (assembly GCF_907164565.1). NCBI lineage: Eukaryota > Metazoa > Chordata > Mammalia > Rodentia > Muridae > Psammomys > Psammomys obesus. The sequence continues at coordinate 998,908 of NW_026585742.1, read as the reverse complement.
AGAAAGAAGAAATTGTCTACATGTCAGAAGCAAAATATATGCTTGAGGAAAAAAGCTGGTAATTTTTCACACACACACACAAAAAAACCAACAGGTTTTTACAAAAATCAAGCAGGTTTTTTTTGTTTTGTTTTTTTTTTTTTTTTTTATGTGCTGCTTGTAATTCAAACCATATTTAGTCTTCATCTCAGGTTCTCAAATTTTGCAGTAAATTCTTCCTTGAAGATAATCATTTAATTCCCTCATTTTATGAGCTATGGACACTTAATTATATCTTTGGTATTTTTACATTAAATGCTAAATTTAATGTGTGACTGTCCAGGCTTGAGTTTATTGTAAGTAACAAGGAATCTATAGAAAATATTCTTTGTGTTCTTATATGTCTCCAGATTTATTTGTTTAAAAGATATATAGAGCTGTTCAGTGAGATTCCCTCCTCTACATATACTGCAAACCTTCCTAGGCCTTATGAGATGGAGCTACTTTTCCCCTTTATTTAATCATCTTCAGTAGTACTATTAAGCCCTTGCTGTATGCCATGTATTGTCCCTGATGATTTGACAGATGGAAAAATCAAGACATTAAGTAACTCCAGATTCAGAAAGTTAAAAAGAAAGTATCAGTTGAGCCCTAATTAGAATGACTACTAAGTTTTTATTCATATATAATGATAAGAATTTATTGGCTTAGTTCAAGCCTTTTATCTGGTATTTTTAGAATGCCTTGCAGACCTAATCTGAACATCTCAGGTCAGTGAGCCCCATCTGCAGTAGTTCTATGGCACAACTGATGTTTATTGTGTTTTTAAAAGTAAATTCCCTACTAATCTAAGGTGACCCAAATCACAATGTTTGTGGCTTATTTACAGCCACGGTATAAAATAGGCATAAAAACAGGGATACTATTTCTTCCCAGATCTGTTTAACTGACAGATGGCTAGAACCCTGGTTTTAGACTCTGTGGAGGATATAATTTATCCCATAGCATTGTATTTCACTCTGAATTTTTTGTTCTTATTATCTAGGGAGGTGCATTTGTTGAAATTTTTAGCGCTCAGGGGAAAAATCCTGGAGCAAAATGGAAGATCTTCGGCAGTCCATCTGTGATTTGGAAAGTAAGTGCTAAATGTTAAGAATCAAATCCTGGGAAGAAATATGGGGGAGGCTATAGAAAAAAAGAGGGCCCGATCACACCTCAGAACTGATTTTCTTGTTCTGTCCGCCTCAGAGGCTTTCGTGCTGTTGGCTGCAGCCCCTCCAGACACCACTCCTTAGCTGGTTTAGACTGCCACATGGTGTGTAACTGCTGTGTGTACTCTGGGTCTTGCTTTATCATTTTAGCTGACTTTGGTGTCAGTGAAGGAAATTTCAAAGTCCTGGTCTTCTTGGTTTCTTGATTTCATCATCTTTTATGACCTCTTCCATTCTACTTCAGCCTCACTCTACTGTCACACCCTCAACCTCATCACCACAAACAGCAGGACCTCTGAAATTGCCAAGGGAGACACAGAGACATTGTTCTCTGACCTCAGTCTTTGCTTCTTAAGGTCACTTGTTCAGTCCTTCCCACTGTGTTTGTTCTGCAGTCTGACTGGGACCTTCAGGCCACACACTCTTATTTTTCCCCCTTGTGTTTAGTTTTATTTACGTTCTCTGAGTTCTCATCTTTTTCTCCACTGCAGAAACTAAAGCATCATTTCTGTCACTTTCCAGTAAGGTCCTTGAATGCCTGAGCACTCTATCCCATGGTGACACTTTCGTAACTAGGCCCCCAGTCTTTTCCTTTGTCTGTGTCTAGGTCTCTCAGTACTCTTGGAGAAAAATACTTACAGCCGTTCAGATTGATAACACTATAATCCCAACCCCGATATTCCTGAAAAGTATCCTGTTATTCTTGTCAGTATCCAAACTGATCCTTTCTGGTTATCTTAATTTTCTAACCACCAAACTGCCTACTCTCAATCCCAACCCACACCCAGAGCATGCCCTTCTCACTCACCAGAAACCGACACCCCTTGACCCAACTTCCTAGGGAAAACAGGAACCATCATATGGAAGCCAGTTCCTCCTACTGCCATCATACATAAAATCCATATTTTCTCTTGTGTAGAGGCAAGAGATGGGTGCCTTCAAAGAAAGAACAGGAATACATATAGATGAAACTTAAAGCTGCTAAGTACGTAGTATTTGTCAAGCCTAATGATAAGCACACACACAATGTAAGGTAAATAACTCAGTGAGATGGATAGCTGCATGCCCCTCTGATGGGTGGGAGCATTAAGGCATGGGAAGACAGGGGTCAGCATTGTGCAGCTACTGCTGTGAACGAGGAGGAAATGGTACTCAGGGAATATGTGCCAGAGAAGTCAGCAGAGCCTTCTCCAAACAAATGACGTTGCGCTCTATTGTCCTTTGAATGCAAAACTAACCCCCACAGGCTCATATGTTTGAGTACTTGGTCCCAAACTGGTGCTGCTATTTGGGGAGGTTATGGAAACTTTGGGAGATGGGGTCAAGATGTAGAAAGTAGATCACTGGGGCTGGGCATTTGAAGGTTATCCTTGGCCCTAGTTTCTGGTTCTTACCCTGCCTCCTATCCACCATAAAGAAGCTCTTCTGCTGGTGCTGCCACCACTACGATAGTTTGCCCAGGTTGGCGGTACCAAGAAACTGTGGGTTACAATAGTTGAAACCCTGACCTCAAGATAGATATCGTTTGCTTTCTGCTGATTATGCTGGATAGCATAACAACTGCCCAAAGTAACTAACCCAGTTGCTAAGAGTCAGTTAGGCCTCAGGTGAGGCCGGTGCACAGAAGAACAGCATTTCCAATAGAGGGCGTAGTACAAACAAAATCCTTGCATCAGGAGGGAGCTTAGAGTTTTCAGGGAACTGAGAGAGCTGCTGGCGCTAATGATGTGAAGTGATTGAGTTTGGAGGGCTGGGAAGAGACCAGCATATAAATACTTTGTTGAAGGTTTGGGTAAGCTGTTGAAAAGTTTAAATACAGGTCCAGGGTATGCATAAGTAAAATAAATAATATACTTGGTTCATGCATGTTCATTGCAAATACATAGGGGATGCTATTATAATAGGTATTCCATGGACTGACTTATTACAACATATTACATATTTCATATATGTATATTTAATATATGACTTACTGCATTTATTATATAATATGATTTATTACAAATACATAATATAATAGAAATTACATGGTCTGATTTATTATTTATTTGTGTGTGTGTTTGTGTGAATATATCTACATATGTGTGGGTGCCCATGGAGGCAGGGGGACAGCATCTGATCTCCTGGAGGCATAGGTGGTGAGTCGTCCAGAACGGGTGCTAGGAACTGAACTTGGGTCTGCTAGAAGAACAAGTGCTTTTAACTGCGTAGCCATGTCCCCAGCCCCATAGCTCAACGTTTTAGGTAGCCTTACTCACCACATTTAATTCATATTGATTTTAAATTAATTACATAAAATATTTCAAAGTCACGGCAGATATGAAATAATATATAAGTTAAGCTATGTCTCAAAAACAGGGAACTTAGAGTGTGAATTCAGCACTGGTTAGATACTTTCTTCTCCCGTGGTGAGGGCAGTAATCAGCGGGGTACCAAGAAGGAAGTGCATACAGGCAGCAAGAAGCCACTAAACCCTGAACCACATCAGTGGCTTTGGGATCCCTGAACTTGGAGAACTCTTTTTCATTTGGAGGAAAGCTGATTTCACACAATAAGAAATTAGCCACGTGGTTAGTGAGGTTTTGTGTTCCAGCCAATACAATTGTAGTTTTATAGAAGAAGCCAAGTAAGATATGCTTCAAATACTGTTCTTTTCATTCTGTTCCATAGGAATTTGATAAAGAAGTTAAAAGTTTTGTATTTGTCCTGGAAGGTAGCAGCCAAACCAACAGAATTCAATTGCCAAAGGAGAACAAGCAAATCCGTGAGTACAATGTCTGATATTGCAGCTTAACACTGAGAGAGAAGCCAGCATATTCATGGGACTTGTGTGGCATCTGCTGGTGTGAAGTCACATGATATTTTAAACGTAGAAATCAGCTGTGTGCCATGCACTTTAGAAACCTATCTTGAGGGGGCTGGAGAGATAGTACAGAGGTTAAGAGCACTGTTTGTTCTTCCAGAGGTCCAGAGTTCAATTCCCAGCAACTATATGGCAGCTCCATAACCATCTATGATGAGATCTGGTGTTCTCTTCTGGCGTGCAGGTGCATATGCATGCAGAATACTGTATAAATAATAAGTAAATAATTTATTTTTTTAAAAAAAGAAACCTATCTTGCCTTACTTCTCAAAATATAGAACTGTTTTAAAGTGGCTACTTTAGCCACTTGTTTTAGTAGTATTTGCTGAGACCAACTCTGTATGATGGATTTTTCATAATACTCCTTTATAGATGAGCAAACAATGTTTTTTGTTTTTTTTTTTTTTTTTTAGAAAATCAGGTGGGAAAGGCAAAATTTTGACATGACTTCAAGATACCATAAGTTACAAGGGCTTCAGTTTTTTAAAGAACAAAAATGATACAAATAAATTACACAAGACAGTAGTAGTAACGATAATTGATAAAGGTTTAGGAACATTAATATCTAATAAGTCAATATATGAATGTTATGTAACAGACAGCTGCAATAATTGATTCTAGTGTGAGAATTAGCAGTAGCATTTTAAAGCAGGCAGGACCTTATAAGGTGACTTAAAGGTGGGGTCCAAAAAGGCAGTTGTTGGCAGAGATGAGGTTGGGATTTAAGGCTCTGTTGCCAGATTAAGCTTTCAATAAACTTATGTGACCTGAGTAGTATAATATATAAATGTAATTAGACTTTTTATGCACTATGTCCTACTGATTAAATAGAGATTTCTGATATTTTGTAGAAATAAATAGGCAGTTCTCTTTCACACTTATCATTTACTTCATCTTCATTCATTAAGAACATTTAGTAAAAGGCTGCAGGTAAATCCAACTGATGGAGCATTTGCCTAGCAGGCTCATGGGCTGTGTTCAGTCCCTAGCAACACAAAATAAAACATTAAAAAGAACATCTGTTGAGTCCCTTTCATGCACGGGGCACTGTGAAAAGATCTGCTTGGTTTCTAATTTCAATTTTCTTTGTAAACTGTACAGATTCTAGGCTTCAGCTACCATTTCAGGCACTATGTAACATTTTAAATTCCTAAAATGTGAATTATCAAGCCATGAAAGTTATGTGTGGGAGATGGTTCAATTTAATCTGTGTTGCCAGTGTTTCTTTATAAACTAATATAAGAAAGCAACCTTGAAAGAGAATAGGTAACTATTATTAAATTTTTAAAATTAATTTGCTGCCACAAGTAAATATGACTTCCTCATAGTTTCTAGTTGGTGTTTGATTGATAGCAGGATGTTTTGTTGTTGTTGTTTATTTTTATATACATTTGTATTTGTAAGCAAAGTGAGCTAAAATAAGAGAAACATATCTGAAGTTCTAGTTTTTTTCTTAAGAGAAGCCCAGTTCATCTGTTTCGGGATATCGACTTTATGAAACAGATACATTCCAGGAACTTGGCTCTTCGAAGCTGGCTAGTGTTTTGGTTTTCTTTTTTTGCCCTTATTGTGGCCTTGGAAAGACAATCTGACTGCCCTTTGGTGCCCGCTGCATTCTTACCCATGGTCCTGTTATTGATGTTATTGATGAAATCAGTCAGTCCTAACAGTCCTCTCATTTGGCTTTGAGAAAGAGTCCTCCTTTGCCAAAGTGACTAAATGGACTCCCTCTCTCCCTCTTTCTACTCTTATTCAGGCTTTGGAATTTTTTTCTTAATTTCTTCAGAAATCTGGTTTAATGTATTACAATTACCTCTTTAAATGTAACGATGGTGGCGTTTAATTAGAAGAAACAGAAGAATCTTCTAATGTATTTCTAACACAATGCCCTCCCGTAGCTTGTGCAGCAGTGTAACAAATGAAGCAGTTTGCGTGGTCTCCCTGGCACTAACGCCTTTGATGAGCTCTTTGGAAGTTTTGATAACAGAAGTTCATGGTTATTTTTACTTGTATGAGATGACCTTCTGTGTGAGGTTGGTATAGTTTAACTGAAATTAGAAAGCATACCTTGAATGGAGGAGAAGAAGCTCTCAATTAGCATCTAAATTAAGTTCAATTATCATTATGTATTCCTATTTTAAGAGTAAACATACACTTTATGCAAACTTGACATTTGATACTTCATTATGTAGGTACAAAATTATGTAGGTTTGACTGCTCCTATACAGTAATTTTTCTGAATTAAATGAATCATAAGTAAATAAATCAGTTGTGTTTTTAATTTGTTATTACAGTTATCTATTATTCCATGAGTATAGGCCCACACCGTGGTGTGCATGGAGATCAGAAGACAGCCTGTGGGAGACACTAGAAATCAGGCACCAACAGCAGGTCTTTCCACAGTGCCTGGTGCGTGGAAGGTACTCAGTAGATGTTCTTTTTAATATATTTTCTTTACGTTGCTAGGGATTGAACCCAAGCCTGTGAGCCAGCTGGGTAATTTACAATTTCTAATTGTAACCATCTGCCCTGGGAAATGACACTTTAGTGTATCATTCAACGCTTAGATAAATCTCTGCCACCCTTCAGCATGTTAGGTGGAGTTGCCCATGTGAGGAGCGTCACTGTCACACACAAATATCCAGTAGGGACTTCCTATCCAAGGTCACGTTCAGAGCCGTTGGTTTCCCTGCTGAATCATCTGAACCAAATGGTGTGCGTCCGGCCATCTGTATTCCCGACAGCCTACGTTCAGCTGCTGGAAAGTTGAGGGTGGCTTCTTGTGGCTCCCCCAGGTCTCCTCGCTGCTACTTTGCTATTCTTTTTAAATTATGCCTTGCTCTGTTTAAAACCCTCAAGTGGCTCTGGTCTCACCATTCTATTAAAGTGCTCTTATCAGAGTAAGTAGGCTTCTGTATTCCTGTACCAACAGGGGCTTCTCAGCCCTCACCTTCCCCTCTGGGAGCATCTGACGGAGCTGGTACCACCATGATATACCGTTCACTTGACTCCTAGGATATCTCAAGTCTTCATTTCTCCTCCTGCTACACAGGCTGTTGATAGTTTTTGTTTGCTTGCTTTTCCCCTTCTCCTGTCACCATCTGAATGCCGCAGTACCCTGGATGTTATGTTTAGCTCTGTAGCTACATGCTGTTCCTGGTCATGGATTTTTAATGCCATTCTGTCTTTCCCCAGTCTTGCACATCAGGTATTTACTGGTCTTTTTCCCAGACGGCCTAAGCAGAGTATGTAAAATACAGCTCCTGGCTATGGCTACTGATTCCCTTTCCATGCCTTAGACTGTTTTTTCAACTGATAAGGCCGCAATCAACTTCTATTTTTCTTCATTCTCTCATTAAATCCATTAAGAAGATATTGGTTGGCACTGGCAAAAAGACGGCATCTCTGTCTGCTTCTTACCCCTCAGTACTGTTCACACCTCTCTCTCAGGCCTGGATTTTATTGCAGCTCCTTTCTGCTTGCTGGGCCTCCGCACAGTCTGGTGTCAAATTAGTAGCCACGCAGAACTCTTCAATTATAAGTGACTTGTGTACTGTGTTATTCTTCTCCCAAAAAATGTCCCATTTCTTAAAGTAAAAATAATTTCTCTATGGAAATATAAACTCTCTGGTTCCCTCTTGGCCCTCTGGCTTTCTCTCTCATTACTCTTTCTCTGGCCTACATTTTACCCATTCAAGACCTGTTGCCATTTCGAAACCCAGCACGGTCTCTTCTCTTCCAGCCTTTACTAAGACATCATCATGCCCACCTGACATGTACTTAGGTCACACCTGTGCTTCACATGGTTTGTTTTTCAGCCCTTTGGCCCATCTCTATGCCCTGCCTTGCCCTCATGGACAGCAATGAACATGCTGTGCAAGTGTTAGATGTTTTAACTAGTTTCCCAACCAATTTTAAAAACAGAAAAAAATTTATGTTGCCTTCTTTACCTGGTATACAATCAAGTCAATCTCTATTGAAGAAATGCATGAATGAGTGACTTCCCACTCATTTTAGGTTGGTCCTTATTTTTCACATGGCCTTGAAAGCTCCACATGATTGGGTTTTCAATCTGTTTTTTTTTTCTCTCTCTCTCTCTGACTGAACAATTAGAGGTTCATTCCAGCTGTTATACTCTCCTCTTGGGTATTCTTAGATCATTGTAAGATGGAATACTTCCACCTATGGTCTGTGTTGTCCCTTTCTCCCACACCCTTACTCCTCACCCAGCCATTTCCTGATTATTCTTCCAAGTTCAGTCCCTGTGTTATTTCTTTACTGACCATCCCCTTCCCCTCAAGCACCTGTGATTAAATGTTGTCATAGAACATTGACCTTCTCTTTTGTGAAACTGTATTGCACATCCCAAGAGGGCACAGATTTAATGCTATGCTAAGGCTGTGACTGAAACCATGGAGTGAGTTCACCCCGAGCTTTTGGGGCAGTAAGGGGGAATGATTTCCTGGGGCCTCATCCCCCTTCTTGGATGATGTAATCCTTGTGAAATGTATGTGAGATATGCAATCTGTCATTTCCTTGAATGAAACAGCTGTAAAAAGCACTGCTTAAAACTAATGCTATTTTACAAGGTGAGTGTGTTTTTCAAGATTTAAACAAGAAATAAATGGGTACTTTACCCCTTTAAGAACAAATTTCTGTTTTATGTGTTTGATGGATAGTTTTTGTGGTCAATATTCAGTATTACTTAGAGTGATTTTAAGTACAATGCAGACATGAAGAGTCAGTTGAAATTTCCTAGGCTAGAGGAACATATATACTACAGTGGAGTGTGTTCAGCATTGCTGACATACAAAATCAGCCTGTCAAATGGTATCAAAGCTCTCTTATCTTTGTCAGACCATCAGCACATATGAAAGCCTTTTGGAACTGGGGGCTTTGGGTGTGAGAATGTTGAATGGCAGAGTTCTTTGTTTTGAGGAAAGGGATCTTTCATTTCTAAAAACACCCTTTTACATGTGCCTCTTTGTGTTTCAAGGGAACAATGCTGATTCCGTGAGATTTGTGGCATAGATTTAAGGACCTTTTAAAAGCCTGGTTTTATTTGATCTGGTATTTCCAAGCTCTGTTTACAGCGGAGGCCACTGTGGAAATGGCAGTCCACTATAGGATCAATCAGTGCAAGAGACCAGAGAGGGTAGCTGATGGCAGCTTATTTGAGGTGGCCTCATTTTGCTATTCACTTTGCTTTTATGGGTCAGAACTCTGGTTTGCCATACTGGATCTGTCTATAAATGTGTTAGAACACACTCCTAGAGAATTTTCTAACACAGAGCTTTTGATCTCCCATTTCTGTTTTGCTTACCTTTGAATTTCTCCCTGAACACATTTATGAGCTTGGTAATTTAAAAGAAGTTATCCTTGTATATTTGATGAAAACATTAATAAGCGTTAGTAGACATGTTTGGCCAATTATGTTTGTTTGGGATAAAACATAGAAATCACCTATATTGATTAGGAATGTTGTAAAAACAGCTTACCAAAGGAATCACAAACCAGAAACTCTTTGTAGAAAATGATTAAAAGTGTATTGTTGGATTAAAATATTTGAATTTATTTGGTTTACTATTAGAATAAATAAAACATTATCACCTTAAATCAGTTGCTTACCTTGGAGTCCTATGTCAGTGGGGGGGGGGGGGCACGCGTGTGTGCGCGCACGCGTGCACCCACGAGCAAGTGCAAATGAAACCCAGCCTTGTACATACTAGGGAAGCATTCCAGCCATAGCTTAGGCAGGCTCTGAACCTGAGGATAATCTTGAACACCTGATCTTCCTGCCTCTACGCCCCAAGTGCTGGATTGCAGGGGACCACCACCAGACCTGATTCTTTCTTAAAGTCTTCTTTTCTGGGTGTTTGTATTTTTGTATTTATAAGAGAGGGTCATAGACAAAGTTCCAACATCTCTATTTCCTACACAATGCAGAAAAATGTTCCTAACCTGCATATTTTAGGAGGTGTGCTTTTTGTGAGGTTATGTTGTCATTTTTTATGTCATCAAGGATTGAACCCAGAATCTCCTGTATGTCTTGTGTGCCAAGTTCTTCTACAACCCACCCATACCAGTATCCTAAGAATGGTGGCACTAACACATCTGTTAAAAGCATCATGAGTTGAGAGATCAATCAAAAGTTCAAAACCTTAGAGGGAAGGAATTAAGTGACTTCTTGTAGAGAAACAGCATAAAAATCACCTGACTTTGTTTAAGCACTTGTAGACTTCAGCAATCAAAAGTGTCATGTGGGTTGGTTTTTCTCCAGATATTTTTTATCGATGTGAAACTAGTGATAGGGAATAAAAGTTACCAGTTCTTAGTGAGAATTAATTAAGAGCATTTAACAACAGGGACTGTACGTGAGACCATGTTTCTTCTTCCAGTTCAGTGTGGATAGTGAGATCACGCGATTGAGATCCGCTTCCAGTCTTCAGTTGCAGTTGTCATAATTAGAATTGCATTTCTTGAGCTGCTCTTCCTTATGGAGCTGTTTAGTAAGCCTATAAAACCTGTCAGTGAATGGAAATAACTTTACATGTTTTTATGACCACCCTGATGGGAATCCATAGTTCAATTTTATGTGTGTGAGTGTGTGTGGGGGGTGCAGTTCTGTGCTTACATTCTCTTATGGCTTAACAAGTGTGAATAAAAATCTGGTTTTTTATTTTCATAAAAATTTCACCAGTGCCACAGATGGGACTTTAAATTTGTAACACTGGTTGAAGTTTGATTCAGTTGTCATCAGTGTCTTCACCTTTATAATCAGGGTATAAATCATGGATATGTTACTGCAGGCCTGTGTGCCTCTGGAGTGCTAAACTCTGCCGTGTCTGTGTTTGTTTCTGTGCACATACAAGTGTCCTGAACATTTCATTATCTGTTTTTTTCTCTCTCATTCTAGTTGGACTGATCCAGAGGTTTCTGGTACTTCAGATTTACATACCCCTGGGACAGGACTTCTCGACTGAATTACTGTAAGATATACAGAACGCCTTTGAATGTTTTATGTGCATTAGACATTTGATCAATTGAAGCAGTACTAACAGTCATTAATTGCAAGTGGCAGGTTTTTTTTTTTTCATTAAACAATAGTGACTTATCAGGTTGACATGAAGTAATTAAAATAATTTAATTGTATTTCTTGGATATCGCTGTACTCTGTCATTTCTTGGGAGAAAGAAAGTAGATTTTATCTATTTCAGAAGATGCGATTGATTATGATTTTACTCGTCCTGATTCTTCACAGAACTATGGTTGGCTTAATAGTGATTGAATTAATACTGTATCTGGTAGTTTTGACATAATGGTTCCTTTTGTGTATGTACACACAGCTTGGAGTCTGTTGATTTTCAGTGGCCTTGCAAGATTGCTTAGCAAAAGTAAAAAGAAATACTTTCATTCAGTTGAACTATGTGTTGGCTGAGTAATAGTAGTAGTGAGAAATAACATTTAATTTGTAGTTTCGTATAGAATTATTTTCTAAGCTTTCAATGCTGAATTTATATATTTTAAATAAATGATTACATGTTTTGTTTTGTTTTGTTTTGTTTTTAATTAAAAGTTATATACAATTCAAGCTTAAGCATTTGTCTTCCATCCTGGACAAAAGTGAGTTGCTAATAAAGGCCGCTTTGCTCCAGCTGTATCAGTGCTCAGTGCAAACTGAAAGAGGGAGAAAGAGAGAATGTGTGTTCTTAGTATATAAGAGTTATTAATTTCTCTGAGTGTAAGCTGGGAAATTAATGATTTTTAGGTTGTCAGAGAGGCTAAAGTTTAGTTCTAAGGTGTAGCCTAGTTTTCTTAGATAAAACAAAGACAGATGGAACACCATACACTCTGATTTTATTCAACCCTGAGCCCCTGTGCATTTGTAAGATCTTCTTTCGTCATCTTCCATAGCTACTGCTATTCTTTAAAGTAGTTCTTAGAAAGAGAAGACCAAAGCATCATTTGATGCTCTTATATACCACTTCCTGGTTTCTGCAGGAAAAAAATTTTTTTTCAAGACTCCAGAGGCATTCTTAAGGTACAGAAAGTGCCGCTGACAGCTTTATTTTTCAGCACAGGAGAAAGTGATTTCTGAATTGAATGAAGGCAAATTATATTTTAAACTTGTAAAGCTCTTTACATATAAATCCTATTTTGCTCCTCTTTTCACCTTGATCTCAACACCACCCACACTTTGAGCTTCTTCAAAGCAGGGGTAAAGGTGTTCCTAGTCAGCCTTTTGATCAGAGGCCTGTGAGACCTTTGGCTGGACTCTAGAACAGGATTCCTTGCCAATGAGACCTCTTTTTTCTTTGCAAAATTAAGCTTTATTTGTGCTTGAACACTTGAGTATATCACCCTAGGCTTGTTAATGTACTGTCTTAGTTAATTTAGTGAAAATTAAAGCCTTAATTATTGAGAAGCCAACAGGTATCTTTAACCTGGTCCTAGCAAGAGAAAAGCTGATACCTGAGTCATCCCAACCACTCTTTACCATCATATTGCTAGTGCTCTTAGCCTGTTTGAGTATGGGAAGCATTTTTTGAGTAGTTTGGGATTATTAGATTGTGAATGTGGTTCCCTATAATTACTGGTTTCTATGTTCTCATGTCCATATGGAAAACAAGTCCATTTCCTAAACGACTTGTTTTTATAATTCTAGGAAAATAAATTCTTCTGGACAAAATGGTTCAAATTATTAAGTGACATGGGTGACACACTCTCTGTCCTGACCAGACTGTGTCAGGTTATTATATGTTAACTGAATTTGTTAGTGATAGTCAAAATTGTTCTGTTTTATGCAGAAATGACAGAGACCAGGTTTTCAGCAAAAGGAAGATGGAATGATAGGTATAGATTTTCATTCTAACACATTTCCCCCCTGCCTTAAATGAAAGGGCTTTCTTTCAGTACCCTTCATGTTGTACTGTTCCTAGCAGCATAGCTCTAGGCTATTTTAAATAATGCATTTCTCTAACAAGCTTGGAAAGTCACCTAGCAGAACCATATCTGGCTTCTAAATTTCTCCATTGTCAGAGCTGGGAGAGGCATTTTGTTTCACAAAGGTTTTTATACATCAAGAGATTTTCATAAGTGGAGTCTTGCCAGCTAGTTTAGGAGTTTGGCAATCATTTCCTCAGCCTCTTCCTGTGTCTTTTATGCCACCTGGGTGATTTATTGTGCCCAGGAGGAGGTTTGCATGGGGACTGGGGGATGCTTTAGAAGCAGCAACTGCTCAGCTTGAGGACTCTTTCATGCAGAGCAATTAAAGACGTGGTGTTGTCAGGCTGCCTTGTGGGGATTTGAAGTCCCTTGAATCTGTGCTGCTCTCCCCATCCTCGCTGCTGTTCTTTCCACTCCCAAAATGCCAACACCATTGTTGTTTTGGTTGTTTCAACTTTCCTCTGGACTTTTCAGCTTCCTCCCTCTACAGTCCTTGCTGAGCTGGGAACTTGTAGGATCTGTGAGCTGTCTTTAAAAAACAAATGTGAATTTCTACAGGTGAACCGAAGATGAACTCCTTCATTCTGTCTGTGGCCCTGTCCGTTCTTTTCTCCTCTCATTTGCTCCACTCTGTTACTGGTCAGGTACCCATGTCTTCCATCCTCCTGGCTCTTATCCTTACTGCCCTTTTTAGATTCCTGTGCACAATTAGCTTCTGTCCCCAACTCTTCCTGGCCAGTTTCTACTCTGAAGGATTCCTTCTTCCAAAGACTTTTAATCCTCCTCTCAAAGTAAATGAGATCCAGCTCTCAGGCCCTTTTTTAGCACCTCTCTGATTTTCTTTATTAAAACCCTAAAAGTTTATAATTACTGTCTTGAAAGAGTTTTGAGTTCCATGAAGACATGACATTGACAGGTTCTGAAATGTGGGTGAGTAGATAAGATGATGGTGGCTAAAGAGTGGCAGAGTCTAATCTCTGTCCTCAGACATTGCACTCTGAGAGCAAAAGATCCATTTCCATTTCAATAAATGTTCGGATGACACAAGAATGTGGGGTGTGGGGCCGAAGAAAGGCTGTGGACAGATCTGCGGTGAACCTTGGGGGACTCCAGGTGGATTATGTAAATTGTCTCACCTGTGGGGTGAGAGTAACGACACCTCACGTGTGCATCATAGATGCTAAATAAAAAAGTAATGTGAGGTAGCAATCATTTTTGCCAAACCATGATATAGCTAGGAGTTACCTTATTATTTTGTACACTTGCTTCTTTTAGCTTAATATATATCAAGTATAAGCTTCTCGGTAGGCCATAACCATTAGCCATTTGGTCATGGTTTATGCTAATGTCATAAGGATTAAGGGACTGGTCAGTGCATATAGTCCTGTTGACTCCTGAAGCCAGGATTCAGATGTTTAGTTTACGGTGAGGGCCTATGCTCCACGTCAGCATCCTGCATGCCCTTACTGGCAATCCTGCTGCTTTTCTTACCATACACGTACAGTGACAGTAGATCTGCAGAAAATCCTTTTTTATGAATCACAGCATAAGAGAAGGCACATCTGCAGGGTCTTCTCATAAAAGTATTCTCAGAGTTCCAGAAGGAAAAGGTGTTGTTGCTGAGCTGTTTCTACTTTACTCCTTTGAAGAAAATAAATGATTTACTCATTTTTTATTATTGTTGTTTTCATATTGATCTTTTTTGAAAACCAAGAACTTAACCTGTTTGTCAGTTCTTTACTTTGGTTCCTGTTTAGGCCTCTATTTTTTAAACATTAAAGAGCTATATCATTCAAAATCTTGTCCTTCTGGCTAAGGTGGCCACAAGATTCAAGAAGAGTTTTCACTGCACCCGCACATGTATTTACCAGTATAGCAGCAGAATCTCCCTTGAACTTTTCCATACGGGCGTCATCCCACTGTTTTGGTGTCAGCCTGTAAGACTCCTCTATTTTTTAACAAAAGTCATTTTGAATTGCATACTTTTTGGTATTAGTTGTAGTTTTTCAAAGTATTTTACTGTAACTACTGTGGGGCCAGGAAAGCTGTGCGACCAAGGGAGCTAGTCTTGAGCAAGAATGACGTCAAGGTGTGTCCAAATTCAGAAAATCTTAAAAATCTCATCCTGTGACTGGCAGGAATAAGACTGCTCCACCCTGCCCCGGGCCTGCATGTCCCAGCGCAATGTAAGCCGTACGACCGCCACCTCTACTGTATGACTGCCACCTCTGCTGCCCTTGAGGTAGTCACATAGCCAGGTGTCAGGTTAAACTTGCTTTCTCCTTAGGAGGACATGTCCAGATAGCACCTAGAATTCCTCTTCATGCAAATGAAGCGTTCCCAGCACCTCAGCCAATAATGTACCCTCGCCCCCAAAGCCCCTAACCACTCCCCAAGGCATGTTCCTCCAACAAAGAGAACTATTTCAATGAGAACCATGTGTTGACGAGGCTGTTTCTCTTATACTCATGCTGTCAACTGAGATCCTGCTAACCCATCCTGCCCGGCTAAGCGTCATTCCCTCCAGTCCAGCCTAGTGTGCAACAGTGCCTGGATACCCCAAGGGGAGAAGCAGGCCTGGGGGGACAAACTGTACCCAGCCGACTTGACTAAACAACAGTTTTGTAAAACATTTTTTCCTTTTTGTTATTTTCCAAATTGTATTGTGTGGTGCCGGAGGCCAGCAGTTGTAGGTTTAGACAGCTGGTGTTCAGGAAGAGCACCCCAAAACTGTGCTGTTGAGAAAGATCCAACTGCATCTTGAAATAAAAAATCTACTTTTTCTCTATTTCAGGCCATCAATCACATAGAATGATTTTGGAATATTACATTTTCTTTGACAAAAATTGCATTCATTTCAGCAGCTACTGTTGAGCTGCATTAGTTCTTTTCTCCACCCTGATTCTGTCATTATCTCGATGAATTCTGAGAGGCGTTTTGGCCTGTTATGTCTCCAGTGAATTGACATTGTTTTTTTTGTTTTCAGTCAGCTCAGCCAGTGCTTTTTCAGTATGTGGGTTGGAAATGCTGTGAAAGCCCATGTGGTAGACGTGATGTGTTATTTGTGGAGGGTAAGATTCTCAGCGCTCAGGTCTTAGAGGATATTCATGCTACCAGGCTTCACATATTGGGCCCTCAGCTCTTGAGGGTATTGCTTGTGTTTAGAGTCTGACAAAAGGAAGAAGGAAGCACTATTTTTTTTTAAAGAGTGATCCCTAAAAGAGTGTGTAACCCCTGTACTTTCAGCATCCTTGGATCCTGTACTGCAAGAGTCTGACGCTGAAATTGTATCTGAATAGATTTTAATGGTTTTGACCTGGACTTCAGCCTGGGAGTTAGGTTTAACGGAGAATGTTTCCCCCGTGTTCTCCGTTCCCAGTTGCACGGCCTTGGGCACGATACCTACCTGTGCATTCCCATTCTCTATCAGTAAGTGGTAAGATGAAGTGCTTGTTGTCAGGGTTAATTGAAGACAGTGTTTCTCTGCTTTTCTGAAGAACTTTTAGGCCCATGTAGACTTCAGAGCTCCCTTTCCCATCTCTATATTATAGAAAATTGGAACACGCTACCAAACAAAGCTTTACCCTCAGGCTAGCTTAATGAAAGTTCCTCTTATATGACCCTTTTCTATTTTGTACTTAGTGAAGCAGATGAAAAAGTCAGAAAAGAAATTTAATGAAAGTTCCAGGTCCCTTCCTGCCACTGGCTTTGTGCCTGGTTTTCCTCAGCCATGTCAGAAACAGCAGATCCTTTGAAACCCTAAACCCTGAAAAGCCCCTCCAGTCTGTAGACGAGCACCTGTTCCTTTCACATGCTAGCCACTGTCTTTGGCCTCTTGAAAGCCACCACAGTCGAGACAATACCTGGATTTTATATCTTCGGGTCAGAATGACACTGATGAGAGCTTTCAAGATTATGTCCATTTAACCAAGCACAAGTCATTGTGGGAAATTTGCTTTCTTATCTTTTTGATCATTTTGATGACTTCCTTTGCAAAGCATAATGGTCGCTGTCTCACTCCCAAGTGAGTGAGTAAAAAAAGATGTTATCCAAACTCAAAGTATTATATTATGCAATGAAATCCTCTTTTCCGTCTATGAAATCTTTTATGTTACCAAGTGAATCCATCTGCAAACTGCCTGTGTAAAATTGGGGGAGACGGCCAGCAGTAGCGCGCTTTAAGCCAGTGTTATATACTGGAGTAGCAGCGGGGCTGCATGTTTCTTTATCATTTTGAATGCATCTCAGGTCTCATTCCACCTTCTATTTTTTCCTTTTAAAATCATCAGTATTTAAATCTCATTATTTTAATTATATCCAATTAAATGCACTGGCATAATCAGTGTACTTTGTTACATGCATTAGTAAAGAGAGCACTCTAGGATGCTTTGCATACTGACTTTCTCAGCGTATTAAATTTGCATGCCTTAAAATAGGTCTCATGTAGAAGTTTTAGATAACACATGTGACAGGTATATAAATCAGATGCCATATGCTTTACTTGTTAAATATGTGATAGGTCTTTCCTCGTGTCTTAATTTGGCTTTCTTTACTTCTTTCAATTATTTTTAGCACCATTTATGTAACCTAGATATTTGTCCAAAATGAAAGTTAAAATACCAGCAGGAGAAAAATTACACATATGTATATATTTGGAGGAATTCTTATTCTGTAAAATCATAATAAAAGGCTTTTTAGGTGTCCCTAAAAAAGTTGTAGACATGACTACTTTGAAGGCCACAAGTATAGACTACATCTTAGACATCATAACGATCTGCATAGAATTGTATATGCATGGTAAATTCTTAATAATATTAGTTGTATTGTGTTACAGTGAAACATTTTGGTGTACTATTTGTTGCCATGAGGAAAAAGAGGGAAAGGTATAGTAAGAAAGTAGATGGAAATAATTAGCAAAGGGTTTTTGAGCTTTCCTTTCGCAGTTCTTTGTTTCTAAAAACCTAGTGAGTGGGCTGTAATTCCTCTTTCTCCTTTCCCTCCTGTGTCTCAAGCGAGCTTCTCTTAGACACACTTCTCTGACAGGGTGACAACTGTATCAGATGAGGAAAGTTACATATGGTAAGGTGTGATTTTTCTCAGAATGGTCATAAAAGTGATTTTCGAGGCTGGACTGAAGCTATGGAGGACCACATATGACTGAGATGAACATTGTTTCTAAGCCTATAGTAGAACTCCCCAAAGACTACTTTAATTAAACCAAGCAGTTTCCCCGGTTTATTGGAACACTTTAGTGATCTTACGTTTTATATCTGCTTCATACTTAAAAAGCTATTACAATAAACGGTTCAAAACAATGACAATGAATTCTCAGTATAGTTGGAGGTGGGTTGCATTTATTTGCAGTAAATAGAAACAGCTGTTCCGTTTCATATTCTTCCCCCCCCATAAGGTTAAGTGCTATTGATTTATAATATAGAAAATAAAATATCTGAACATTATTAAAAACAGTACATATTATCGATATGCCACAGTGATTTCAAATAAATATACAAATTAGATACCATATTTTATAAAGTGATGTGTTAGCATACTGTTTTTAAAACCTTTAGCAGCTCAGATTCCAATTATAGGGAATCCATAAATCTTACCAATTTTCCATTTTTCAATAGAAACAACTGTGAGGCCCACAAAACGCCTATGACATTGCTTAAGGTTGTTTTTTGTTTGTTTGTTTGTTTTTTTTTTTTGCTAAGGTTTCTTTTATTTTTCACCCCTCCCTCTCCCTTTTTTCTCCCTCCTTTTTTCCCACCCTCCCTCTCTTCCTCCCTCTTTCCCTCTCCTCTATCTTTCTGTCTCTCTGTCTCTTTGTGTGTGGGTGTATATGCACATACGTAGGTGTGTGCCTATGTGCACACATGTGGAGACCCAAACAAGAAATCAGATACCTTTCTCTGTCACCTTCAGTCTTGAGCCTGGGTCTCCCAAAGTGGAAGCCTGGAAGCTCACCATTTCAGCTCACTGTTGGCCAACATGCACTCAGGATCAAGCTGTGGTTAGTGCTCTAAGCCTCAGTGCTGGGGTTCAGGCATGTGCAGCCATGCCAAGCTTTTCACATGGGAGAAGGGAAACCAAACTCAGCTCTTCATGCTTCTAGAGTAAGTACTGTTAATCCCCTGAGCCGTATCCTCAGCCCACATTGCCCAGGTTTCTTAGTGACAGTGCCACATCTAAATTCCCAGATTCCAGACTTTCTAGTCTTCTACCCTCCCCCCACATATACCCACACAGAGTAATGGGGATTGAACCCAAGACTTTATGCATGCTAGGCAAATGTTTTCCCACTGAGCGGGGACTCTCCAGCCTTTCCTGGATATCTGTGTTGTCTTTTAGTGCTTGAGGTGCAAGAAGAAGATGATGTAGCCTGGTTTCATAAGCGTGGGTTTTGACATATTTATAAATGCATTTATCTCAGTAGCTGCTTTGGACTCTTTACTGCAAAAGCTTAATTCTGCTACTGTAATCCAGGTTTATTTACTCTCTTATTCTTGCTTCTAAAAAAAATGTCAGAAATAAACAGTTTGGATTACAACTAGCAAGGCAAAACAAAGTAAAGAAAAAAAATAACTTCACAACTTTTACATCATCTTTCAGCTGAAGGTAAGAATTCTATTAAATTATCTCAAAAAAGAGATGGCAAAATATCTCAACAGAGGTACCCAGCACTTACCTGCCCTTCAGGAAGAACCTAACGGCAGGTATATAGCTGAATGTGAATCACAAGATATTACTGAAAAATCAACGGTAAAAATGAAAACATTTTAAGATCCAAGAACTTAGGACAAAACCATAGTTGAAGAAATGAAATATGCCGGTGCGCACCACCCAGGCTTCAGTGGATTCTCCTCTGCAATGAAAGAAAGCCTTCCAGGAAACTATGATCATGGAAACTAGCAGTGCTAGCTATTGGACACTCACAGGACAAGGCAGCCAAGTATCTGTGGAACTTGAGGTCTGCACAGTAACCGGGCTCTGCCAAGGATCTCACACCACCGCAGTGGTCCATCAGTGGGCTAGAGGCACTATCTTGAGAAGGGCTTGTCTATATTTGGACAGCTCCAGGAGGACTGGCCGGCTGTGCATGGCTGAGTTGGAATAATGATCAGGTATTTTCTTCCTGTCTCTTCTCCCAGCCTTCAAGCTACAGGATCTTCCAGAGATGAATCAGGAATGGACTGTGGCAGGATCCACAACATTCCTCTAAGCTAAAGTGCTTGCAGAGGAAATAAGAGCAGAAGTGTTCCGTATTCCTATGCTGTGTGCCCGCAGACATTACACTATGCTGCCCCAGCAGGTGGCTGTGGCTGTCTCATAGACTGATGTGGCTCTGTGCAGTACTTCTGACACAAACCCTTTGAATGGAAGTGGTACCACAACACAGAAGGAAATAGAGCGTGTCCGCTCAAGGACAGGGAGTATCCAAGAACAAGTACTGGCCATTCGTGGGTAGTTCTCTCTGGTGCAAATATTGAAGACTCTTCTCTTACCCATTTGCCATCCTCAACCTCAGCGCTCAACAGAAACTACTATTAATACTAAGGCACAGAGAATATGCTGCATTTCTGTCCCTGTCCTACATAAGGGCATGCTAGGAGGTCTTTGAAAACTCTATACAGCTTTAACTATAATTTTACCCCAAAGGTGCATGACGAGCAGGAAGGGAAAGAAACTTTACCCAGTGCCAGCAATGGCTACCTGCTGTTACTTACTCTGCCAATACTTCAGCTGAGTATCCTGCCACAATCCCTTTCTGGTTAATCTCTAGGAGATGCTGTAGGGAGGATGGGAGGAAGGGAAGAGAGGAAGAAACCTGATCCTCATTCCAACTCAGGCATTCGCAGCAGGGCAGAGGATGGGTAAATGGCTAGCTCCCGAGTAGTCAGGTTCACTGAAGGAGCAGAGAAGTTGCAGCTCCTGCCACTGTACCTTCGTGGTCTCCCATTGTATGTAGGCCCCAGGCTTTGATCAAAAACTGACATGGCTCAATGTGATTACCATAGGAGGAATATTTGATATCTGACCCACCTCTACTTATGCCTGCGTGTACTGTCTAGTCATCAAACAAGTGCTTCATGCCATTGTCACAGCTGGCGCAGCCCAGGTTGGTGACTCTCACAAATACCAGTCATTATCAGCAGGGCCTGATAAATAGCTAAGTTTCCTCATCGGTGCTACCAGTCCAACTACAAGCTATACATGACATACCCCATACACTGCATGTACACCACACATGCCTGAACTGTCAGTGTCCAGATTTCTACATGGCTTGCCAAAACTGTAGGTTTCTGACTTCAATATGATATACCATGTGCCCACATTGTACTTAGAACAGCCAAAGAATTTATAGAAATATGCTGTGGTGCCTACCTGGAAATAAACTCAGTGTTGCATAACAAGCCGATACCACAAGACATTCTTCAAGAGAAAGTCACTGACCAAAAAGAACCATCTCATACAAGTAGCGGAGGTGTCCATCCCACCCGGTGTTCAGAGATCACCATAGGAACAAAAGAAATGTGAAATCTCCGGGTATTCTTACACATCCTAAAGATGTCAACACGCTAGTAACCAGTCCCAAAGGTACCTAAACAAATGGAATGTCGACCCTGTCTTAGAAATAAAGAGCTCTGAGTTAGTGAGAACTTTAAAGCTTCACCCACAGACTAGATAGAGCAAAAGAATTTGGAGCTTTACAAGACGTTCAAATTTTCACATTCTGAAAAGGGGGCTCATGAGGAAGGGAGCACTCCAGGACAAGAGGAAACCATTACATTAAGTGACCCAAATCTATTATGGCATGCCTAAAGGAGAGAGAACTAGGATTAAAAACACAGGAAGTCTGTTGAATTAAAAAATAGCAGACAACTTCCCTTATCTTGATAAACACACAGCATCTATGTGTGGCTTATAAAACCCCAAATGGACCTGTGACCAGAAAAGATCCTTACCATAACATATCAAGTAGACGAAAAGAATGGGTTTTAAAGTCCTCAAGAGAAAAGTACTTAGGAAAACTCCATTAAATTAATAGATTTCTCAGTAGAAAGTCTATAGGCCAAGAAGGCACATGTATTCACTTTCTTGTTGCAGTGACAGACTACGTGACCAGAAGAACTTAAAAAGGAAGAGTTGGGGCTAGGCAGGCAGCCCAGTGGTTCCGGGCACTTGTTCTCTCAGAAGGTTCAGGTCCCAGCACCCACATGTTTCATAACCATCCCTAACTCCCTTCTCAGGAGTTCGATACCCTCTTTTGAGCTCCCTGGGTACTAGGCACACATGTGCTGCATATATAGACATGTAGGCAAAACACTCAAACACGTAAAATCTTTAAAAAAAAAAAAAGAAGAGAGTTTATTTTGGTTTATAGTTGGAAGGGATACAGTCTACCATGGCCAGGAAGGCATAGCGACAGCAATCTAAGAAAGCAGATCAGGAAGCAGAGATGAATGCTACACCTCAATTTGTTTTCTGCTTTTTAATTTAACCAGGACCCTAGCCACAGAGTGGAGCTGCCCCATAAAGATTACTTCTTTTTCCTCAGTTAAGCCACTCTAGAAACACCTCATAGACAGGATGGGAGGTGTATCTCCTAGGTGACTCAGTAAAATTGTCAATGAAGATTAATCACCACAAGTCCACTCCTTGTCAACTTGACTCCCAAACACACCACATTTCCACTCTGACCAGACAGAAGGCTTATATCAAGTCCTAAGTGAGAAAACAATTATTAAGTTGCTGTGTTTGTCAAGGCTGCTCTTCAAAAGCAAATAAGTAATTAAGACTTTCCAAGAGAAGCAAAAATAAGGAATTTGTGTCTATGAAACAGCCTTATAAAAGTTGTTTGGAATATTCCTGAATCCAGAAGGGGAAGATAACTTGATAGCCTGGAAACTAGCTTACTCAGAGAAGAGCTAACCAATAGATAAATGCAAAACAAAATAGAAACCATCAAACATTATCAATAAAGTAAATCATCAGTATACAAGTAAAAAAAGAACCAAAGAATATTCAAAATAAGAAGAAAATTTGTAAAATGACAGGCATTAGGCTAAACCTTTCAATAATAATTTTTATGTAAATGAAGTAATTAATAATCTCAATAAAATGTATGGACTGGCTAAAAAGTTTAAAAAGCAATAGCCAATGATTATCTATAGAACAAGAACCTCTTCACCAGCCAGCACACACAGACTGAGGATAGAGAAGTATATTACAGGCAAATGGAATACTTCAACAAGCAGAAACAGCTATAATTATATGTGACAAAACGGAATTTAAGACAAGACATAAGGGTCATCAAATAATAAAGGTAGCAATTCATCAAGATTCTAAAGATTATAAATCTTTATATACCTCATGTTGGCTCACTGAGTTTCATACAGCAAATACTATTAGAACTTAAAGGAGATATAGGCTGTAATATAGTAATAGAATATTAATGCCCTACTTTCATCTATAAATAGATCATCTAGACAAAAGACACAAGCATCAGTATTACAGGATAATATAAATTAAGTGGGCTCAATGGACATTTGCAGAACATTCCTTTCAACTGCTGTAGAACACACATTCTTTCACTAGTAGACAGAACTTTCCATAGAATAGATATAAGTTGGGCTACAAAACAGTGTTAACAAATTTGAAATCATAGCCTGATAGTTTTCTGATCACAATGGGAGGAAAGTAGAAGTTCACAAGAGAAACTAGAAATTTCAGAAATACATGAAGACCTAAGTAGACAATTTATTTTTTATTTTTCTGAGACTGGATCTCACTATGTAGTCCCAGCTAGCTTGAAAATTTACTGCATAGCCTAGGCTGGCCTAGAGTCACAGAGGTATGTCTGCCTCTGCCTTCCAAGTGCTGGATAAAAGACATGTGCCACCATGCCAGTCACATGAAATTCTTGATGGTCAAATGTATCACTGAAGTTAGAAGGAAATTTAAGTTCCTTGAAATCAATAAAAAAGGAAACATGGCATTTCCAAATCTATGGGTGCAGCAAAAACAGTACTAAGTATTTTGTAGTATTGAGAACCTACATAAGGAACTTTGAAAATGCTCCGATAAACTGATAGTTGCTTAGAACAGCAAGAGCAAACCAAACCCAAAAGCAGTAGAAGGAAACAAATGGGAATATGGAGATTGCTCATTGAGTAACAGGATTTCCACACAAGCATGAGGACATGAGTTTGAATTTCTGGAACCCACATAAAGCCAGATGCATACACACATGCTTAATTCCCAGTGCTCTTGTGGCCAGATCTGAAGTGGATACAGGGAATGTGTAAGCCTTGCTGATGCAGCACTCGCAGCGAAGAGACCCCATCTCAAGTTGGGAGGTAAGGACCCACACCAAGATTTACCTTCTAATCTTCGCACATGTATCACGGGCATGCATGTGACCCCCAATCCACAGAGCTAATAAAGATCACAGCAGAAATAAATGAAATAGGGTCTACAACAGTACAAAAGGTGATTGAAATAACTTGAGTTAGTTACTTTCTGTTGCTGTGATAAAATACCATGAGCAAGATCAATTTAGAGAATAGGAGCTTATTTTAGGGCGTGGTTCCAGAACAATAGTGTGGTAGTTTAATAAGAATGGCCCCCATGGGTAACTAGGGAATTGCTTTCTGATAGGTCTGTCCATGCTTTTGTTTGGAGAAATATGGAGCACTTTGGGATAAGCAGTGGAAAGCTTTAATCGGAGCTTACTGTGCCATCCTATATGAACTTGGAAGACCAGGTGATTTGACTTATAGGGTATTGCTCAACAGGATTTCAGAGGAGAAGATTCATAAGTGGCCTAGAGACCATTCTTGTGATATTTTGGCAAAGAACGTGGTTTCTTATTGCCTTTGTCTAAAAAGTCTGCCTGAGGCTAAGTTGAAGAGTTTTGGATTAATAGTGTTGGCAGAGGAGATATCAAGATACCCTAGTATTGACTGTGGTTTGGTTATTAGTGACCACTCTCCTTCAGATGTATAATGAAAAGGAACAAGCTGAGTAAAGGAAAATGCAAAATGTGCAGTTTGAGGAGAAAAGGAGTACCAGAAAGTATAATGGAGCTTAGTCCAGTGCTCAAGGAGATACAAAGTTTAAAGAAAAGCCTGATGCTAAATAGAATAAAGAGAATGGTGACCTCAGGGCAAGACTGCACCTGGCTAAGTGTCCAGTTTATGAAAAGGATTTAAAGAAAAGCTTAAGAAGTATAGGAAACTACTGAAATAGAAAGCTGATGCAAATCTCATGGAATGAGGGGTCCATTTTCAAGCCCTAGCAAGCAACAGAACTTAGCAGTTTGGCCAAATGGTCTGGCCTTAGAGTCAAGGATATAGGAAAGGGGTTGTGGAATCTCCCTTCACAGCTAAGAAAAGCTGCTGAGGCCAGGCATGTGTCAAGTCCCTACATGGAGGCCCAGAGAGGCCATTGAGTGAGGCTGTGAAAGTGAAGCCCGGGTTGCCTTGGAAACCCCAAGATATCAGAGATGCCAGAGTTATTAGATACTTGTGGACCCAAGTCATTGGAAAGCTACAGACCCAGTGTGGAACCAGCCCAAGAGAGAGAAGTGTGTTGCAGTCAGCAAAGCTGAAAGGAGATGGAGATCTGAAGAGCACTTTGCGATGCAGAGTTTGGAGTTTTTCCTGCTGGATTTTGGCCTTCCTTTGCTCAGTATTTCCTCACTATGCTCTTCTTCCTCTGTTCCAGAATGGTAATGTGCAGTCTGTGCCATTGTATGCTAGAGATATGTGATTTGCTTTTTAATTTTGATTCTGCAGGAGTTATAGGTAAGAGATTGTTTTGAGTCTCATAAGAGACTTTGAGCTTTGGACTTTTAAACAGTTTTGAGACTGTGATAGATTGTGGGAAATGTTGAAATTGGAATAAATGCATTTTGCATTATGATATGGCTTTCAGCCTGTGGGGGCCAGGGAGTGAAATGTAGTGGTTTGAATAAGAATGACCTCCATAGGCTTATAGATTTGAATGCTTGGTCATTAAGGGAGCAGTACTACTTGAGAGGGATTAAGAGATGTGACCTTGCTGCGGTAGGTGTGGCTTTGTTGGAGGAAGTGTCCCACTAGGATGGGTTTTGAGGTTTCAAAAACCCAAGCCACTACTGGTGTCTCTCTCTCCCTGCTTCTTGTGGATTTCGATGCAGTATTCTCAACTAATTCTCCATGACCGTGTATAACTGAGTGGTGCTGTGCTTCCCATCACAGCAATAATTGACTAAACCTCTGAAAGCTATAAGCAATACCCAATTAAACACTTTCCTTTTTAAGAGTTGTCATGGCACGGCATCTCTTCACAGCAGTAGAACACAGACTAAGATAGTGTCCATCCTGACAGTGTGGGCCAAGTATGGCAGCAGGGGCTGGAAGCTACCCGATCACATCATCTGCCCGTAGACAGCAGAGAACACAGAAAATAGTGCATGGCTCTTGGTTTTGCCTATGCAGAGCACAGTCTACCCTGATTAACCAAGGAAGTTTGTGTAGTATCATTGAGGTGGCCTTAGAATCCCAGGCAACTGAAATACAGTACCTATGACAAGAGTGACATCAAAGAGTCTAATAAAAAGTTTTGGCTACTATTTATTTCTAAGTAGCAGTAGAAGTGCTCAGAAATACTCACAGATGTTCCTGGAAGGTGATTTTTTTTTTGTACATTTACTAAGGAAAATATTCATTTATATATACTGCACAAGTTTCAAAACCATTTATCATAGATGGAGTACTATTTTATATGGGACAGACATCCCATTTTTCATGGCAACTGGCTGTGATCCAGGATTATACATTATATATAACACACATGTCAATGTGGAGTGGTTCCTAGTCTTCTGTATCAATGAACTTTTGTAAAGTTCAGGTCAGTTATTTTACAGAATGTCCCTTACTTAGTCCGTCTGCTTTCTGCTTATGATTAGAGTCCTGGTTTGCATTCCTGACAGGAATTTTGTGCAAGTGCTCTATCCTTGTCAGTGGCATTTCCAGGAGGCATCTTGTATTCATATGGGATGAAGCTTTAGTCAATTAGTTAAAATGATATCCATCACATTGCCTCACAGTGAAGTTACTTTGTATCTAGTCATTTTGGGAGATACAATGGGGACTACATACATATCTTGCTCCTCACCATTACTTTAGCATGATGATCTCTGCTTAAAATAATTATTATTATGAGGGTGGTAAAGTCACCTGAATTTTAGGTTATCATCTTGTGTCACAAATAAGAACCAAGTGCAGTGGTCTTGGCTGACTGGATAGCATATTTTGTCACATTTTTCTCTCCCTCAATCACTTGAATTTTGTTTATGTACTTCACTCTTGAGCAACCTGTGTTTTTAACAAAACTGGTCAAAATGCAGGTCCTAGAGTGGTGACTAATTGATAGGTCAGTTGATAGGTCAGGTAGTCCGTCCTTTTCAGTCTCATTTGTTCTGGAGGATTAGGAATCTGTCACGCTCAGCCAATTTGAGGAAGTTTTAAGGTTTTATTTGGGATGTTGCAACTAGGGATGTTGCCCCTGTTTGCAACTAGACTAATTATTTGATAGACTAAACCCAATACCAGATATCAGAAGAGGAACATCAAAGAAAAAGTGGGTTACTAGTGATGGTTTTGAGCCTGGAAGTCAGTTGCTCTTGAAGTTCTGCAGAATCCACTGATGTGAGCTATTGTAGTAGTTTCTGAAGAGCTGGTGTGAGTTGGTTTAGTTCTGTTGCTCCTGGTAGCAAATAAGCACAAATAATTTTTTACTTTGCATTAAAAAATGGAAGGAAAGATGGATGAAACCTTTTCAGCAGCCAGCAAAAATAAATACAGTTTTTCATGCCTTTGCCAGCACAGTACAGAAGCATGGCTTCAAGGAGGTTACATGGCAGGAAGAACAGTATTGATCCCGTCTACCGTTGATCCCATTTACACAGGCGTTAATTTTCAGTGGTGACATTGCTAAGGCTGAGGAGAAGGGCTGGCTGCATTTGAACTCATTTAGTTAACTAAATCATCATGACTGAATGAAACAGCTGGAAACCAAATAGACTGTTCTGGTCGCATGAAGCTCAAGGATGTCATTATAGGAAGGAAGGGAAGCCTGTGTTAGAAAGCTTTCATTCAGTCATATGATCTTCCTCTCCCATTCCCCCTCACCATCTCTCCTACTGTCTTCCTTTCTCCCTTTCCCCTTTCCTTTCCCTTCCTCCCCCACTCTTTTCTCTTGTCTCTCTTTTTCCTCATAGTTTTCCCCATATTTCTGGTTTATTTCAAGGCTCACCAACCTAATTTTATAGCCCCCAATTGAGAATATAGTAGTTAGTTAAGACATTTAACCTGCCCACTTGTGACCATTAGTATACAAATAGTTGCACTAGACCTATCCCTGCAGGTAAGAAGATTTGGAGAGTAAGGAAGAATTTTGATGTTAGCTGCTAGAAATAATTATAGATGCCCCAGACAGCTGAGAGCATCGTCAAGTAGAAAGCTTGGCCTATGATGCCTTTCTTCTTCCTCTCAGGACTGCTGCCTCTCAATATTAGCATGTTTTTCTCTCATTTGAATTCTTCCTAAGGTGCCAGATAACATGGTTATGTCCTGGGAGTCGGTATAATCATTCCCTCATTGCTTTTCATTTCACGGAGGCAGCGCATCACAGAGCGTGATACCTGCTCCAGTGACGTTGAATCTGCAAGTTCTTAGGCCCCGCTCTGGACTACTCAGACAGAAAAAATTGGTCCCAGAACACACATTTGAATAAGTTGTCCAGATGATGTGGATAGAACTAAAGTTAGAGAACAACTGTCATCTTGAGTTCAGGCAAAGCTACCCAGCATCTACCTTCGTCTCAGCCTCAAGTCCTAGCTGTTGTCTGAGGTATACATGTAGGAACCCAGTCAAGAATTCCTCACACAGAGCTTCATGAGCAAACCTCTAAAGAGTAGTTAAGACTTCCAGCAGTACAGAGGTTGCAGCCCTTGGCTCTAGACCCTGGGTTTTATTGCAGTGAAGGAAACCATTTAATTGGAGCTGGCTTACAGTTTAGAGGTTCAGTCCATTATTATTATGGTGGAAAGCATACATGGTGCTGGAGAGGTAGTTGAGAGTTTTACATCTGGCTAGTAGGCAGCAGGAAGTGAGTGCCAGCCACCTTGGGCTTGCCCTTCTGAGACCTCAAAGCCTGGCCCCTAGGGACACACCTTCAACAAAGCCACACCTACTCCAACAAGGCCACTCCTAATAGTGCCACTCCCTATGCCCAAGCATTCAAACACCTGAGTCTGTGGAGTCTATTCCTTTTCAAGCCACCATACTTTGCATCTCTAGAGTTTAGTCCCAAGAACACACCCCATGTGTCCAACATTTTTAAGACTTTTTTTTTTTTTTTATCTTTCATCAAAAGTTCAAATGTAGAGGAGGCCACTTGTAGTTTCTTTAATATAATACCATATTGCACTTTTGTGGATCGTTTATCAGGGACATGACTAACTCCTGAAGCAAGGCAGATGCAAAATCAGTTGCTGTAAGATTTGATAAGCTGTTGCCTAGAGCTGACTCTTGCCTCCTAATCTCTCTCCATCTCCCTACTCTTACTCTTTTACTTCCTTCTCTATTTCCTGCATCTTTCTCATTCTTATATCTCCTTCCTTCTCTTTTCGTTTCTTCATTGCCCTATGCTTGCTCCATCCTTTTTCTTTCTTATCATTTATTGGATTCTCTTGTTCATCCTTCTCCTTCACGTCTACTTTTAGGAGTAAACTTACTCAAGGGGAAAACATTGTTTCAGGGCCCCAGGAGATGCTAAATGACATGTCTACCACTCTGGATGCTAACCTCAGGCACTTTTAGGCCTCTGAAGAGGAGTATCCAGGCTCTGAGACCTGATTCTCCTGTGTGCATTCAACAAGACATCAACTCTATGTTCGTCAGTTCTAAGGCCTGGTGGACTCCCCGCCGCTGCCACCACCACATGCATGCATTTCTATCCGAAAAATGATTGTATTCTTATGTTCTGGCAAATACTTAGCATCTGTCCCTTGGTGGGGGTGAGGCTCTCCTGTATAGCACTTCCTAATTTCTGTGGTGTAAATACTCCCACCACAGCTGATGTCAAGCTGTTAGCTGGCTATCACCCATGAGGAGGTGGATGAAGATTCTCACCGTCGAGTCTCGTTTCAATCAAGCCTGTCTCTAGCCACCACAGTAAGGAGGGCTCCTCGTTTGCACGGCTGCCTGCATCAATACACATGTTTGAGGTTAGCTCTCAGTGTGTGCATTGCTGTAATTGGAAGCAGCAGATGTCTGTTCACACTCTAACAGACTCCTTTTTCAGGACCGCCATTGAAATAATTAACAGCAGCAGTATATGATAATTGTCACAGCACTACCTTTTAGTCTGATTAAGTAAAATCTAGTCACAAACACTGCCAAAAATATTTAAATGTTTCACTGATTTGCAAACTGTTACTGCCTCTCATGTGTCTGAGCTCAGTCAAAATACCACTCGAATTGATATAACTTGTTGGAATATAAATGTCATAAGATTCTCGTTAATATTCAGTTAAAAAGTAAAATATCACCTAGTCACCCTATTTCTGTTTACATTCTACATGGTTTTGGTGGGTTTTATTATTCTTAAGTAGCTTCCCATTATGTTTTATGATACATTCTTTCCAGCAACAGCTTTGCATACAGATGGAAATGTTGGGAATCTGGATTGGGCTGATTTTTTTTTTTTCATTCTGTTATGTGATTGATCTGGTCAGTGAACAAGAAATTTTTCGAGGCCATCCATCACTCTAGGCAGCAGCTGAGCTAAACCTTCTAACTCACTGCTTCCAGTCAGTCATGCAAGATTCGGGTTATAAATATTGAATGCACAAACAACTGTTTAAATTAGCTCTCCTATCTGTTTTATGCAATTTCAGGAGATAAGCAAGCTGATACGTTGTTTAGTGGCAAGAAATAGAAAACAGTGAATTCAGCATTACCGTTACATACATCACAGAATTCATCCTGTTGGCAAATATTTTAGATCAAATTAATTCTTATTACTTTAAGTTAAATTAGAATTAAGGCCACCAAGCGTGTAATTTATGTAGCTTTTTTAAATTTTCACAGTCGAACAGTAAGACTGTTAGTAATAGTAAATTTAGCAATCTGTCATCAATATAGTAGCCAATTGTTAAGTACTTCTGTGACTTTTGTTACCTCATTACAATAACAAAGAAGGGTAGTATTTGGAAAATATTTGGGCAGAAAGAAAAATAGCAGCTGCCTTGTCCCTGGCATTGTGGTGATCGAGGAGAATGCTGAGCGTGTGCAGGTGTCTGGGATTCTGTTGGAGTGGTAGCAAGCACACACGCTTTCAGGGGAATTGATATGCATAGTAGATAAAATACAAACTGTCTTAGATACCTCGATCAATGGAGTCTTTCAGAGGCCCTCTGTGGTAGGCTCCTGTCCTGTTCCCTGTC
Source organism: Psammomys obesus (assembly GCF_907164565.1). Classification (NCBI taxonomy): domain Eukaryota; kingdom Metazoa; phylum Chordata; class Mammalia; order Rodentia; family Muridae; genus Psammomys; species Psammomys obesus. The sequence goes on along the minus strand of NW_026585742.1, from coordinate 967,410 downwards.
TTCTGCTTCCAGTGCCTATCACGTTTGCCCTTCTGAATGAGGACTGAGCATCTTCTCTAGGGTCTTCATTGTTTAGTTCTTTAGGAGAATAGATTTTAGTATGTTTATCCTATATTATGTCTAATATCCACTTATAAGTGAGTATACCCTGTGTGTCTTTCTACTTCTGAGTTACCTTGCTCAGGATGATCTTTTCTAGTGTCCACCATTTGCCTGCAAATTTCCTGGTTTCCTTGTATTTAATTGCTGAGTAGGATTCCATTGTTTAAATGTACCACAATTTCTGTATCCATTCCTCCCCTGAGGCAGCTGAGCCGGTTACTGTGATAGACACTGCTCACTGCTGAGACTCACTCCTCCTTTTTTGAAAACTATGTTGGTCAGGAATGAACCCAGCTACATCCAGACAATGACATGTAGCTGAAATTTTGGGGGACGGGGCCCCTTTCATTGGCCAGAAATAGATTGCATGGCTGCCTCTGGCTACAACATAGTCAAGGACTGTGAGCCAGTTTGGCCAGGTTTATGGTTGTCCTGACCAATTCAGCTGCTTGCTCCTTTAATCTGATTTTTGTTTTGTTTTGTTTTGGTTCTTGGTGCTTTGTTCCTTCCTCTTCTTTTTTCTTCTTGAACTATAACTGAAATGCAGCCTGCATGCAAAGACCTGGGGTGGTGTATTGGAATGTGGAACTGAACACTAGGAGTCTGGTGCTGTTCTAGAGGCAGCAGCCTGCCTTGAACTGGTTACTCCTAGATTTGAGTGCGTCAACCTGTTCTCATTTAAACTACTGATCCTGTGATGTTCTTGGAGCTTAACACATCCCTAAGGATGGAGTGTTTCTCATCCTCAGTTAATAGCAAAGTCTTCTTGATATCATGCTTGTGTTTTCTTTTAAAACAAGGCCTACATTGGAATTTTAAAATCAGTGCTCACCTGTCCTTATGTGAAAATAAACTAGACCAACATTACTCTGCGAATAAGCTTTGTCGCTTACAAATACATACTACAAGTTACTAATAAGTACTTGTGATGATGCCACTAAACAGCGTATCAACTTGCTTATCTTTTATTATTACTAATTCAGTTTACATCTCAGTCAGAGGCCCCTCCCTCTTGTCCTCCCCAGTCCCACCCTCCCTCCGGCATCCCCTCTCTCCTATTCCTTAGAATAGAGGAGCTCCCTGCCCCAGCCAGACACCCCAGCTCATCTATTCACATGAGGACTGAGTTCATCTTCCTCCCCAGTGGCCTGGTAGGTAGGGAAGTTCCCTCACGGGGAAGTGATCAAAAAGCAGGCAACAAAGTCCGCGTCTGATATCCCCACTCCTCTAACTAGTGGGCCTACATGAAGCCTAAGATGCCCATCAGACTTATCTTCTTGGGGTCTGTGCATTGTAGTATGTCTGTCCTGTACCAAAGGACTAAAGTCTACTTATAAGTGAGTAAATACCATGTGGGGATTGGTCAGAGCCATCCCTTTTGCAGGTCTGGAGCTTTGACTACAGGTACAAGTTTAATGTTAGTGCCTTTCTCTGATTGATGTCCAGTCCAAAGACACTAGGCATTCACTGGAATTCTCTGCTGTCCAAGATCTAGTCCTTCCCAGCTGTGCTTTCTAGTTTTATGTCAACTAGACACAAGACAGAGTCATTTTGAAAGAGGGACTCTCAATTGAGGAAAGGCCTCCATAAGACTCGGCTGTCGTACAATTTCTTCTTTTTTTTAAAATTAAATTAAATTTTTTATTAAATTTAGATTTCTTTTTTATTCACTTTATCTTCCGATTTTAGCCTCCTCCCTGATCTCCTCCCTGCCTCTTTCCCTCCTATTCCCCTCTCCTAGTCCACTGATAGGGGACGTCCTCCCTCACACCGTATGACACCAGCCTATCAAGTCTCCTCAGGACTGTCTGGGTCCTATTCCTCTGTGGCCTGGCAAGGCTGCCAGAGGGAAGTGATCAAAGAGCAGGCAACTGAATTTATGTCAGAGACAGCCCTGCTCCCCATACTAGGGCACCCACATAGAAACTGAGCTGCCTATGGGCTACATCTGGGCAGGGGGTCTCGGTCTTCTCTATACATGATTGGTACATCAGTCTCGGCAGGGCCCTCTGGGCCCAGATATTTTTGTCTTTGTTGGTCTCCTTGTGGAGCTCCTTTCCACTCTGGGTCCTTCTATCCCCACCCTCTTCTTTCATAAGATTCCCTGTGCTCTGACCAAAGTTTGGCTGTGAGCCTCAGCATCTGCTTAGATCCTCTGCTGGGTGGACTCTTTCAGAGGACGTCTATGATAGGCCCTCTACCTGTTCTCTATCTGCCACCACTTCCGGTGTCTATCCTGTTTGTCCTTCTAATTGAGAATTAACCATCCTCCCTAGGGTCCTCCAGCTATACCACTCCTGGGTATATACCAGAAAGATGCTCCACCATACAAGGACATTTGCTCAGTGATGTTTTGTAGCAGCTTTATTTGTAATAGCCAGAATCTGGAAACAACCTAGATGTCCCTCAACTGAAGAATGGATCCGGACATTGTGGCACAATGCACAATGGAATACTACTCAGCTATTAAAAACAAGGAAATCATGAAATTTGCAGGCATAAGGATGGATGTAGTACAATTTCTAAATTAGTGATTGGCATGGAGGACACAGCCCATTGTGGGTGGTGCCACCTCTAGGCATTGCCAGTCCTGGGTGTACAAGAAAACAGGAGAAAGCCAGTAAGCAGCATCCTTCGGGGCTGCCATCAGCTGTTTTCTTCAGGTTCTTGCCTTCAGTTCCTGCCCTGAGCACTCTGGATAATGAACAGTAAGCTGTAAGATAAACTCTTTCCTCCCTGAGCTGCTTTTGATCATTGTGTTTTATCACAGCAATAAAAACCCTAACTAAGACACTGACCATCAGTCCAAAAACAACTGAGAAAGGCTTCCCCGTGCTCTGTGAAGGCCTCAATATCTTCAGAGGATATTTCAGCTCTCTTGGGTTCCTGTGACCTCTGTTAGCTAAAATCATAGAACTCAGCAAATAAAATTCTCCCTTCCTTCTTGCTTCTTGCACATATCATCAGCACCTGGAGACCCAGGGTAGAGTTGGCAGGACAGGTGCAGTTTGCCTTACAGTGGGGCAGCTCAGAATTCTAACCATCCAGCCCAGCGCCGCTACTGAGAACTAGGCTGCTTCCTTCTCTTGCACACCTGTGGCTGGGTTCTTGTCTTTCTTCTGCTCTGCCTGAAATAAAACAGTGGCAGGTCTCTCTGCCTTTATGAAGAGCTCATCCATTCCTGAAATTTTTTTTTTTGTATGATGGCCCTGATGGGTATTTTTATTGTGATTTTATAGTTGTTGAACTAGTTTTTGTATCACAGGTGAGAGTAGCAGTTTTTACAAATGATAGACTCTACCCTCCCCTCTCTTCCTCACCCACCAATTGAGTTATCTTTTCTTGCATCCAGATATGTGTATTTACATAGGTGCATGTACATACCTGTATGTTTATATAGGTGTATGTATGCACACCTATATAAAGACTATTATATATATAAGAAAAAACAGTGGTGTAGGGATTTAAAACATTTTCTTTTGTAAAATTTTATTTTATTTGAGTGTTTTTCTTGCATGTATATCATATCGTATATCACATGTGTGCCTACTGCATGTAGAGCTCAGAAGAGGGTGTCAGATCCCCCGGAACTGGAATTATAGATGGCTGCAAGCCACCATATAAATACTGGGAACCAAACCCGGGTTCTCTGCAAAAGCAACAAATACTCATAACTGCTGAGCCATCTCTCCAGCTCCTTAAAACATTTTTTCATCAATGAATTAGCATGTCATAGTAATCCTTGTCCTGTATATTCTAACTACTAAAGGTGTTGTTATAACTGTAGAAATAGGCTCAGCTTTCTTTCTTTATTTGTTTTCTTGTGTATTACTTCTGACTGTAGTTTCCTCTCCCTTTTCCCCTCCCAGTGTCTCTCTCCCTACCTCTGCTCTCCCCCAGATCCATTCTGACTCTGTTTCCCTTCAGAAAAGGATAGGCCTCTAAGGGATATCAAACATGGCATATCAAGTTGCAATGAGACTAGGCACATTCTTTCATAGTAAGGCTGGATGAGGCAACCCAGTAGAAGGAAAAGAGTCTCAAAAGTGGGCAAAGGAGACAGAGACACCCAGAGAAACAACATTCTTGCTGAAAACTGTGTTTATCATCTTCTAATTCTATATGTGTAGTATATTTTTGCAAATGAGAACTTAATGCTTTAGGCCCCATGAAATCTAGAAGTGAGAATAATCAATACTTAAATTTTATTAATTCACAAGCACTGTAGTTTGTTTTGAAGGCTGTATTAAGACTCAGATGATAAAAACATTTAATTACATTAGTATCTTTAAACTTTTATGACAGTAAGAGTTAGTGGTTCAATTATATCTATTATCTATCTGGAATATAAGTAGGAGGTTAAGCAAGATGCCATCAGTCTTATTTCCTACCAGTTTAGTTTATCTAAAGATGAGTAGAATGACAAAAAGAAGTGCTTAATAAATATAGAATGCTATGACGTCAGGATGCATACATGGCATGCTTTACGAATGGTCTTTCAGCGAAGGTTGTTTTCATAAGAAAGTGCTTAATGCTTATGTGTATCAGCTAGCTCCTGCTCAACAGACTAAGATGCACTGACATAAAGGGAGTCTTCTTTCTCATGCACCTTTGGGCAGTGAAGTTGTGTGATCTTGGCAAGGCTTCTTGCCAAGATTTGGGTTCCTTTCAGGTCAAGGTTGATAAAACAAAGATTACCAAGACCCATCCCTTGCAGTGGCATGCACGCAGCTGAATGAATGGGCACACACTGACCCTTTTCAGACCTAAGCTCAGAACTACTTTAGCGTCCCTCTTCTCCTTCTGTTGGACAAATAAAGTTCACTGTATTACCTAAAATTAAGCAAAGCCATGCTGAGAATTAAGAGAGACTAATCCTGTCCAACTGATTGGGAATACAAAATTCTATGGAAGAAGATGGATAGGGTGCCTAGTGAGGCCCTGAAGCCAATGCATTATCCTCTGCAAAGGAAACTGCCTCCAAATGCTTCAGGACGCCATTGTCTTTTCTGGGAAAGGCTAGGAATGCAAGTTCTGGTAACAGTTCTGTAAAAGTGCAGTCTGTATTGTATTTGCTGGCACCAGGACAAGCCCATCTCAGATTTAACAGAGGTAGGCAGCTGATGAAAAGGAGATCAGTGAGGCTGTGGGTATGCACAGACTGCAGCACTCAGGGCCTCACTGAAGAGGTGGCAGGCTCTGCTTAGCTTCATCTGATTGTTACCAAGTAGACAAACAGGCCCAGATTTTTGTTCAATCTTTCAGATTTTCAAGGAGATTTATATTTTTTTCAGATCATTAAGAAGATTGCATTTCCCAATCTTAAAAGTTAAGCCAAGGATTTAGCAACTTTACCACAGTAATGGCGATTAGTAAGAATTTCTTAAATTACTGTGTGTATGTGTGTGTATGTATGAGAGAGAGAGAATTTCAGAAGTACATATAGTACATTCATGAGGTAGAGTGTGTGTGTGTGTTTTGAGATAGAGCCTCACTGTGCTGTTGCCAAGGGTGGCCCCCAGCTTGCAGTTCCACTGCCTTAGGCTTCTGAATACTGACATTACAGGGAGGGAGCACCTTGCACAGTATAAAACATAAGTCTCATATGAGTGGTTATAAGATTCTTATTATTATGGCTCATATATTTTCATGCCTCAAGGAAGCATCAAGGGTTCAAGCTGGGAAGAAATCTTGCTGTCTCTCACGTACTTGTTGAATGCCACAAACAGACCTTTACTTGTGTCATGCATTTACCAAGCACCTGCTGTACATCAGAAACTACTCCAGCTTCTCATGATACATCAGTACCCAAAGCAAAGATCCCTGCTCCCACAGAGGTCATGTTCTCTCTCTTTGCAGCTTGAGTGCCTTGTCCTAAAGCTGCATCATCACCATCTCGTTCTTGGGATTTACTTGAAAGCTGGCAGCGAAAGCCCTGTCATACAGCTGTCTCAGGACCTTTATTAGGTAGGAACAGCCAGAGGCAGCAGCAGTTGGTGCATTTAACAAAGAGACAGTGTAGTTAATCCAGTGTGTCTGCTAAATGAGCCGCTTGTGTATTTAGTCTAAGCAAAAGCAATTTTAAAAAGAGCTCTTAGTAATTGCGAGAAATGAAAGTGAAATTAGAAAACCGTCATCTTGTTGCAGGTAATGCTTCTATTCTATTAGGCTCTACTTTCTTCCTGGAGGTTAGTTTCATATCTCTGCTGCTATAGTGCAGAGAAGATTGACTAATAGTTTATCATTTAGTTCTTCCATTTTCAAGTCAAGTTGTGAAAGTAGATAGCAAATATGTTTAACTTTAGTCCCAGCAAATTGAGCTTTCTTCTCTATGTGACTAGACATCTGAGCACTGCTGACACTGTGTTTCCATTTTCTGTAAGTTGGATCATCGATACCAATGGGTTGCTTTGGGGTGCATCTTTTGGCTTAGAAATATAAAAGAGCAATAGTATAAACAAACTCTAAAAGCAGCCCATGAGTCGCTCTTCTGAAATATATAACTTACCAAGTATGGAATCAACATCTGAATCTCTTCAGTAGATTAAAGTTGTGAACTATAAACACCAGAGCTTTTCTGGCTACTTCATTTGTATGGCAGTTGCTTATTTCCTTACTTACTTATTCAGAAACTGTGGCAACTGTTTTCCCTGCCTCCACCCATTATATGTCTTGGAGATTGTGTGGTGGAGTAAAGAAACTAGGTTGTTCTAATACATAAAGTGAGTATGTGCCTTCACATGACTGAGAATCAGGTCTACAGTGTTCCACAACTTTTAAAGCCTTCAGATCCCCCACTTCCCTGTGTTGTTTTCAGTGTGATTAAGCATTCATTCTTCTCTAATTACTGTTGAAACACTTCAAGAAAAGTCTTTTTGACTTGTCATATGTCTTTAGGCAAAATCAGAACTTTTCACTCAGAAATCTCCAGTGGCTTATACCTGTGTCCTTAAGTAAAACCCTGGGCAAGTGACTTAATTTTCTGAGACCCTAGTTTCTATGTATGTCAAAGGAGAAAATCCCTACTAGATGTAGGGATTACTATAAACTGGTTTAAAAAAGTATTTTTTAAGCCAGGCAAATGCTAGATCTTACTTTAAAATGGTCACAGTGGTTTTGCCACATCAACTTTCAATAACAATCCTTGGGAAGGCAAATGGCAAGGAAACAGTGCATTGCAATCACTGAGCACACCAGACTCATGGAGTAGGGAATACAACATCGAATCCAGTGCTCCCTGTACCGTCAGCCCATGGCTTTTTGTTACGGTGACCAAAATACATATCATTACTTCTCTGAATTCTCGACTCCAGCATCATCAGTGGTGGTTCTTAAAGCACGTTACTAAAGTGATGGGTTTTAGAGATTTCAATCTGAATGGTAGTTTTAACTAATAAACAGAGTCCAGCACATAAAAGTTGCTCAACTTATTTCATATTAAAAATCATTTAGCAGTTCTCCTTGGTTAGAGCCATTCTAGTTACGCTGCTTAGAAGCACTCAGTCTTCCTAGTGACTTTTGTTTAGAAATTGCAGATATCGTCCTCAGGCTAGTGCTGTGTGTCTCTAAGAAGGAAGGAAGGGAGAGTGAACCAGCCAGCCACTTGTTAGCATCTTCTTAACTTATAGGAGTAAAGTGCCTTATTCCAGTTAGGAAACCATGGCCTTGGAAGTCATTTGCGAAGTTCTTAACAGATTAGCAGAGCTGAAGCCCCAACTCAATTCTGCTGGGCCTTGGCAATACATGTGTCTTAACTTCATTATTCTGGCTTCTAAATAGATTATGGTAGTGGCGAGCAAGGAAAGAAACTTACCACGAAACTTGATGACCCAAGTTCAGTCCCCCAGAGGCCCTATGGTACAAAAAAAAGAGAACTGACTCTTAAAAGTTTTCTTATAACCTCCGAGAGTGAGTGCACACTAATTAATTAACTACTTAATTAATTAATTGATGCTATATCTATAAAGATGGTGGCTTATCAAATACTATTTTAGTACATGGTTGGCATTTTTTAATGTCCAAATTTTCAGTCTTGTTTCAGAGTTTGCCATGCATCACCATTTTTTCCTTCTCTTCAAACCACACTAATGGCAGAGTCCTTGGGAGTCCCCCGAGTCCTGAGGTCACATTGGATACTCCCCTCTACACCAAAGCCAGCCATAGTCAGAAGCACTGGCAGCTACTACTTTGCTCTGGAGAGATTAGAATACCTTTCTTCTTCAGGGGCTAAAGCCCTAAGCATCATGGCCACCATGAACTTTTTCAACTATAGTATTTCTTCTTGGGGCCATAATAACTTACAGAGGCATTATGCTGAATTCTGTGTCTTTACAGTAATGCCAGAATATCTTTGAGGCCAAGAATGAAAAATACAGGAATTAAATATTCAAGCCACAATTTACAATATGTTTTGTAAGCATTGTTTCAAATTCCCTTAGTCTCTTCTATGGTTTTGTTTCCATCCAATAAGCTTTAACTCTCTGAATTTGGTCTTTATAAGAGAGCCTGACCAAGAAAAACAAACAAACAAACAAAAACTTCTTATTTATTTATTTGCAATAATGTGTGTGTTAATTTTGTGACATACAAATGTTTTAAAATCATGTATAATTAATAAAAACAATTTGTACTTTTTGTACTTTAATTTAAATTCGGTTTTCGTCATTATTTCTTCTTCATCAGATGGTCTTTGTCTCCATTTAACTCTGAAAGATTTCCTTATATGGTTAAGGATCTAGTCAGAACCTTCAATTTTAGTTCATAACTGGGATATTTTCCTTGTGTTATTCACCTAAGCCCCAACTAAGCGTCTCTTGCCCTGTGTTCCAGAAACTCTCCCTATAGGCGTGTCTTTCTAGAGAGGGTCGTAGCTTGTTCTCTGTCTCATCCCACAAGTCCTCCAAGGTCTGCCCACTCTTCTCGCTCCAGTTCTGTAGATGTCAGTTTCTCAGGCCCTCTGGTTCCTCTCTGGTTCTCTGGAGCCCCCACCATGCCCACTGTTTCATGTGCTAACAGGTCCTAATAGGTTCCCAGTTTTCCTTTACTCCTTCACCTACATGTCCTTCCTATCAGGCATCACAGTCCCCTGCCCACCTTGGTGAGGACTGTATTTCCAAACTGTATCACCAAATCATCCCTTCCTCAGTTTAAAAAAAGTGACGTGTGTATGTGCACTAACCATTTATTATGCTGTCTGACTCTAGCTGCACTATATTGTTTTTTAAACCTTTATCCCACGCCATTTTGTGAGTTGGCCAACACAGAGAACTTCTGCAAACGTAACTTTAACAGTCTAGTGGGGAAAGAAGGCAAAAACTGAAAGTTCAAATGTGCTTTTTCTATACTAAGTTTCCAGGTTGAAACTTTCTATTTCTGGTGTTTTACATACACCAGATGTTTGGAATACAATTAGATGTAAGCTCCAGAACCCTGTTAAGACCCATTAAGATCTTTCAGAGTTAGCACTAGTGGTTCCCAAACCCAGCCCAGTGCGAGGCTCTTTAAGTGTGTACATTTTTGCCTCTCAGACCACATACCATCATTACTGTGTGTATTCCCATGGCTTGAAACTGTAGAGTCCACCCCTTCCTCCTCCTATGAAATAAGCACTGTGAACAGCAGTAAGTGCACATCCATGTCTTTTTCCCTTTGTTGACACTGACACTGCTTTCTTCCTTGCCTGAGTGTCTGCTTCAGGCATGAAGCAGCCTCCTCATGGTGTCTCTGGGCCATGCAGTTTGAAGGGGAAGGCCTACTTCTGGGACAGCTATCATCAGACACCTGTGGAAGCTTTCCAGAGGTACACTTGGGCACGTCTGACCAGAACCTTACATCATGTTATCCAAATGGCACAGGAGAAACACAAGCTGAGTAGTGTTTGCTGTGCTCTGGACTGTGACATGCTCATCCTATGTTTGGAGAGCAGACTGTGCATACTCTCCTGATGTTAGCATCTGCGGAAACTTGCTTGTCTAACCTCTTGCTAGATCACGTTCTCTGTTCCTTCCTCCAAAGGCAGAAGCCAAATCTTGTAAGAGATCTTTCTGGTCATCACTATTGAGAGAGATGCCCATTTGTTCTTCTTCTGCTAGTTTCATTACCATAAAAAATGACAGAAGAGGATAGTCAGACATCCACAATGTTATGTGACTAGTCTTATCTTCTTTCTAGCCTTGGGTTTGAATTTGTCTTTAAAAGAACTCTGTATTGGATAGTAAGATAGCTTAGTTGGTGAGGTTCTTGGCACATAAACATGAGGACCTTAATTTGATCCACGACACCACACAAAAAGCAGATGTGGTAGCTTGTGTCTGGGGAAGGAGAGACAGGAGAATCCCTGAGGCTCACCACCCTACCAGTCTAGCCAGTAGCTAAGTTCTGGATTTAGTGAGAGACCCTCTTCCCAAAAATAAAGTTGGTGAATGAGTAAGGAAGATAGCCAATATTAACCTCTTGTCTCTAAGCACACACATACATGGCTGTGCATGTACACACACACACACACACACACAGAGAGAGAGAGAGAGAGAGAGAGAGAGAGAGAGAGAGAGAGAAAGAAAGAGAAAACTCTTTAACCTCCACTTTCCCAAGGCAAGACATCTTATCCATCTGGTACTTGGGTCATTGGTAACACATCTTGATTTATGAAGATAGAGGAGATTCTTTACAAAGCCTGTCAGCTCAAGGATGTTAACAGCTGCCAAAGAGAGGAAGCAGGCATAACTTATAGTACTGTCTTTGGGAAGCTCATAGTCTGGGAATATTGTCCCTCAATTCTGAGCTGGAGATAGTAATGCCTCTCTCACTAAATTTTGTTAGGATTTACATTTCAAGATAATATATGAAGTGGCCAATACCTTCAACAACCAGACCTCCTAATTCACATGCCAGGCCACTGACAACTGTGTGTAAACATTGTGATTTTCAGTAGTTCTCATTGAGAAGATGATGATGATGGTGATGATGATGATGATGAAATAATTTTACAAAGCTTTTGAGAGGAATGAATATATTAATGCAAGTATTGAATACATAATAAGAATTCAGTAAAACTGAGCTATTATAAACAACAAAATAACATGAAAGCCTCTAAAATCATAGAAAAATGCTGTTCAAAGTGGCCATGAGATAAGAAAGTTGAGCCACAGTGTAATACAACACTTTTTTGAAAACTTATTAGGAAAAAAAATGTGCTTGGTGAAAAAAATGATTTACATTCTAGTGCTAGCTTCTTGTCATCTCTATAGATCAGTAAAAAATAATTTCAGACCAACTTTTTGCTGTTTTTGTTTACTTGACCTTGGATATAGTAGGTAGTGAGTAAATTTGTTTACATAGCCAGGCCTGAAAAATCTATTTAAGATACGTTATTAAGGTAAATAAAAATTTTCTCCACAACAAGCTTTTTGCTCATTTGCTACAGTTGGCATAAATCACAGCTGGGTTTTGTTGTTGTTTGGTTGTTGGTTTTGGTGTACAAAACTAAGAACAGTTTTTAGTAGGTGAAAATTTTTTGCATAAATAAGTTTAGAAATGATACTTACTGCTTGGCAAATGAAACAAAATTTGGCGTTACTTAGGAAAGAACTAATTTAAGTAAATATAGTTTTAGTTCATGTATATCCAAAAAGTTAACATAAAATTAGTAATTATATTATCTTAGGTTGTCCAGAGAAACAGAACTGTGTGTGAATGTTGTCTTTATTGTGTTGCTTTGGCTTATGAACTTGTAGATTCAATTATGCAGATACAGAATTCCTATAATCTATAGGAAGCTAGCTGGTGTGCCTAGAGAGCTAATGGTATAGTTCAGACTGAAAGACCTATGAACGAGGGACGCCATCATTATAAGGTTTAGTTCAAGGCTTAACTCCAGGTCCCAAGAGAGAAGACTGATAACCCCCTGAAAAAGGCAGGAAGCAAATTCTTTTCCACTCTAGTTCCCTAGGACTAGCTAAGGCCACACACGTTTGGGGGGCAATCTGTTCTACTTGGCTTGTCTGTCTCAAACCAGCTTTCGTCTACATTCCTAGAACAAATGTTTTACTAAGTCTGTTATCACTCAGTCAGGATGATACCAAACAAGGAACCATTATAGTCATATTAGATAATGAGAGCTTGATTTGAAGATGAACTTTAGATTTTCTTTTTTTAATTTAAATATACTGTTTTCAGAATTTCATACTTGAGTACTATATTTATAACAGTTCCCTCCCTCTTCATTCTGCAACTCTTTTCGTGTCCCTTTATTCCTTCTCAAATTTACAACCTCTTCTTTGATTATTAGTTACCTTTATATGTATACATACACAATCACACAAAATCTGCTGAATCTGTTTAGTGTTACTTGTATGTACAATGTGTTTTGGGCTGACCACTTGGAATTTGATAACCTACCAGGGAGCTCCTCCCAGAGAAAATTGATTCTCCCTCTCTCTGCAGCCTTAGATTGCCGACAGCTCTGCATATAGGAGTGAGGCCTGGTGAAATTTCTCCTGCCCCTGTTGGCATGTTCATTAGTGTGGTCATTATGCAGGTCTTATCGAAGCAGCCACAGCGTTGACATTTCTTGGGATCAGCCTGCTGTGTCTAGAAGACACTGTCTCACAGCACATGTGCTGGTCCTCTGGCTCTTACATCTCCTCCACCTCCTCTTGCATGATTCTCCATGAGTCTTAGGTGTAGGGGTTGCTTTGTAGGTGTAGCAACTGGGTTTCCATAGCCCATCGTCTCTTACCACCGTTATTTTGACCAGTTGTAGTTCTGTGATAGTCTCTGTGTGTTGTAAAAGAAGCTTCTTTGAAAAGGCGTGAGGGCTGCACCCATCTGTGAGTAGAAAGACTAGCATTTTGGATGCAGCTAGTTTATGGTGGTTTAGGAAGATATAAATAGTAGAGCTCCTAATTTTTCCTACTCAAAATAATTTAGCCTATTTTTAGAAATGTTCTAATTCCCCTTTGTTGTTTTAGATAAATTTTTATCTTAATTTATAGAATAATGTTTTGATAGGAAATCGTTGAGAACAGTTTCTGCTGAATTGCAGTTGAAAACATGAAGACTTAGGTGGTAGTTGGGTTATAAGTTTTTCAGGTGAAGCCAAGTTTTCAGTCTAAAAAATAGATTTGGTGGATGGAAGAAATCTCTCGTGTGATGGCACAGAGGAAGCCAGGCTGCTTTGTGCAACTCTACCTTCTAATGTTCTCTTCAAAATGGCCCCAAAAGGCTGTGAGTGGAGGTAGTAGCCCTTTGTTGACCCAGGGGAGAGGTGTAGATAGTGCAGCCAGAAGGGTCTCGCAGCACGGAGGAGAAACGTTTCAAAAAGCAGAAAGGGATCATTTGGAAATGCAAAAGAAAATGGAGATGCTTGGAGTGGATTGGAATCCTTCTCAGACAGAGAGATATCCCTTAACCTCTCACAGTGCCAGAGCTCCACCTGCTGCCCAAGAAGGGCAGAGGCAGAGCCGCCCCGGGAAGGACTCGACAAAAGCCCTTGAAGCTGTTCTTATTCTTTGCCTCCACTCATCTCGTCTCTTCCTACTAATTCCATGTTTGAAAGATTTATGTTATCATTTCAAGAGCTGACAATTCAAAGAAAACATAATTGGAAAGTGTATTTGCTTGTTTGTTGAGGTGTCTAGAAATACCCATACATAAAATGCAACCTAGATACATGGTATACCTGGACAGAATGTGTATGGCAAAGACTGGAGAGGGGGGAAGCCTATATCGCGGCGAGGAGAACAGCTCTGGCTTTAAATACTTGAATTCTCTGACACTAATTTGCCAGCTGCAGCTTCTCCATTAAGAAAAAAAAAAAACTGAGGATAATGGCACTGGCTTTTCTCTGCCTAGTAGAATTCTTATCAGGTAGAAGATCAAGTAATACCCCACTTATCCAGCCATCACTCTCCAGCCTCAGCTATCTGTAATGAGGCCCATAAGTAGGAAGGCACTGAGTGCCAGAGAAAGACCAAACCCACTGTGCCACACTTGGGTGTAAGTTAAGCACAGTGATCTGTTTGGGTACATACACACCTGTATTCTTGGGTGGATCCATGTTTCTTCTCTCCATAGTTACATAGATTTTTTTTTTAAAGGAAAGGTAGAAAAAGGAAGCAAATATGAGTATACTTGAAAATTCATCACAAATGTGACTGGAGAAGATGCCCAGAAGCCTAACAGCATTCTTAGCCCAGAGCTTGGGATAATCAAGCTTAGAGTGTAGTCTGCCACGCTACTGGGAGACTGAGTGGATGTGTATAGAGGATTTAGCAAATGTGTTCTGAATCATAGAATGTTCTTTTACAAAACTTTTATGTGTATATGTGCCTGCCTGTGTATGTATGCCAGGTGTGTTCAGGTTCCTGCAGTTCAGGTGTGTTGTATTTTATCCAGTGTGGATGTCAGGAACCAAATGTGGCTTCTGTGAAAGAACAGCCAAAGCTCCTACCATTTTGAGCCATCTCTCTGGCCCAGAAGCCCTTGTTACAAATAAGTTCACAATGCATTGATAGTGAGATGGGTCCTGAAAAAAAAAAAAAACAGAGTCCCTGGGAAAGCATGCCCAGACCTCAGTGCTATGCATTGGAAGCTCTGCAAACAACTACATAGGGGAGTGATTTCTGGAAAGGATAAATATATTGTCTCTTTAGGGGTATAATTACTCAGCCTATCACCTTAGTGTAGCTTCAGGTTCCTCAGCCTTTGGGGGGTGGGGGGTTCTGGCCAGGTTAGTGACAAACCCAGCCACAATAGTGTGTGATGTTCTGATCTTTGGAGGAGATGAGCATGTCTCCACCTAGGGCTAGAGATAGACATGGAAAAAATACCTTTTCCTTAATAGGCCTCAACAAAGCTCAGATACCTCCTATTTTTCCTATAGTAATTTAAACCCTGATGAGTGGTAAAGCTTATGTTTACTTTGCTAGTGCAGAGTTCAAAGCCCTGATTTCCTCTAAGGCTATTGATTCCTGTCTAACATCTAGCATTCCTCCTTCAAGAGTTGAGACCTTAAAATCATTTAGGAAGCAGAACAAGGACCAGAATTCCCCAGATGAAGATACTACTGCTGCTGCTTTTGGTGGTAGTGGTGGTGGTGTGTGTCAGGGGCGGGGTGATGGTGGTGTTAGCTTCCTGCCAGGACAGGACCAAGAACATTTTCAACTTGCAGCCTAGGATAAGGATGGAACTCCTGCTTCTAAGATCCCTGCTCTGACCTGAGTGACCCATTTCTATCTCCTGTCCTCGTCAATTTAGCCACATACTTGAATGCTGTGATATGTCAAATTGGTGAATGTTTCTGAAAACTGACTTCAGTTTTGGCACTTAATTGGTTGTGTAGGAAACAGTGTAGCCAGACAGGTAGGCATCTTGAAACAATGGTGGATAAACTAACATACATCCTGAAACCAATCAGCTAGGTTTTGAATCTGAGCTTAGATGATTTATGACTGTGAGACTCAAGGAACATTATTTAACCTCTCTAGGCCAGGTCCCTTACTGGTAAAATGTAAAGAATGATATACTATATCTGGTAGAGTTGACATGGCATTAACAATTTTTTACTTACTGTTTTTTAGCAACGGTAGTAATTATACTAAATCAGTAAGTAACATCTTCAGCCTATTTGAAATTTCTATATTTTGCCAACTTAACTGGAATAATAATTTTTAAACATAAATTTTGTGTTTGTATGTGAGGGGGGAAGGAGAGAAGAGAAGAGGAAAAAGAGATGTATAGCTTAGGCTAACCTGGAACTTACCCATATAAGCTCAGGCTAGCCTGGAGCTTTGGCCATCCTGTCTCAGCCTTCTGAATGCACGGAGGACAGGTGTGCTACCACTACTGAGTAACTTTAAAGGCTTGTACTAAGCAAACAAGAACCATAAAAGTAACATAAGTGAAGACTATTGATTGAGGTGACTTATCTGCTCACCCATATGAGTGAAAGCTTTGACTGTTCAAGAACATTTAATGTTGAATATTTTCTTTCATTCATTCATTCATTCATTCATTCATTCATTCATTCATTTTACATCCCTATCGCAGCCCCCTCCCTTCTCTCCTCCCAGCCGTACCCTCCCACCCTCTTTTTTTCCTCCCCTTCTCCTCAGAAAGGGGAGTTCCCTCCTCCCACCCCCACCGTGTACCAACCTACCCCAGCATATAAAGTCACATCAGGACTAAGCACATTCTCTTCCTTTGAGGCCAGACAAGGTAGCCCAGCCAGGGGAAAGTGATCCAAAAGCAGGCAATAGAGTCCATGTTAAAAACAGCCCCCATTTCACTTGATAGGAAACCCACATGAAGACCAAGCTTCCTATCAGTTACACATGTTTTAGGGGGCCGAGGTGCAGTCCATGCCACGCTATTTGGTTGGTGGTTCACTCTCTGTGAGGCCCTATGGTCCTCAGTTAGTAGATACTTTTGGTCTTCTTGTAGAGTTCTTGTCCCCTCCAGGTCCCTCTATCCTTCCCCCAACTCTTCCACTGTGGGTCTCAGTCTCCATGTTGATCTGCTGCTGGCGGAACCTCTCAGAGAACAGTTATTTCTGAACATATCTTCAAGTTCAG
Organism: Psammomys obesus; assembly: GCF_907164565.1. Taxonomy (NCBI): domain Eukaryota; kingdom Metazoa; phylum Chordata; class Mammalia; order Rodentia; family Muridae; genus Psammomys; species Psammomys obesus. The sequence goes on along the minus strand of NW_026585742.1, from coordinate 950,737 downwards.
CCTTTAAAGGTTACAGAACATGAGCAATGAGTCCCCAAGTTTCTGTTGGATATTGCAGTTAAAGAAATCTGGCTAGAGAAATGTTTCCTTTCTCAGCCATAAAATATTCCTGTCGGCCCTTTAGCGCAAGCTGAAAGCATTCACGTTGGCGTTCTCAGTGTGCACAGGAGCAGCACAGGCTGGCCCTCCTGCCCATAAGGCAATAGCATTAGTGAGTCTGTATTTGCAGTCCTGCTCTCCATGGAGAGTTCTCGTCTTCAGTATGCACATGATTAATACTTATTCTGGGAGAACTGATAGACAATTGGTTCTAGGGATTGTCGAGGATGTGGGTCACCTTTGGACTTAACACAGTATGTACCTCCACGTGTTAAAAATGTTGCAGTTTACTGTAGTGTCGTGTCGCCCCTGCCTAGACTTTCTGTTGATAGCCAGTTGAAATATCATCAATAGAGTTTTAGTTTAGGAAAATTGGTTTGATTTCTAGCTTTATTACTATTAGGTATGTGAGCTTGGGCAAATTGCTTAATCTTCAGGTCTAGTTTTCTCACCGAATGAGGGCACTGGACTAAATGATTTCCCAATTTCCAGCTAGTCCTAGAGTTCTATATTTCTACATAGTTGAATTATTTTATCATGCTGTTGCTGGGGAATACAACTAACACTTTTGAAGCTACTAATTTTATGTCAAGCTTTAAAGTCCATAATTGTTATCTTCAGAAAATATTATTTGACCTACAGTATGTCAAAATCAATTTAATAAAATCACTTTATAACAGGAAAAAAAATGTTGCAAATGACTTCCTGAAAAGAGATGCATTTATTTGTTTGTGATTATGAAACATTTTAGCGTGCCCTACAGTTGATAAATCCATTCAATAAGCATGAGTACCTACTCTATGACAAATGCAGTTGATGAAGATCAAGGCAGAGAAAAATCTTCCACTTTATATTCTACTAGGGAGAAAACAGGTTAAAAGAAAATTCATTTTAGGGAAGCAAAACCCGAAGTCCCACTAAGCAAACGCATAGCTGGTGAGGGGTTTCACAGAAAGCTTGCTTTTAGAAGAATGCTGATGATGAGGCTGTGGAGGGAGGAACACTTGAACTATGACCCGAAGGTCAGTCAGGAAGAGGTCATAGAAAAGCTGAGCATCCTAGGTAGGTGAGAGCTGTCCCTTGCCCTGTGCAGGCCTTCATTCCAGGCATTCCAGAATGTTCTGTGTAATACTAGCTGCAGTGAGCCTACTCCAGCTGTTTAAGGCTGATAGCAGTCAGTCGGATGTGGCTCTTTTTGTCCACGTGAAAACCCATCTCCAGTCCATCACTTATTCTAGGGAAGAAGTGGAGTGGCCAAAAAGCTCTGGCTGTACCTCACATCTTCATGGCAGAGGCTGTATCTCATCTGGCAATGGAGGCGTTTAAAGGCATTTCTACTTCGATTTGCTTTGCCAATAATATTTCTATCTCTTTGGAGTTGTTAATTTCTTCATCAACTATCTCATTCTCCCAGGACCTCTCTGCAGAACTGTTCAAAGCAGAAGTTGTGTTTTCAAGGCATTGTCAGCACACAGAACGCATTCCTTGTGCTCCTGGCTTTATTACATGCTATCATTCAACACCACAGGCCCCTCTCACACATTTGGGAATTCTTCTTTATACAAATTACTTTCATTTACTGTAATTTTTGTCCTTTATCCATGGGATTAACTAATTTTGGAACTGCTTCCTTTGTTGAAGGTCATACTTCTTTCCTTTTCTGCTGTAGCCTGTGCTTCTGTCCTGTGTGCTGCTAATAATAAACAAATAAATGGCTCATTCTTTATTTTTAGCCAAATGATGTAATAGATGGTAAACATTAATTTTTAAAATGATTTTCTTGGCCAGAAAAAAATTTGCTGCTATTTGTGTTTACATAAACTATAAAAATTAATTTGCTCCCACTGTTGAAAACTAATCACTTGTAAAGTGCAAAATAAGTCTTGTTTATTTTGTTGACAGTCATGAGCAAGTCAGACATTCCCATCACATGTTCATTTTTATAGATTCATCATGGAACAGAAATTTACAGTTCATAATTTTGTGTTTCTTGGGTCGAGTGGAAATATTTAGAAAAGTTTATTAATGAATTTTGAAAACTTTGGTCATGAACTTGCGGTATCCCCATTGCATACTTCAGCAATTCTAAATACTTTTTAAAGACAGGAAATGAGGAATGCTGTATCTAGCAAAACTCTAGGAAGGATTTAAAATGTAATCATCATTAGCAAAATTCTAAAAATGGCATCTTCTTCCTTAGTACACTGACTTTCTTGCTATAATGTTGAATACTTTCCTTGTGCATAAGATATGCCAATCTTCCTACTGTAGAACTAAGACTAGTTATCAGACAGTGACCTTGATTCTGTGTGATGTAGGTGTCATCAAGCATACTTTTCAAACAGTTCTCATTTTAGTGAGAGGAAATCTATAGGGTTGGCATGGTGGCTTAGAGGGTAAAGGTGCAAACACACACAAAAAATTAAATAAATGTAAGTAAAAAGAGTAAATCTACAGAAGAAAATAGCAACAATGTAAATTTGTCTTCCTCATTTCAGTCATGAAAATGTGTGCTAAAGTTTTATCCATATTTTCCTTTATTTATATATGTTATTATTATATTATATAGTTTACATTTATTTTACAATCAGTCTTGTGAAAATATAGTATACTAATCTTATCTTCTATTACCCTAGTTGAGAAAGATGGTTGTAAAAAATAAATAATATGTTTTATGAATGAGTGGTCTCTAAAAATTTTACTATAACCCTTTATAGAAATATCCCAACAGTTAGAACTATAGAGTTGATTGTAAATAGCAATTTATTACTCTTGTTAAATTATTACTATTTTTCTTTCAGGCTTACTTACAATATAAATTTTAAAGTCTTACTAAAATGGAAAGAACTCTTAAATTATTAAAAAATGATTTAATCAAAGAAACCAAAGTTTACATATAATGAAAGCTCAATATTTTACCTGCATATTTCTCTTTTGGTACTAACTGAAGGTACAAAAGTATCGTCTTGCCTAATTAAACTGCTATAACAAATTACCATCAACTGATTAGCTTACAAACAAAAGAATTATATTTGTCACAGTTGAGATGAGAGCTTGGCGTGACATATGTCACTTTAAGAGGAAACATTAGAAATTAGTGTTTCTGTTTACCACATCGCATCTCAGTGCTCTCCTGATTGCGGAAACATGCGTGTACCAGTCGGGGGCCCTGCGCTACTAGAACAGTAGATTCTCCTGCTGCTCCACATTTGATGTTATGTTAAGCTGAGGTACGATGTGAAGGAGGAATTACTTTTGCTTCCTACTTTTATGGAGGTTATGAAGAGTGGGACAATCAAAGACAGTGGTATAGAGCAACAGAACTCAGAAAAAAAGGAAAGCCGGTGCTTGTTGCTGTGGAGCAAGGACAGATCTTATTTTTGCCTGTTATTAGAGGCATGTGATAGAATGGGGAGAGAATTCTAAAGAGTCCTATGGAACAAGTAAATACTCACAAAAGGTAAGGAAGACATTTAGGGATGAGGGGGAAATGAGTGTCAAAGTCTTTACCGCTACTGTAAAACCGGTAACTAGAGAGAGCAGAGCAAGTAGAGGCAGTGGTAGCTTAACCTAGAGAAATAGGCACAGATATTCTGGTTTGTTCTGTAGGCAGTGGATTTGTGCTTTTACAAATTTTACAAATGGGGGGAGGGTTCTTTTGTTTTTCTAATGATATATTAACTTGCTGAGAAAAAGGAGAACCAAAAGAGTAAACTGGGTTAGGAGGCTGTACAGCCAGCCAGGCAGGGAGTGGGCTTTGAACAGCAAGAGAAGCGAACAGAATGATTTCAGACTCTCAGAGAAAATTTTTTCAGTGCTAATATAAACAAAAATAAGGAAAAGGTATGAGGGATGAGAAAAGATGTGCAGTGAGGTCACCATTCCAAGGACCAGGTTTCATTATCTTGTACAAGTCTGTGAGATGCAGTCAGTGAGAGGTGAGAACACAGGCTCAGGAAACGTCAGTAACAGCAACAGCACAGCATCATGCCTGAGGGGCCGCATCCCAGGGCTGTCACTAGGTTTAGGATTTTAACTCTCCATAGGGTTTTTTTTTTTTTAATTTTCTAATCCTTTTTTCTTTGAACTCTACCTCATTTTACAATTTTATACAGTGAGATGGTGAGCACTTCTAGAGTCTCTAAATAACTATAATTTGAAACTTTAAATTAGTTCTCAACTGTAAGCCAGTTAACTTTTCAAAGCTAGTCCCACAAAAGTTGAAAATGCTTTTGTTTTTCCTTCCATGTGGTGAGGCTGCATCTGTCTTCACCAAGTGTTGCGTTTGCTCCACTGTATTGACACAGTCCACTGACATTGACCTGTGCTTAGATCAGGAAGTCAGAGAGAGAGTAATGGGCACCCCGAACTTCCCAGTAAAACTAACTGTGAAGCTGTCCTTACAATCAGTCATTTAGTTCATAGTTCAACGACAGGGACAAATATGGTGACTTGGGGATTTTCTGACAAATGCAGTGGCCCTGTCCGCTTTTTTTAAAGGAAGGAAGCCAATGACAGTTATTGATGGTTTACTGCAAGTGATGTCCTTTTAGGCTCTTCAGAAAGGATGGATATATGTATAACAGGGGTGGGGGGAGAGGGAGAGAGGAAAGAAGAGAGAGCCAATATCTAAGCATGACAGGACAGATAGCATCACTATTCAACTCTGACTAAAGCATCCTTCCCTTCCTCACTCAACCCAGTCAAACTTACATAATTTTTCCACCCCCAATCTCAGGACAGTAATAATAATAGACAAAAGGAACACAGATGCACAATTACAGGGTTCAGAAATAACTGGGGACACTTCTGAAGGCATGCCTCACAGATGTTAAAATAAAAGTTGAAGAGAGGGTATATCGAAGTGTTTTAGAGGCATGTACTAGAGCCAGACTGCCTGACTGGCTCCAGTGCTGCTTCTGGTGCTCACTGCCCATGTGATCTCGCACCTCGGATTCCTACTCCGTAAAAGAGGAGTGATAATGCGTCTCCCGTGGGTTTGAATATCAAATGATATTGATAAAGCATGCAGCGCAGGGAAAGCCTGATATTTCTAATGAGCAAATCTTTGAGTAGAAGAAACGTTAGTTATTATTTAAAAGAAATATGAGGCTGGGGTCAACCGATCTTCTCTGCAAGAGGTTTATTAGGAGGGTATGGAGGGAGGGGGAGCAGGACATGGTGAGAGAGAAAAGGGAAGGGGTGCCGAGAGAGAGAGAGAGAGAGAGAGAGAGAGAGAGAGAGAGAGAGAGAGAGAGAGAGAAAGAGGAGAGTAAGAGAGCGAATAAGAGAGAGAGAAAGACCACGTGTCTAAGGGGCAAGGTAACCACGCCTTCCAGGTGTGGCCACCTGGCCGACAACACGTGATGACATCATAAATTGCTAGGTAACCCAGGAGCAGGTTGTGTTCCAAAATGCTAACAAGAAACAATGTAGTTTCTCTGATGTTTGTTTGTGATGGTGTTTACTCTTGAGGTTTTGGTTGTTTTCTTTTTGTCTAAATCTCACCACCACCGCCACCACCGGCAACAGGCGGGGCCTCACCAGGTAGCCCAGGCTGGCCTCAACTCTCTTAAATGGTGGCATTCAGCCCACAGCCTGCTCTGTTTACATTCCTCAAACAGAAAAGACCTAAAACTGAACTGTTAGTTCTGAAACTTGTAAGTTGAGTATGTTTTATAAAAAGCTGTTTTTCTTCATTAAACTGGAAATCCTGTAGTGTACCCATATTCCTTCTGGCTTAAGTAATCTAAAACAATTAAAATGACAACAAAGGCAGGATTAAGAGTGGGATTGGAAAACAACACTGCTGAGGGCATCCACAGATAAGAGCTGCCCTGATGGCCAGGGCAGACGGCTCATAAACCTGCCCAGGTGCTGCACTGCCCACAGATGGCCTCCTACACAATTTAATGTCATTTCAGCAGTTCTGGAAAGAGTTGTGCAAACTCATTATTCTGATGAACTATTTTGTTCTGCAGCAACATGATGAGCTCAGTGGCCGTGGTCAGATGTTTCTCTCAGGCGTTGCTCATTTGGCTTCAGGACCTTGTTGGCTCAGACCTTCTCCTTTGGTTTGCACACAGGAACTCCTGAGCATCAGGCCCAAGCCTCACTTTCTGATCTGCACTCTGTCTGCTTGATTTGAGACCATCTTGTCTTCCATGCTCATCCTTCGCACATTCATGCCAGTAGCTTCTAGGATAGCCTTCTCTTCAAGGCCTAGGAGTTACTTGACTGTAGGAGGAAATGAGCTCAGGAGCAGGGGTTAGCATGTTCCAGTCTCGGTGGTGAGATGTCTGTAGAGCTTGCACGCTCAGCTAGCCTGGGCATTGGTGCTTTGAGCTGTGAAAATGGCAGATGAGTGTGTCTCGGAGCCACTGCACTTCCTCATGGATGCCCCTAGCAGACTGCCAGTGAGTCATGGCAGCCTTGACGTCCTTTCTAACAGAGCCCACAAGACCACCACTCCCAGGCATTTGATGCCAGAACTTTGGAGTCCAGGATAATGATTTTTTAAAACAGACAAAGTTTTCTTTAAATGTATATATATATATTGATTTTCCATAAAAGAAAGAAAGAAAAACCTGAGGACAGGACATTAAATCTCATTTTGAAAAGGCATTTCTCTAGGGAGCAAATAGAATATGACTCCGAATACCAGGCATCTCAAGCAAGCCTTTGGCAAGTCAGTTGATAGCTGACTTTTTTCACAAGTGCCTGAAATGCTACCACTTAAGATGGAATCAGTAGACTTTAGATACCAAGTGGGAAATGGAGTTGACATTCCTCCACAGAAGTTCTGAGCCTGGATTTCAGCCTTGTTCAACTGAGAGCCACACTTTTCTGTACAAAGCTGAGAGCTGAGTTAGCACAAGTAACTGGATCCTTGGAAGCTTTGCATCTGGGTAAGCTTGGGCATAAATACTCAGCTCTCAAAGTTCTGGGATATGGACAGAATTGCTTGATTCCCATCGCCAAAATATCCAAGTCGTTTAACTTATGAAGAGTTTTCAGGCATGTTCTAGCCAACCCCCCCCCCCCACACACACACACACACAGACCAACTCTACCTTCCCTTATTCTGTCTATATAAATGGTTGGCTTTCTCTAAGCATCACTGCACTTTGGTGACTGGTCTCTGTCCTGTCTTTACTTCTCCTTTCCCACATTTCTTGCAGGTTCATATGTAGAGCTCTGGCCTTGGTTCCAGGTAAAGGGAGGGGGCGTTAGTCAGGTTGCTCGTCCTTGTGAGAGGAGCTGGGTTTATACTGTTTCCTCCCCTCGTCCAGTGTGCTCCCTGCTTTCATCCCACTTCACACATTTGTCTTCACCTCCCCAGTTACCTGACAAGAGAACAGACCATCCAGAAGTTCTGCATTCCCAGAGTCTTTCAGAAGGAAGGAAGCCCTCAAAACGTTTGCTTTCTAGAATACTGTTAGCCGTGGGTGCTCACAGAGGCCAGTATATGCCAGTCAGAAATGCCTGCCTCGACACGTTCTGGCATGGCTGGCTTCATGCACACATTGCCCTATGTTGTAAGATTTTACTCACTGCCTCCACTGTTTAACTTATCTTTAAGTTCTGAGTGTGACCTTTCACACATTCATACCTGTGTTCCCAACTGAGAAAGAGCAATAGAAAGGAAATTTGGGTATGTGAGCATATCTAAGATCGGTTGGTGATTGTGCTGCTGTTGTCTTCATCCAGAGGAATGATGATGCCTCTTAGCAATCACCCATAAATGATTGCCATTTCTTCCTGTCCACTTTTTCTTGCTCCTCCATTTCACTTTCATCTACATCCAGAATTGGGGTATTTCCTTGGCATCCCCTTTCCTGCCAACACACAACATTTATCCCAGTGTTGTCCGTGGTTAAGTATGGAGGTACAGTTTACAGAATGGAGTTGCTTACTTATGACCATCTTTAAGATAGGCAGTATGCAAATGAAGACTGTGTATGTTTCTCACTAGTACTGGCTAGAAAAGAAAGGAGCCCTTGCTAGTCAGTTTCCTCCACACTGCCCCTGCTTCTTAGGAAAGTGCTCTGAGATCTAGGATCATGGGATGCTTCCCTTTGAGAGTGAGAGACACGTTTGGTAGTTCTAATATAGCCATGTGGAAGTACTGTTGCCATTGGGTAAAACTGGGTTTGCAGGGTCACCCTTCCCCCATCTAAAACATGCTCCCAAAGCCAAATCTTCCTATACTCCAGACTACTCCCTGTCCCTTTGTCCTCCTTCTTCAATTAAAAAAAAAAAAAAAAACATGTCAAAGTGAACAATATTCTAGCACCGAGATCATCAATCCTCAAACGGGTGATTTTAAGAAATGAGTATAAGCCTTGCCTTCAGAGGATTCACTTGCTCAGCTTTAGAGCACTGGGGTCACAGGAGACATTTTCCTCATAAGTGAACACTGGAACATCTATCAATGATGCAAATCTTTATATAAAGGCTTAGGTGTTTTCTTAGATAAAATGCCATGTGAAAAGAAATAAAGAGTAAATAAGTTTTCTTAAGTGCTGCTTCAGTTTAGAATTAGAAAGATTATCATATTTCTTTAAATACATGGTTTCCATAGACAACGGTACAATTCTGACATAAGATCTGGTCAACATTATTCAATTGATGATGTTCACTGCATACCTCCCCAATGGCACGCCTTTGTTGTACAGATTGTCACTGCCCTAATATTCTGGAAGAGAAAATAGAAAAACGAAGTGGCTATAGGTTATGACACATGCTCAGAAGAAAATATACAGAGACTAACTGAGAAGGCAGTGTTTAGATAATTCTTAATTGTGAAGATTTATGTCATGACTTGAAAGGAAGCCGTGTGCACTGATAGCCCTGTGACCCCAGCATCTAGAAGATGGAGTCAGGAAAGCCAGGAGTGCAAGATCATCCTTGACTACATAGAGACTTCCAGGTCAGCCTGAGCTGCATGAGACTCAGTCACAAAACAAGACTTGAAGTGTCAGGAAGAACTACTACTGTGGCGAATGGATGGCAGAGGCGCTGACACAAAAGTAAAAAGCTGGGAAATGGTATAAGAACACATCAGGTGTGAATCAAGAGCGTCGGTGAAGAGCAGGAGCACCCGTGAGAGCCATGTGCGTGCCGAGGCTCTATTTACCCACCTTACACTCAGTTGCGGTTCTCCCATTTGCTCTGAGCCTGGGAGGTGTTCCTCTCATGCCTCTCACCTCATACTTTGTTAGTCAGCAGATTCTGACCTCAGGACAATAAGAAGTGCCAAGAGGTCAGAGGGCAAGAAGAGTGAAGTACTTACTTCTCCCTCTGTTTTAGGTTTGTGTTCATGATCCTTCCCATTAGAACCTGATGCTGTGGTTTAAGTACCTCCTCCAGCCTCTCCAGATCTGGGAGGGGTAATCACTTTCACTGTTATGATTTTGGGGGCTGCCTCACTGTACTTCTTCATTTTTTGCTAACCCTTCCCACACATCTGTAACACATTGGTTCCTGATAATCTCTTCATTTGAACCATGGGAAATGAATTCTGTTCCTGCTGGATCGCTGACTTTTGGAATGAGGCCTGTTGAGTGAGATGAGGCAGTTTATAGGCCTCTGTGAGGTATGAATTTAGAGTCTGTTCTCACGGCTGTGGGAAGCCACTGAGTTATGCCATTCTCATCTAGTGCTTACTTAAGATGTCTACCCCAGATGCCATTAAGGCTAATGATTTGAGGGAAGCAGGATTAGAATGGAAAAAGGAGACTAGCTGGGGAATTATATAGGTAAGAAAATATCACACCTGGCCTGAGGTAGAGAAATGAATGGATCAACCTGGAACTAGTAGATTTTTCAAAGAGGAAATATGAATCATAAATGGTAGGCTTCTGATTTGAGCCACTGAGGAGCAGTGACAGAAGATAATAAGGAATTTTTATTTAATGCATTTTTTTATTTGTAGTACTATACAGGAAAAATGTCAAGAGAACAGTATAGTTCATGGCTACAAATCTAAATCTAAATCTAAATGGACTCTATCATCAGTAGATAGCATTTAAGATAGGACAGAGTAAGTCTGCTTGTGGAGCTCCTGTTACCTCCAGGTCCTTTTCTCTTTCCTCCCTTTCCCACAAGACTCCCTTTACGTGGCCCAATGTTTGGCCGTGAGTCTCGGCATCTGTTTTGAGGTGCTGCTGGGTGGAGCCTCTCAGAGGACAACTCTGTTAGGCTCCTTCTGCAAGCTTAGCAGAATATCATTCATAGTGTCAGGGGTTGGCACTCTCCCATAGGGTGGTTCTTTGGGCCAGGTTGGGCAAGACATTGAGCATTCCCTCAGTCTCCGCTCTATCTGCTCTATCTTTATCTCTACACATCTTGAAGGCAGGGTAAATTTTGGGTGAAAGTTTTTGTGGATAGATTGGTGTTCCCTTCCCTCTACTAGGAGACTAGTCTACTTAGAGAGTGTCCTCTTCAGTCTCTGTGGCCTCCGCTACTAGAAGCTTCTGCTTGAGTCTCTCAAATATCCTCCCAGGAGCCCACCCTGACTTAGGTCTCCAGGTTGTCACAGAGATACCCCCACCTCACTTTCTCTTTTCTCTACAGTCTTCTGTCTTCTGGCCCTCACTCTCCCCAGGTCTGATCCCCACCCTCTTTACCCCTCTCCTACCATGTTCCCTCTCTTCAGCCACTACCTCTGTCTATTCTGTCTCCCCTTTCGAGTGATATTTATGCATCCTCCCTTAGATCCTCTATGTTATTTATCTTCTTTGGGTCTGTGCCTCATGAATATGCTTAGCCTGTACTTTATGGCTAAAATCCACTTATAAGTGAGTACACACCATGTGTGTCTTTCTGGTTCTGGGTTACCTCACTCAGGATGGTCTTTTCTAGTTCCATCCATTTGCCTGCAAATTCCATCATTTCTTTGTTTTCAATAACTGAGTAGTATGCCATTGTGTAAATGTGCCACATTTTCTTTAGTGTGTGGAGACTGAAGTATCAACCAAGGGCTATGCATGTGCTGAACCTAGGGCCCTGTAAAGATGTAGGAGATGGGCAGGTACATCTTTTCCCCTTACTGCATGGTTTTCTAATAAGGGAAGTGGGGACTGCATCAGATAGGGACTCACTTGCCAGGTTTCTGACCACTTACCCCTGGCAGGACGGCTTTGCCAGGCCACAGGGGAAGAGGACATGCTCAGTCCTGATGCAACTTGATGAGCTAGAGTAGATGGGAAAGGTCGCTCCCCTTTTCTGAGGAAAAGCTGAGGAAGAATGGAGGGAGGGTGGGACTGGGAAGGGGAGGAGGGATGAGGCTACAACAGGGATTTAAAGTGAATAAAAACATAAAATAAAATAAAAGGTTTTTAAAAGTACAGAGTAGATATGGTTCCTATGAAATGTTTTGTTTTGTTATATTAAAGAGAACTTAGGAGCTCCTGGCTTTGAAAGGCCTTTAGAAGCTATTTGAATGCATACTTTTCTGAGGGGGAGTTGTTTATTTGCTTGGTTGATTGGTTGGTTTGTTTGTTTTTGTCTCCATGTAGTCTCACTATGTAGACCAGGAAGACTTCAAATTTACAGAGATCTGCCTTCCTCTGCCTCCTTCCCAAGTAGTGGGATTAAAGACACGGGCCACCATGTCCAGATTGAATTTACACTTTAATTTCTTCCAGAACATTGTAGAAATAGTTTTCTATTCCAATTTAAAGAAAAGGGAAGACAAGAAATTCTTCAGAAATCAAATGTAAACATGCCATTTTATACTTCATATAGTAAGCTTGCTGTCTTCCTGAACATTTGGTGAACGGAGTAGTACTTTCTGCATAGTGTATCTCACTCAAGCATGGTAGCTTTGTGTGGGGAACTTGGGGATTTGCTTCAAAACTAAAGCACTTAATTGACCTCCACATTTCAAGCTTACTTCAGACCAATGGGATCGTGCTTGGCTAGTAAATTGTTTATATTGTCTAACCTAATGGAAAATGTGTTTGTATTGACAAGTTTCCAGCCTAATCCAAATTAAAAGGAAAACTTTCTAATTTCACCTTTTATTTTATAGAAAATCGTAAGATAAAAGAACATAAAAATGGCACGGTAGTGTTAACCAGTAGCACGGTGTGTGACACCCACAGCAGTTGGTAGCCCTGCAAGACAACATGTTTCGAGGTTTTTCTGTAGATGCTCTACAAATGATCATATTCTGACTCAGGGGACATAAATTTTATCATATGGCCTTCCAGTTTATATATTATAGCACTGAACTGTCATCCTCAGCATCCATTAGATTGATATTGACAAAATGTCCACTCCTATTGAACTAAGTACTCAATAAGCCACTGTAAGTAAATTGTTGTGTTCCCAGCTCAAAGGCCAGTCTATTGATTCCCACATGGCTTTGGGCCTGGCGGAGGAGCCCTTCCTGTGGTTTGGCAAAGTCTTTTTTAAGTCTCACACAACAAAGACTCTTTTTCAACATTGCTGTTAATATCTTGTATATTTTTAGTGTATTTTATTTCAAATGAATGGTTAAGCATTAATCAATGCTTTGCTCTTAGGAACTTAAAGCATTTCAATTCATTTTATATTGTGTGATAACATATGCATGACTTTAATAAAAAAGATTGGAATTGGTTTCCACAAGAACACGTCTCATCATTTTTGTGAAGAGTTCCAGAGATTAATTATGCATGCATATGACTCTCCCAATTCTCCCTTTTACCCACAAGTATAACCTGAACATCCATACTCCAGCAGCTGGTTTGGTGATGACAATGATTCTTTTTACCTCACCTATCTTGGGAAACTTTCCATGTTATTACATGGCACCCTGTCTCATGCTTTTGAATAGCTACCCTCTATTTCCGAAGTATGGCATGGTTTAGCTTCTGTAGATCTGTATGGAAGTCCTCTAAGTGTTCCCTTTGCTTAATGTCAGTGTTACAGTGAACATGCCCATATGTGTCTGTTTGTGTACTTGTGAAATAACATCCATTTAGAGAGGTGTGAGATTAGCATGTAAAAATAGAACAAGAGAATGTATATATTGTCATCTACATGTATAGTGATATATTCAGAAAAGCAGATATGGGAAGAAAAAATATGTAAACAGTGAATAGGAAAGATATTTAAGGACATCTGACAGATTTTTTTCCCCTTGTTAGATATTGTCATACTTTCACATTTGGGAAACAGAAAATTGTCAAGTTGTTAGAACTGATAATTAGAAATCTTTAATAATCAGAGTTTGTGCTGTACTTTATATTGACAATTGGGAACCTAACTGATTTGTTAAAAATGTACTTTTATCATCAAATACCTTTTTTTTATAACTTTGAAAAGTGATTATTTAAGGTGATACTATTCATTAAAAGAGAATTGTCAATTATATGGAACAGGCAATGTGCTGGGTCTACAATGAACAAAAGGTTAGAGCGCTGGAAAGTTACTTTTCCTAATAAGGCTTAGTCAGTGGCAGTCCATGGCAAAACATATTTGGAAAGTTAGAGAGTGTGTGCTAGAAATGTCTATAATTTGAACCCTTTTCTGTTAGAGACACTTTTTTTTCAAATGCAAACCATATTTTAAAATTAATTTTTATTTATTTTTTATATTAGTTACAGTTTATTGGGATAAACTGGGATAAACTGTGTATCCCAGCTGTAGCTCACTCCTTCATTCCCTCGCAATCCCACCCTCCCTCTGTCAACTCCTCCCTGCCCCTTTCAAAGTCCACTGATAGGGGAGGTCCTCCTCCCCTTCCATCTGACCCTAGCTTATCAGGTCTCTACCTAGTAGTGTATCAAAGCAGACGCTGAGACTCATAACCACACTGTGGGCAGAGAGCAGGGAATCATATGAAAGAAGGGGAATTAGTATGACCTGGGGAGGACAGGAGCTCCACAAGGACCCAATATATCTGGACACAGGGGTCTTTTCTAAAACTGTTTCTCCAACCAAGGACCATGCATGGATATAACCTAGAACCCCTGCTCGGAAGTAGCCCCTGGCAGCTCAGTATCCAAGTGGGTACCCTGGTAAGGGAAACAGGGACTGTTTCTGACATGAACTCAATGGCTGGCTCTTTGACCTTCCCCCCGCCAGGGAGGAGCATCCTAGCTAGGACACAGAGGAGGACATTACAGCCAGTCCTGAGACAGTTATTTTCTAATTGCTTAAATTACACACAACTCTAGCTTCTCTAAGGAAGCTGAATATAGTTTAAAAACAAATATTTTGTAGAGAGAAGAAAGACCAATAAAGTTGACAAGCCAATAAGAAACATACATCTTAAAGATTTATGTCCTAGTTTATAACACCTTTCACCTTTTCTGGGCTTCTCATCCTCACTTCTAAAGCACAATGAATGTCATGCACCAATGTATGTTAGAAAATGGAGCTTCTGGGACTTTTGCATTAATATGGAACACATGATACCTACTATCTTAGTTCCTTGGTACTGTGCTCATAGGTTACCACAAAGGATATTCAGAGGAAACCAATCCTCCAGGAGTCGGGGGTAGGGGGAGTGGCTTTTTTTTTTTTATTTTATTTTTTTCTTATCAGTTACATTTTATTAACTCTGTATCCCCGCCGTGTCCCGCTTCCTCATTCCCTCCCAATCCCCCCTCCGTGGCTTTTAATTTCAGAAACTTACATCACTACGATTTTAAGTAAGACTGTGGAGGGGCAAAGTTACAGCAAATACACTTGCACTGCCTTTTGTGTTTGTCATTTTCTTACTTGTCTTAACTAGTTTTTTTTTTTCTTCTCATCTGCATATGAATTCCTGTGCACTGCCCTTTTGCTAAGCCTGAAGGAGTACTGTATTGCTTGTAGTTCTTGTGACCACACACTTTTCAAAGCAACCCAAGGAAAGAAGAGTTTGAGTGCACAGTCCTCCATGGCAGAAGAGTTGTGGCAAAGGGGCACAAGAAGGCAGCAGGCCAGCCTCACCATCAGGTTGCCTCTAGCCCTCGTCAGGCTGGCAGTCAACTGCTGCTTCCACTCTTTGTTCAAGGACTTGCTAGCAACAGATCCTCACAATTTTTGTTTATGTTAGAATCACTTAATTTCTTTTCCACTTCTAAATGATGGGTTTGCTAAATTCAGGACCCTGGGCTGATAGACCTTTTTGTTTAAATATCTCCCTAATGCCTCTGGTGTCTCCGGTTTCTAGTGAGAAATTATCTGTTAATCATAATGACGATCCTTTCTGCACAGTGAACCATTTTCCTCTTGCTGCTGTTGGTATTCTCACTGTCTTTGGCTCTCCCTGGTGTGATTATGAGCCTTCTAGGTGTTTCTTTTTAGTTCATTATATGTGGAGTTTTCAGGCTCCTTACATGTATAGTTGTTAACGTTTGCAATCACACGGTCCATCTTTTGGCTGTTACTTCTTCACATAGTGATTCTTCCCTGTGTCTCTTTTCTCTGCCCCCTTTCTCACTGGGATTTGATTGTTTCATATCCTGCTGGTTTCTGAGGCTATGCTTATTTTATTAGTGATGTTGAAGTTAGGTGAGCCCTACTGGTAGAAAGAAGAATAAAATCTGTGACTACCTCAGTATAGACAGATGAACTGTGATGAAGCCCACCATATACTCATGATAGAGACTCCAAACATTAGGATGAGGAAAGGATCTAGGAAAGACTTTGCATATCATACTTAATAGTAAAAGACTTTCCTCTGTGGCTAGTCTTGCCTGTTAACTTGACTTCCTCAGGCGAAGCATTTCCTCCATCAGAATGCCCTGTGGTATGTCTGTGGGGCAGTTTCTTTATTGCAACGATGAGAGCCCAGCTCTCTGTGGACTCTACCAGCAAGACTGGTGGACCTGGGTTATCTAAGGCCACAGAAGATGACAATGCAGCCACTCCTGATATGATCTGAAAGACTAAGATCAGAAGGAAGGAGAAGAGGACCTCCCCTATCAGTGGACTTGGGGAGGGGCATTCGTGAAAAAGGGGGAGAGAGGGTGGGATTGGAAGGAGAGGAAGGAGAGGATTATGGGGGGATACAAAGTGAATAAAGTGTAATTAATAATAAAATAAGAAAAGAAAGGCAGCTGAACAACAGCCTGGGAGCAAACCAGTGAGCAGCATCCCTCCATGGCTTGTTCTTCAAGCTCCTGCCTTAAGGTCTTGCCTTAGCTTCCCTTGATGATGGAAACAAAGGAAAAAAGGAACAAGGGCTACATTGTGTTCCAATAAAGCATACAAAGGAAAATTGTTTTTCTTTTCTAAAAAAGATGAACAGTGCTCAGTGAGTTAAACTTCAATAGAAGCTTTCTAGAGAAACCTAAAAAATAGAATCCTCATAGTAACTGTATAGAATTAGAACGGCTGGATAAAATGGAACCATTTTATACTGTTTAAATTTCAATCCATAGTCACATTACTATAGACCCAAACATGATGCCATGTATTTGAAGAGGCTGTTTTGCAGTCTCACTATTTCCTTATACTTAGGCCTAAAATGTGTATTCAAAGTTGATAATTTTTAAATCATACTAAGGAAAAAAAATCAGTCATCAAAAGCACTTTGACTTCAAGAACAAATGATTCTGATAAATGAATTCAGTCTTCCAAAGTGTGACATCAGTTCTGCAAGTTCATTCTAACCTGAAGTGAACATTCCCCAATGGCTGAAAATGAATGTACATAGAGAAGAAAAGCACAAAGATAACTGAATAGATGGGTTGATCTTACCCTCTTGGAAGGTTGCTACCATTTACTCAAGTTCTTATTGAGCTTGCCAGTGTGAAAAAATTGTCAAAGATGATGATATAAAAATGAACTGAAGATTGAATTGAAAAGTAATTCTCTTTTCAAGTGGTTTGCAAATCTAGATGTTAAGTTTGGAATGAATGTCGTTAATGACCATAGCCAGGAGAGCTATGTACCTGCAGATCACTGGAATATTATTACACATTAGGTTGATTTTTCTGTCGACTGCTCATTTTTTCTCAACATGGTCTCATCATGTTTTTTTTTTTTTCTTACTGCTGACCCTTCGCTATGAGTGCTTGCTTGTAGCTATAGCAGTGTTTTAATTTAAGCATATTTTTAATGCATCTTTAGGTACAAGAGGGGTAATGCCACTGTTTCTTCTTTCTCTTTTTTGGTTAGGTCACAGGAAGGTTTAAGTGGTGAAAATCAAGCCTGTATTACAAGTGAAGAGCTGCTTTACAAGCAGCCTTCCTTACAGCAACTAAATTGCCCCCAAAAAAGCACATTCGCATAATGAAGCTTTGAAGTAGTCACACATAGGCATTTATATTCTTCCTGTCATGAATGACTAATTTTAATTTTTTTTTAAAGTAGCAACTCAGCTTGCTTTCAGAACCATTTAAGCTTAGCACATGATTTTGTTTTCCTCCGAAGCCAACGACTCTTGATTATGAGATGAGATAGGTTTGCATATTAATTTTTACAGACAGGAGATAAGCTTCTGTCCCATTGAGAGGCCTAGTCCATTCCCGGGCACATGATCTTTTGGAGATTCTCCCCAGTGTCAGAGCCACAGTGGTTAGGTCTAAAAGATATGCTTTGTGTGAAGTGAGCCTTAACCTCTGTGAGGATGGTGCTCATGCCAGGTGCCCATTGCATACTTCACACTGAGCCTCACAGCCCGGTGAACCACCTCTCTTAATCCTTGTACTGGGTACTTGGAGATATCTACTGTGGCAGAGAAGAACTCTTTCTCTGCGTTTTCATGCAGTGCTTTGGAGTATCCTACCTGCAACGCTCTTTGCCACAGATGTGTGTGTGTGACTGCTGCATGTTCTTCCTTACATTCTGGCCAGTGCCATCTCCTGTGAGAGGTCTTGCCTGACAGGTCAAAATACTGTTTTCAACTCACATCACTCTCCGTCACCATCCTTGTTTTCTCATAGCACTTGTTAGGTGGGGATGCACTCTATGATTTTTATTTGTTTATTTCTTACTCTTTTTTTTTTCTGGTAGAACACATGCTTTGTAAGGATGGAGATATTGTGCTGTCTCATTATCTGCTCCATGCTTGGCACTGACAAAATGCTCAGGACATAGATGAACAAACACTATTTTAGTAGGGTTTTTAAGGAAGAAGCTCATCAGGTAAATTCAATTAAATTAATTAAAACTCCTGTGCCATCTTTCTAGTATGCTAACCAAGTGTAGCACTGAGGGACAGAAGGAGGCACAGTGAAGACAGAAGCCTATGGTGACATCTGCATCATATGTTTAACTATAAATACTCCACAGCAGGATAAAAGATGCCATGACTTAAAATCCAAACCGTTCATACTTTTCATTGTGAAGGATGGATCACTGATACAGAACTTTGTAGATGTGAATGATCCACTTAAACTTGATTATTAGAAAATTTAAAAGCCCCAATCCACAGAGCTTAATAAATTATCCACAGACAAGCAACTCGGTGAAGGTTAGGCCTTGGGAAGTTTTCTTGTGTCAGGCCACTCCAAGTATTTTCACATATTCTCTAATTCAGTCCTGACAGCTGTCTTAAAGATTCTGACCACTGTCTACATTCTACACATGAGGAAATTAAAGCATGGGGATTAAATTATTTTCAACTATTATTCAAAAAATACAAAGTAAAGCCAGGATTTGAACCCAGAAAGTCTTGCTTCAAAATGATTAAAAAGAACAGGTATGTCGTGTTTCTGTATGTATATTGTGTATATGCAAATGGATGCAAATATCCATTTGTGTGTGCATGTGTGTAGAGGCCAGAGATTGCCTTCCTCAGTCAATTTTCATCTTGTCTTTTGAGAACGGATCCCACCAAACGCATTGCTGACCAGTTGTATGGACTGGCTGGCCAGTAAGCCCCAGGGATCTGCTGATCTCTGTCCTCCTCCACCTCCACATCCAACCACCCCTACTCTGGAGCCAGGCTCATGCCCTTACATTCACCCAGCAAGCACACTAGTGACTAAGCCATCTTCCTGTGCCACAGTGTGACATATTTGTGCTGCAGTTAGTTGGCAGCAGCCAGTGTGAACTTACAGCTGAAAACTGACTTCTCTAACCAACTCAAAGCAGTAGTGACGACTGAATTGTCTTTACCCCAAATTAAAGAAGTCTGCCCCTCTTATGCTTGAACATTGGGAACTCAGCAAATCACTGAGCCCTTCAGGACAGATGTGTCTGTGGAAGTTTAAGTGAGTTCTTTCTCTACCTTCTAGAGTACTGCAATTTAAACTGAATAAAAACATGACTGTCATGGTAAAACTGAAATGCATGGGACTACATGGTACTCACTTAAGAAAATACAAGATTTCCATACTTTTATGGCCTATAAGGTGCAATATAGCCACTGATGTACATCAAAGGGGAAAATGAAAAACTAGTAATAGAAGTAAAAAAAAAAAATGCACTGTATTAAGTCAAAGAGAGATGTGATTGTTTCTAATCTGGACATCTGGGATATCATCTTGAAGGATGTGTCATTTCAAAACAAATGCTGATGGATGATTATAATCTCAGCGGCAAAATAGGAGATTTCTCAGAAAAAGTACAGATGTAACAGTATGAAAATAATAACATGAATATGTTTAATATGCAATAAGCATGCTGCTGTTGCAATTGTTTCAGTCCCTCCAGTGCCCTACCATGCCACATTGTCTGGACACTCCTCTGCTAACTAAGCGGTGACAGCGGTGGTGGACGGTTTGGCGCAGGCTTGCTCAGGCTGGGTATAGTTGGATGCTAAGTCTCCCAGATGTGTCCCTTCAAGTTTGGGGGCTGGAAGTCTGGCTACGTTCTCCTTCTTCCACTTCTTCAAGTAATACATTCTGTGGTCATTAGGAATGTGTCTCCACAGGCTATGATGGAACAACCTTGGCATTAATAATGCTTCCTTGCCTGTCTCCAGAGGCCCTGATAGAACATCAGCAATGACAGTGCTTCCTTACACTGAGCTTTCCTCCTTGGCTCTTGGCTCCCGACTCCCTAGGCCCCACATAATGGGATCGCTTCTCAAGATACTTACCCGCACTTCCTTGTTGCATATTCAACTTTTGGGGGTGTGCGTCTGAGAAAGGGTGCATAACACAGCCAGGTTAATGAGAATAGCCCAAAAGATTGGACTGTCAAAGACTCACAAGAGTGAGAGATATCAGCCAATATTAATGTTTACTTATAAATTGAAGATTATAAGTCTTGAGACAGAAATCTAGTCATGGCTACAACTGTCCAGTCCTTTCTAAATGTACTTCACTCAGATTTAGCATATAGGCATTGCAAGAAGTTCCCACAGGATCATCTCTTGCCAAAGAGAGATATTTGGGTGGTTGCCTTCAAAGGGAGTAAGATAGTTTTCTTTCTTTCTTTCTTTCTTTCTTTCTTTCTTTCTTTCTTTCTTTCTTTCTTTCTTTCTTTCTTTCTTTCTTCCTTTCTTTCTTTCTTTTTAATTTTTAATTTTTTATATTAATTATAGTTTATTCACTTTGTATCCCAGCTGTAGCCTCCTTCTTCATTCCCTCCCAATTTTGCCATCCCTCCCTGATTGACCCTCTCCAAGTCCACTGATAGGTGAGGTCCTCTGACCCTAGCCTATCAGGTCTCATCAATACTGTCTTTCATAGTCTTCCTCTGTGGCCTGGTAAGGCTGCTCCCCCCTCAGAGGGAGGTGATAAAAAACCAGCCACTGAGTTCATATCAGAGACAGTCCCTGTTTCCCTTGCTAAGGAACCCAATTGAAGACTGAACTGCCGTGGGCTATATCTGTGTAGGGGTTCTAGGTTATCTCTATGCATGGTCTTTGGTTAGAGTATCAGTCTCAGAAAAGAGCGCTGAGCCCAGATTTTTTGGTTCCATTGCTCTCCTTGTGGAGCTCCTGTCCTCTCCAGGTCTTTCTATCTCTCTCTTCTTTCATAAGATTCCCTGCATTCTGCACAAAGTTTGGCTATGAGTCTCAGCATCTGCTTTGATATCCTGCTGGGTAGAGTCTTTCAGAGGCCCTTTGTGATAAGCTCCTGTCCTGTTCCCTGTTTTATCCTTCTTCAGATGTCTATCCCATTTGCCTTCCTGAGTGAGGATTGATCATCTTACCCAGGGTCCTTCTTCTTGCTTAGCTTATTTAGGTGTACAGATTTTAGTTTGTTTATCCTATATTGTATGTCTAATACCCTCTTATGAGTGAGTATATACCATGTGTGTCTTTCTGCTTCTGGGATACCTCACTCAGGATGATCTTTTCTAGTTTCCACCATTTACCTGAAAATTTCATGATTTCATTGTTTTTAATTGCTGAGTAGTATTCCGTTATGTAAATGTACCACAATTTCTGTATCCCTTCCTCCATTGAGGGACATCTGGGTTGTTTTCAGCTTCTGGCTATTACAAATAAAGCTGCTACAAACATGGCTGAGCAAATGTCCTTGTTGTATACTTGAACATATTTTGGATATATGCCTAGGAGTGGTATAGCTGGGTCTTGAGGAAGCACTATTCCTAGTTGTATGAAAAAGTGCCAGATTGATTTCCAGAGTGGTTATACAAGTTTACATTCCCACCTGCGATGGAAGAGGGTTCCCCTTTCTCCACATCTTCTTTAGCATGTGTTGTCACTTGAGTTTTTGATCGTTGCTATTCTGATGGGTATAAGGTGAAATCTCAGGGTCGTTTTGATTTGCATTTTTCTGGTGACTAAGGACATTGAGCATTTCTTTAAGTGTTTCTCTGCCATTCAGTATTCCTCTACAGAGAATTCTCGGTTTAGCTCTGTACCCCAGTTTTTAATTGGACTACTTGATTTGTTGCTTTTTAACTTCTTGAGTTCTTCATATATTCTGGATATTAGCCCTTTGTCAGATATAGAGTTGGTGAAGATCCTTTCCCAGTCTGTATGCTGTAGTTTGGTTCTCATGACAGTGTCCTTTGCTTTACAGAAGCTTTTCAGTTTCATGAGGTCCCATTTGTTGATTATTGCTCTTAGAGCCTGTGCTGTTGGTGTTCTGTTCAGGAAGTTGTCTCCTGTGCCAATGAGTTCCAGGTTCTTCCCCACTTTTTTTTCTAAAAGATTTAGTATGTCTGGTTTATGTTGAGGTCTTTGATCCCCTTGGACTTTAGTTTTGTGCAGGGTGATAAATATGGGTCCGTTTGCATTTTTCTACATGTAGACATCCAGTTAGACCAGCATCATTTGTTGAAGATGCTGTCTTTTTTCCATTGTATGGTTTGGCTTCTTTGTCAAAAATCAAGTATCCGTAGATGTGTGGTTTTATTTCTGGGTCTCCTATTACTTTTTGTTGATCCATCATTCTGTTTCTATGCCAGTACCATGCAGTGTTTATTACTATTGCTCTGTAGTACAGCTTGATATCAGGGATGGAGATACCTCCAGACGATCAGTTGATGTACAGGATTGTTTTAGCAATTCTGGGGGTGGGGGGATGTTTGTTTGTTTTCCCAAATGAAGTTGAGAGTTGTTCTTTCAAGGTCCGTAAAGAATTGTGTTGTACTTTGATGGGAATTGCATTGAATCTATATATTGCTTTTGGCAGGATGGCCATTTTCACTATGTTGATCCTACCAATCCATGAGCAAGGGGGATCTTTCCATCTTCTGATATCTTCTTCAATTTCTTTCTTCAGAGACTTGAAGTTTCTTTTCAAACAAGTCTTTCACTTGCTTTGTTAGAGTCACACCAAGGTACTTTATGTTATTAGTGGCTATTTTGAAGGGTGTTATTAACCTAATTTCTTTTTTAGTTCTTTTGTCTTTCGTATACAGGAGGGCTACTGATTTTTTTTTTTAAGTTAATTTTGTATCCAGCCACTTTGCTGAAGGTGTTTATCAGCTGGAGGAGTTCTCTGGTTGAATTTTTGGGGTCACTCATGCATACTATCATATCATCTGCAAAGTGTGATCCTTTGACTTCTTCCTTTCCAAATTGTATCCCCTTGATCTCCCTTAGTTGTCTTATTGCTGTAGCAGACCTATCTCTCTTAAGCGCATTGATGCAGAAATACTCAATAAAACACTTGCAAACTGAATCCAAGAACACATAAAAGATATCGTCCACCATGACCAAGTAGACTTTATCCAAGGCATGCAGGGGTGGTTCAATATACAAAAATCCATCAATGTAATCCACGATATAAACAAACTGAAGGAGAGAAACCACATGATCCTCTCCTTAGATGCCAAAAATTATTTGACAAAATTCAACTCCCATTCATGTTTAAAGTCTTGGAGAGATCAGAGATACAAGGTACATACCTAAACATAGTAAAGACAATATACAGCAAGCCTATAGCTAACATCAAACTAAACGAAGAGAAACTTAAATCCACTGAAATCGGGGACAAGGCAAGGCTGCCCACTCTTCCATATCCCTTCAACATGTTACTTGAAGTAGTTTTCATTGGACCTTGAGATTTTATTTTTTTTAATTTTATTTTATTTTTCTTTTTAGTTACATTTTGTTAACTCTGTGTCCCAGCTGTATCCCGCTCCCTCATTCCCTCCCCAACCCCACACTCCCTCCCTGGTCTCCTCCCTGCCCCTTTCCAAGTCCCCTGATAGGGGAGGACCTCCTCCCCTTTCATCTGACCCTGTTTTATCAGGTATCTTCAGGGCTGGCTGCAAAGTCCTCCTCTGTGGCCTAACAGACTGCTCCTCCCCTGGGGGGGGGGGGTGTCAAACAGCCTGCCCTTGAGATCCTGTTAGAAATAGTCCGTGTTCCCCTTACTTTGGAAAACTACTTGGTTACTGAGCTACCACAGGCCACATCCGAGCAGAAGTTCTAGGTTATATCCATAGATGGTCCTTGGTTGAGTGTCAGTCTCAGAAAAGACCCTGTGCCCAGATATATTTGGTCCTTGTAGAGCTCCTATCCTTTCCATATCATACTAACTTCCCTTCTTTCATTTGATTCCCTGCACTCTGCCGAGGGTTTGGTTATGAGTCTTAGTGTCTGCTTTGAAACACTGCTAGGTAGAGTCTTTCAGATGCCTTTTGTGGTAGACTCCTGTCATAAGTTCAATGCACATCCCATTTGTCTTTCTAAATGAGGATTAATCACCTTCGCCTGTGTCCACTTTCTTGATTATTTTCTTTAGGTGTGTAGATTTCATTATGTTTATCATGTCTTGTAGGTCTATATAAGCGAGTATATACCAAGTTTGTCTTTCTCCTTCTGGGATACTTCACTCAGAATGATCTTTTCTAGATCCCACCACTTGCCTGCAAATTTCATGATTTCCTCCTTTTTGATTGCTGAGTAGTATTCCATTGTGTAAAAATACCACATTTTATAAGTGTGATTTCTTCAAAGAGTAAGTTCAACTCCTAAACTCTTCTCTGGCTTCCTCTCGCAAAATGTAATCTTCCTGCTATATGCACGCCTGATAGTGTGACATAATCTACCATCTTCCATGGGGCCCTGAATACAGCTGAGTTGGAACTGACACCATGCCTTTGAGCCCCAATAATTATTGTAAGCTCATAAACGTCATTTAAAATAAAGTTACATACACCTTGTTTTAAAATAAGCTTACTCAGCTTCAATTATTTCATTATAACAATAGAAAATAGAATAGAGCAATATAGTCAATTGATTTCCCACAAAGGACCGCGAAATTTCCATGAGGAAAGAAAACTGAAGGAATGGTAGTTGGATAAAAGAAAGTAAGAGAGAAAGAAAGAAAAAAAGAAAGAGAAAGAAGTAACTGCCCTAATCGATTACAACATGCAGAAACTAATTTGAGATGGTTCATAGAGTAAATGAAAAATAATAAACCTTGAAAGGTCTCAAAGAAACAGAAAAGTGTGATTACAAGTTTATACTAGAGAAAGTTTTTTTTTTTAATTTTGTTTTGGTTTTTTGATGTGGAAAATAAAAGTGCATAATGACAAGCAGGATTTTCTGAAAGTTAGAAGTTGTGCTGATCAAGAGCAGGTACAGAAACAAATGCAAAGGGCAGATGTGTCTTCATGCGTAATACTCCATACTGTTTTCTAAGTAGAATATGGTTTTCAAGTCAAAATTATGCTTTTAAAGACATAATAAGAAGGTAAGAATGAAGAAGCTGGGGTGTGGGGGGTGTGGCAGAATGATAGAGTGCCATACACACAAGTTAGCATACACAAGATCCTGGGTTAATCTCCAGCAGGTGTGCAGATATCCCAGCACCGTGTGTGTGTGTGTGATTGTATATTTATTTGAGAACTTTCATAATTATATAAAAACAGAGTGGGGCTAGGGTGTTATCTCGTCTGGCAAGTGCGTGTTGGGTAAATTCGAAGAGCTGAGTCTGGCCTCCAGTAGCTACATGAAAAGCCAGGTGTGGTATGATGCACTTGGAATAGAGGTGCTGGTGAAGCCGACACAGCTCGATCACTGAGGCTTGAGAGTCAGGCAGCATGTTGTGATCGGCGAGTCCTGCAGTCCTGTGAGAAATCCTACCTCATAAACCAAGGTGGACAGCTGAGGAGCAATACCCACTTTTGACCTCTGCACACAAACACAAATGTACATGCACACAATTGTGTAATTGTTCAATATCATTGGTCATGGGGAAATTCAAATAAAATCACAATAACTTCCCATTGAAGTTGGTTGAAATTTTAAGTTCTAGTGACCTCAAAAACTATGTGAAAATGTAGAAACACTGCACTAACTCTGAAGAGATGCTTCTGTAGACATTTCTGTCACCTCAGTGATTCAAGAATCCCATTGCTAGTTAGTTACCAAGAAGATGAAAGTACGTGTTCACCAGAAGGCATGCTGGCACATCCACAAAGGCTTGTGTTATTAAAAATCAAAGTTGGAATCCGCTCAAATACTCATCTGTAGGAAAACAGAAAAACTTCCCGAACAGAAGTCAGCAATTTAAAAGACCTTTGATATTGGTCAGTGAGGATGAATCTTTAGATCTTCATATTAAGTGAAAGAATCAAGCACAATAGAATCTGATGCACAGTTCATCCTGTAAAAACTGCACAGCAGGTAGAATTTACCTAAGATGGTAGAAATGAGAAGTATAACTCCCCACAGGCTGAAGAGTGTCCAGTGGGGACCAAGAGGGAACTTCCTAAAGTAATAGCTATAATTTCATTGGAATGGTAATTAAATTAATTTATACAGTTACCAGAATACACTGAAATTTATGTTTCAGTGGCATAAATGATACCCTCAGAAGGAAATAAGACAGGCCAGAAAAATGGCTCGGTGGTTAAGAGTACTTGCTGCTCGTGCAGGAAACCAAAGTTTCCCAGCATCTATGCCAGGCAGTTAGTTCACAGTGGTCTGTAACTACAGCCCCAGAGGTTTCAGCGCTCTCTTCTGGCGTGGGTGTACGCTGCACTCATGTGCACACACTCAACACACATACATATTAGCTAAAGTAATGACAACAAAAATTAAACAAGACACCATAACTTTTATAACTTTTTATAGTAAAGGCTAAAGTGTAGGCACTATGTTAGCTCCCTGCTTTGAATGATAAGCCTCTAAACTCCTTACTGTGTGCCATAATGGCCTTGTGTGATTGGCCCTCATATAAACCTTCTACCTCCTGTCCTTCCTTTACCTCTCAGGTCCAAACCGTGCTATTGCTACAGTCTGAAGTAGGCAATTTCTTTATATCTAAGTTAGAGTCTTGCTTTCTTCACTATGTATTTGAAAACTTCACTTCTTATTTTTCTTTATACTTTTTCACTTTCCTTTTCTATCAACAAAGAAATTCCAGGAGACTGGGACCTTTGTTGTTCTTTGTGCTTTATGTCACTGGTGGGTTTCCCAGCACATCATCTGGCTCAGCAGTATTGGATGTCTCAGTAAATATATGAATATTAGTGTCATGTCCCAAATGCCAGTGCAGTATTGGGCCTGGAACACTGCTGTTTGGACTGCAACCCTTAATGCTGTGGACAACTTCAGTATTTCTTCCCTGTAAGCAAAGCAGACCTTGAACCTGATCGCCGAGGAGGTTTTGGTTAACAGTGTGCCTCTTTTGCTTCTGCTTTGCAGTCTTTGTAGTCCCCACCACTTCCCCAAGCACAGCTGATGAGAGACAGCTCTTAGTCGTATCCATGATGGTAACATTTGGTCTAATTGCACTTGCTCCTCAGATCTGCTCTTTTCCTGTTGCAGACAGAATAGCTCACACAGACAACTTGAGGAAGGATATTTACTTTGCTTTGTGCTTTCTAAAGAATCGTGGCATGGTAGAATGCCTTCTACCATGGCAGGAAGGCAAGCTGGGGCAGCCCAGTTCCCATCATGGTAGACCAGGACATAGAGACTGCCAGAGTTCTGCTGGACTCCACCTTTGCCTGTGGTTCCCTCAGCCTGAGTTCCAGCCCACATTCATAGGCAGCCCTTCCCTCTCCGTTGAGCGGCTCTGTAAATGTCTACACTCACACCTGTAGCATGCCTCAGAATACTAGACGATTTCTGGTTATCACTGAGGCTGGTCTTCACAGTCTTGTATACCACTAGAAAGGAATTTATGCTTGCCTCCCACATGGTGCTTTCATTTTTAAAACGCACATGTTTTAAAACATACATATTATACTACTACAAGATGTAACATTCACAAAAACAACATCTAAAAGGATGAGATGGCACATCAGGTTGGTCGTGTACAGTTGGTCGTGTACAGCTGAAGTGAAAGAGAGATCACGCTAGTTAATTGAACCCTTAGCTCAGATGCCAGCTTGAAAACCTTCCAGGGGTGGAAGGAAGTCTGGAATGTACTTAAAAATCATCTCATGTTAGTTTTAGTGCTAGGTATTTTTGACAATATACAGAGACTATTTTATAGGTAATAATGAGGTTAGTAAAGCAGAGAATGGGAGGAGGCATCATAGAAGAACTACAGAATGGGCTATGTTGGGATTTTTTTGTTGGTTGGTTGGTTGGTTGGGTTTTAGATTTTTCTGTTTTGTTTTGCTTGAGACAGAGTCTCATGTAGCTCTGGTTGGCTTGTACTCTCCGGGTAGATCATGTCAGCATCAGACTCACAGACATCCCTCTGCTTCTGCCTCTCAAGTGTTGGGATTAAAGGTGTGCACCACCACACGTGGCAAAAGCACTATCCTGATTTTTTAAAAATAATTACACTATGAATATTAATAATTATTATTTAAATGAAGTATCTCCTTGAGGAATTAATCATTAGCAAAGAGTGAGCAAGTAATGTCTCCATAAAGAAGTTTCTAAGGTTGAGGAAGCCATTTATTTTCAGGTAGGAAGAAAGGTTTTAAGAAAGCATCAATTTGACAGTACAGCAGCCCAAGACGGTTTGTGAATTTTCAGCCTGGTGTGTTACCTTCGAGACATAAAAGAAGCAGAACATAAAAATGAGCCTCTATCAGTTTGAAGCAAACCTAATCTTTGTGATCCTGGCTGTGGTCTAAATCTATTACAGATGTTCAGATTTGGTGTCCTTGGTATCACTGTGGGGTGACCTGAATAGTGAGCAATAAACTTGTGTATTAAAATTCTAGTTGGAAGATATGTGCTTAGGAAGTGAAGCCGACAGTTGGTGCTTCATGCCTGTCTCTGCACAGACTAAGCGCCTATGTGAAATGACAGGTGCACTTTTAGGGAAAGAAACCCATAATGTTTTCCTATTTAGTAGGTGACAGTATGTCCCAAGATAACACAAGCTTAAGGGGCTGGAACAAGCATGGTTATTAAAGGCTGGCGGTTCCTCAGTTCATACAAATTGAATTTTTTTCATAGGCTGGAGGTCTGTGGAAACCTAGTGCAGAGTGCTGAACTAAATTAGCATATTAAGTGAATTTATACATTCAGGCCTATGAGCACTTTGAATTTAAAGAAGAAATTTTATTATTTCTTGAAAGAAAATGACAATTCTTCAATTCTGTGTTCGAGCTCTGTGTTGGAAAGAGCCTATTTGATAAATTATATTACTTTGATGATTACCCAAAGAAATGTATTTTAAATTCATGGGAATCTTTCTTCTTTCCTGTCTCCCTTTTTTTTTTTTTTTCAGAATTACTGATTTAGGAAACATCAAAAGAAGATTGTATTTATCAACAGTCCATAAGGAACTGTCCTCAACCCCTCTTCATGCAAAAATTCCACTCTTCATGATCAAGCGTAAAATTGTAAGTATCACATGGATGTTGCTTAAAGAGGATTAAATTTAATTCCCAAGATATTCATTATGGGCCTTCTCTGTGCATAAGGCCTTTTGTTAGGTATCATGATGCTATTAAAAGAGAATAAAACGCATATCTTTCCTCTTTGCCCTTTGACATATACTAAGTAAAAGAATATTATTTCAATACAATGTCACCAAAGCACACTAGAAAGAGAGATCTGTTGGCCAACTGCAGGCTTCATGCAGGGGCCAGCATTCTTGTGGAACTGGAGGGCGTGTAAACAGGGAGACATGGGGACCCAGGACTCCAGGCAAATGATGACATGGGCAAAAGATGGGGGCCTGGAAGTGGTAGTATGTCTCCCAGGAACACAGACGAGCCATCACTGTTGCCAGATTTCAAACAGCTGAAGCAGCGTAGTGCCACAGCACAACAAACAGCCTGGCACAGCTGAAAGACTTGACCTGCTGTGTGATTTCAGAAGGGTCAGTTTGGTTGACTAGTGTTTCTCAAATTTTAGTCAGTCTGAGTTTCATTTTAATGGTTCTGTTCTCAGTACGGTGTTTGTGTTCTAGAATGTGCTTAATTCTTTGCTTTAAATTGACCCTTTGTTTGGCTTGGATTTATTTTAAAGGAAAGCTTTCTATAACTTTTAGTAATGGGAAAGTTTATACAGTCCTCCAAAATAAAATATAAATAAGGCTGGGGAGATGGCTCAGTGGATAAAGCACACACTGCTGAAGCAGGAGAACTGGACTTCATTCAAATCCCCAGAACCCAGGTAAGGGCCAAGCAGCCGCTTGGAATCCCAACACTCAGAAGGCAGAAGCAGGGGCAGGAGGTCCCTGGAGCCAGCTGACTAGCAAGACTACTCAGAATTAGTAAGCTCTGGTCAGCAGGGGACCCTGCCTTGATAAACAAAGTGAAGTGCAATCAAGAGAGACAACAAATGTCAGACTCCATGCATGTACGCCTGCATGAACCACTGTGATGGAGAAGAAGAACTTATTAAAGCTGTGGAAGGCTGTAGATGCAGGTAAGTGATGCAGAGCTTGCGTGGTATGCATGATATTCTGAGTTTCATCCCTACCACCACAAAACACATACAAAGAAAGGCTTTTTTGAACTAGAAAAGGAAAACAGTTCCATGGGTTGGGGAAATTGCTCTGGTAGTGAGGTCTGCAGCCACTTGAAAGGATACAAAGTGACAATGATGTGGCCATTTGATGTAACTCAGCTAGGATGCAGGAGGACTGGGTGGTAGCAACAGAAGATTGGATATGAAGCAACCTGAGATTCTTGTGTCCAAATGAACTTAGACACATGTACACAGAGTACACCAAGATTTGTGGTGCCCTCTGCAAAAGTAAAAGGAACTAGGGTTGAGACGTTAGCCACGATTTTAAATGTTTGTGTTTATATATAATTTAAACATATATATATAATACAAATACTTTGTACAGCTTAGAGGGAGGTCATCCCTCGACATGTGTACATATGAGCAAAGTGAAATGGATTCAATATGATGTTTGTGTATTCATATGTAATTCCCATAATTCATGTAATTCATGTTTAATTGTGTATATATTCATAATTATTATGTGTATATATACGTATACATAACAGTGAGAATCAAAGAAGAGATCGTCATGAATTTGGGAGAGGGATACCGGGATATAGTAGTTAGGGGGAGACGTAGGGGTTAGTGATGTAGATTCAGTGTTCATGTATGAAATTTTCAAAATTTAATAAGATAATAATTATTATATTGCTAGTCTGCCAATTCTCATGTTCATTTCCCTCGTCTGTAAAATGCAGGTAATATGAAGCATATAAAGGATATACACCACAAAGTGCTGGGATTTACATGTTTTAGTAGTAAAGCTTTTAGAAGAGCACCTGGAGTACAGTAAGCCCTGGGTAAAGATCGTAGCTGCCATCTGCACTTTAAATGCTACTTCCTATAAAACCTGAGGGATTGGCCCTCTGTGGAAACTGCTCATCATTGTCCATGGGTTTCTCAACCCTCATAACTCTCATACTGTACCCTTCACTCACCTGTTTACCTGCCTGTCTTCTCCATGACTATCAGCATGTCCTTCTGAGATTTTAGCCCTAGCTCCTGTCAGTGCGTGGTACACAATAAGTGCTCAAGTGTTGGCAAATGCTTGCTGAATAAATTGGCAAGTCCTAACGTGCCTCTTGGTAAAATAATGAGTGTTTTGTAGCCAAGTCATATAAGCTTTGTAATGTGCTTGCTGCTTTGACAAGTGTCCAGAAATGCTAAGAACTTGCTCTCATTTCTTGAGTTTTCCTTCCAGTTCAACAGTGGTGAAGCAGAAGGTTGATACACTGTACTCCCAGTGAGTCTCTATTGAACTAAAGCTGAGCTATGTTTTAAGTTTCCATCTCCAGTAGCAGAGAAGCAGAGTACACCCCATCTATCCAGGATACCATCCTTGAAGCCTCCACCCACTCTTGATATGATACCTGCCTTGTTTTCTGCTTCCCCACCCCAGGTCATTATTTTTTTTCCCTGTCCATTATCATTTGTTAACGATCTTGATGGTTGCCTCAACAAAGCATTCTAAAAGCAATTCAGCTATCAAAAGCTGGAAGATCTCACACAAATTCTGGACTCTGCTCTCTAGAGTTACCTCAGATTTCCTAATCTGAGCCCACTGCATTTCTAAGGGAGCTGAGCACTGTGCTGTGAATGTGGGTCCTCTCCACTGATACAGGCACGCACACACTCTAAGGCTTCCGCTTCGCTCACCTATGTGCCTGAGACTTCTGGGAGTTAAGTACAATCCTGATTCAGAATAGAATTGCTGAATTGTTCACTCTTCCTATGTTCTGTAGCTAAATCCTTTAGATACCAACAGGCAGTAAAATTAAATTCTTATAACCATACCAATCTGAGTATTTATATATAGGCCACTTTCTGTTTCAATTATCTTTAAATGTTAACCTTCCAAATTTATTTTCCATAGTATTCTTAATTATGAAGATTCACTTTAACCTTTAAGTT
Organism: Psammomys obesus; assembly: GCF_907164565.1. Classification (NCBI taxonomy): domain Eukaryota; kingdom Metazoa; phylum Chordata; class Mammalia; order Rodentia; family Muridae; genus Psammomys; species Psammomys obesus. Next base: position 918,540 of record NW_026585742.1, on the reverse strand, counting down.
ACAGCAATTTATATTTTTCACTTGAGTTCCCAATGGCAAGAACAATCTTAAAAATTAATAACCGTCACATTAAAAGCTGGAAATATCTACTTAGTCAGGACCCACTGGAACCTACTTCATTTCTTCCTACTGCAACTTCAGTCAGTTGGTGATGGTGTCAGATGCACATCAAGACCTTGCTACCAACAGAACATATGCTATGATGTATAATAAATTTAATTCTGTTTGAATGGGAAGTTCATGTCTGCACTGTTGTTCAGGTTGAACCATTCACTGGAGATAGAACAAAGCAATGAGAGAAGTTACCATGCCAAATCTTTTAGCAATCTTCATTACTCAGACACCTAGTGTTTCTCATTTAGATGGATAAAATCATTCCTTAGGACTTGCACCTTCTTGAACTAAATTCTAGTGGCATCTGTAATAGATTTTAATGCAAGCTCAAAGACCATTTTACTTCATTTTTCTCAAACATCATGTTTCCCATTAAGTCAGTATTTGGAAAGTTGGGTTTTTTTAAACATTTAATTTCTTTAGCGTCACTGAATGAAAAGACACAGGCATACTCAGATACAAAGTTATCTAAGCTACATCAACTAGTCTCTAAAAACTGTATAAATAGTTTCCACTATAATATTTATGACACTTACTTAAGGGTTTGTAACTGTTTCATCGTGCCCACATGTATGTCAGCCTTTAAATGTCCATTTTTCTCTCTTTATTCCTGTCAGGCTAATACTGGCACTGCATCTATTTCAGGAGAGTTTCTCCGCTGCTGACCTCAGATGTGTAAGGAAGCACACCACTAGTCCAAAGGCAGCTTAGAAACAGATGGGCCAGCTTTAAGGCAAGCAGCGTGCACACAGCAGGATGCTCTGGAGAGTGAGGTGTGAGCCTTGGGGCTTTATTACAGGATCCAGATTCTAGCTCTGTTGATTCTTGGCTGCAGAATCTTAGCCCAAGTCCATTTGTTTCTTAGCACTTCAGTTTTCTTGTCAGTTAAACAGGGTCAGTGGTGAATCTCGTTCACCACTGACCAAATGCTCTGTCTTAGAGCAACACAAAGCTTATAGTAAAGTATCACTTAATATTAGGTTAAAAAATGCTACTATTTTCTATCAAAATTAAACCTGTCTTCTCACAGGAAACTCTGTTGGTATAATGTTCTTGTGGAATGTATACAATTTACCCCTGTTCATTCACATGCTGATTACTCTACCCCGCTATCTGGTTTCAATCTGGACATTGCATTGTGATGCTTAGAGTAAGCAGCACCTATCTCAAGTTTGTGTCAACATGCTACTGTTTGTTCTCTGTATTACCAATAAAACAACCAGTTAATGCTGAGCAATGGAGAGAATAGGGTGGGACATCCTAGTCCAGAGGGGAGGGGAAAAGAAGTGAATGGGAGGAAAGGCTGGAGAGAGATCTGAGAGGAGAGGATCTGGAAACACCAGGAGAGATGAACCAGACCTAAGATATGACTAAAAACAAGTATAATGTGGGAAATCTGAATGGGTGGAAGCTATGTGGGCTTGGAGATTTAAGATGGAGTAATTATTGCCCAGCATTGTGCTCTAGGTTAAGTAAATTTTTAAAAAGCTACTATTTTGCTGTTTTCTCCAAATATGAACCCTTTAACTTGTGCTATTGTAAATGAATGTCTAAACTGGCTTAGTTTTTAATAATCTATTTATTGTTATTTTATGTGCATTAGTGTTTTGCCTGCATATATGTCTGTGTGAGGGTATCATATCCCCTGGAACTGTTACAGACAGTTGTGAGCTGCCATGTGGGTGCTAGGGATTGAACCGAGCTCCTCTGGAAGAGCAGTCAGTGCTCTTAACCACCGAACCATCTCTCCAGCCCCGTGAACTTGTTTACTTTAATTAACAAATATTTATTAAGTTACTAAATGCTTGTAAATCCAAAAAAGAATGACAGATGACTTTTCTCAAGGATAATATAATACTGCATAATTTCTTGTAGGAGACCAGTCCAAACAGCAGTGTTATTAAAAGAAAATACCAGTCATGACTAGTCAAAATGGATATAACAAACATGGCTAGTCAGACTGGAAATGATTGCAAGTAATTTGATTCCCTGTGGGAACAAGATTTAATGGTTTAAAAAAAATTCAGAAGCTACGTATTTGTAACAGTATTTGTAACATTCAATATACAGCTAAAAGAAGTCTCTAAAGATACAAAGTGAGCAAAAAGCAATAACCACCATATAGAGATGGGGAACCTAAGATGGCAGGTGACACTCAAGCAAGGACTTACAGAGTAGGAGCTGGAAAGCAGCCAGTCTGCCATATGGTAAAGGCTGCCATATGGTAGGAGAAGCAGAGCCCCTTCGGGAGCATCAGCCACAGTTGGAGTGTGCTGCCCCCAGTGGCTAGTGTATGCAACTGCAGAGGGTGGGAACTTAGAAAGAGAGCATCTTGGAAAGTTTGCACCATACTTTTTTAAGTTAAAGAAGAGAGACGGTAAAAAAGAGACAATGACCATATACACAGCAGCTACACTAATGAGGAAGAATGGAGATCAGAGCAGGGAGGAAAAATCAGGAACTCAGAGATACAATCAAGGACTGGGGCTCTTCGGTTAAGAGTACTTGTCACATATGCAGAGAACCCTGGGCTCAGTCCCCATAACTGCACATCTAGAGTCCAGCTGTCAGGAGGTGGAGGAAGACCAGAACTTCAGTTTCATAAACATGTACAAAGCAAGATTAAGGTCAGCCTGAACTGTAAAGAAAATAGGGGAGAAAAAAAAACAGGGGGAAAATGTGAGAACCAACTCTGGATATGACATTGAGCAATCTACTCAGTCAGATCTTTGGTACACATACCGTATACATGCCAGGAAAGTACTCTATTCTCGGTGCTCAGACTGGCACAGCAAAAGGCCATTTTAAAAAGACTGTGCTGAGAACTAGAGGGGGGATACAAAGTAAATAAAGTGTAATTAAAAATAAAATAAATATTCTAAAAAAAAAAAAAAAGACCTGTACTATAGATGGATAGGAGCCTATGGAAGCAAAGTTCCTTCCCCATACAGCTTGTGAATGCAGAGCAGGTTGCATCAGCTATAATCTGATGTCTGGACTGTAGAATACCTAAATACAGATGGAGGTGCGGAACATGAATAGAGGGACACAAAGACCATGCAGTGTCCCACAGGTGCACGGTGCAGGTCATAGCTTTATATTGGAGTAGACCACACAGAAATTGGTCCTCTACCTCTGCTCTCACAAGGGACTACACAGAAACAAGCCCAGGGTCTGAACAGGCACAGAGCCCGAACCTGTGCTCACAAAGGTAATAAAGTCTCGGAACTAGAAAGCAGCCTGGCCCAGAATTCAGATGATACTTCCACACTTTGTTAGAAGAAATACAGCCAATGCTCCTCAAACTGTCCCATAAAACGTAAAGGAAAGCTTGCTACCAAACTAGTTTTATAAAACCGGTATTACTATATAAAAATCAGGTAAGGATACAACAACAAATATGAATGTAGGCCAGTCTCCTGACATAAACTCAATTGCAGAACTTCTCAATAAAACATATGTGAACTGAATTCCAACTACTTGTGAACAAGATACTCACTGAGACTAGATTCCTTCCAGGGAGGAGAGAATGGTATAAGACATGTGTCTTAGAGTTTCTGCTATTTGGGAAGCAGCTTGGGAAGAAAGGGTTCATCTCATCTTACAACTTGTAGTCTATTATCCAGAGAGGTCAGAGAGAAACCCAAGGCAGGAACTGAAGGAGAGGCCATGGAGGAGTGTTGCTTGCTGCCTTGCTCCCTATGGGTTGCTCAGCTTGCTTTCTTACAGCATCCAGTACCACCTGCTATGGGGTGGCGCCTCCCATGGTGAACTGGATCCTCTCACATCAGTCACCGATCACAGCCCAGCCTGATGAAATTTTCTCATTTGAGGTTCCCTCTCCTAAAATGACTCTAGCTTGTGTCACCTTGACATAAAACTAGCCAGCATAATATATTGATAAATCAGTAGAGGCAGGAAAAACCTTTGACAAAATGCAATATTGCTACAGAATGACAGTCCTAAAGAAAGCTGGACTAAGAGGAACATACCTCAATATAATAAAGGATAAATATGACAAACCTATAGCCAACATTATTATAAGTAGAAGACAAACTTCAAAATTTGCCTAAAATTAGAAACGCAACAAGATGATCCTCTTTCTTTACCTCCTGTTGCATATAGTGCTTGAAAGATTAGAGTGATAAAGGAAAGAGTGATACAAAAAAGAAGTTAAAGTATCTGTTTGCATATAATATAATCTTATTTGACACTAAAGAGGCCACCAGAAAACCTAAGGTTGATAAACCCATTCAGCAAAGTAACAGAATATAAAAAGACATATCAAAATCAGTAGTTTCCTATATACCAGTAGCAAGTGTGACGAGAAAGAAACCAAGAGATTCTATTCACAATCATTTTCAAAATATACTGAAGAATAAGCCTAACCTAAAGTGAATGCTTCCTCTACAATAAAAATCCTAAAACAGTGAAGAAATCAAAGAAGATGCTAGAATGTGGGTGAAAAAAAAAATACCATGCTCCTGGATCAACAGAATCAAGTCAGGGAAAATGCTTTATCACTGAAGGCAGTCTGCTTGATTCAGTGGATTCCTTGTCTACTCCAGTGACACCGTCACAGAAAATAAAACCCACAAAATTCACAAGGAGGCACAAAAGGTTCAGAATATCCAAAGCAAGCATGAATAAAAAGAACAGTGCTGATGGCGTAAAAATGTCTGGCTTCAGGTCGCACTATTGAGCCATAGCAACAGCAACTGCATGGCACTGACAGGAAAAAAAACAAACATGTCTGTCCTCGGAATAGAATCAGGGGCCCAAACCAAACACATAGCTACAGACATCTGATTTTCAAGAAAAACGCTAAAAACACTCAAGAAAATGACTTCTTCAACAAATGGTGGTAGAAAAACTGAAAGATGAGTAAGGTACACCCCTGAGTATTTATTTGAAAATGTTTCCATAAGTTATTTGATCTTGAGGACTCCAGCCTAATCACTGATTTCATGCATTAGGAAGTGGTAGAAACGTGGAGTGTATGTTGGGTGGGTTGAAGTGGGTCTCTGAGAGTGTGTCATTGAAGGGTTATTTCTGGCCTCTTCTCTCATCTGCTTTCTGAATGGCATGAGGTAGACAGCTCTCCTCTACCTTGCCCTTCCCCATGGTCGTTCTGCTCTGCAATAGACCCAGCAGTTACAAAAAGTCTTAAAATATGAACCAAAATAATTTTTGTTTCTCAAGTATTTATAACAGAAAAAAATTACTGACATAATATGACAACTGTAAATGTGTACATACTTAAATAAGGGAGCTTGAGATTGCATAAAAAACTAAAAGAAGCAAATGGGGAAAGGCAAATATGGTGCGGCAAAACTGCAAGACTTTTCCCTTTAAAACTGACAGAAAATCAGGAAGATTGTGTGTTAGGGAAGCACTGCCAATTAGCCTGGACTCTTTGACATTTGCTGAAAGTTTATTTGATGTCTGAAGAATATACATCATTTTCAAGTGTACATCGAACATTCACCGAGATTTGTAATGTGCATCTCAAAATCATCCTGAAAATGACAGTTGTTCTTTTTATGGTCAGATTTCTTTCCATTGCTACAGATTAAACTGCCACAATTACAAACATTTGAGGTAAATAGTTCTTTCCTGCTGCATTAAAGTTGTACATAGAAATAGAGTAATTAAAGGTCAAGAAAATGTCAAAAAGCATAAGGACTTTTAATAATGGATGATACCACCAAGAATTATGAAAATGTAATTTATGTATATCAAGTTGTTTGTTGAAGCTCACAAAAATTATAACCTTTATAAAAGCAGCTAAACCAGAATATATGTGAATTTATTTCTATTTTCTCTCCAAGGTGGGTTTGCGAAAGGTTTCCCCAATTTTTTCAGGATCTACTTTCTTGGTTGTAGATCCAGGGAATAAAGATAGCAATTCACAGACATTTGTTTAAGGTTTAAAATATGAAAGTTTCTGTGTGGTGAGTGGGGGTGGGTCGGGGTTGGTGTGTGAAGACATAAATTTGCATATCTTCACATATTAATGCATAGACACATATCTACCATTATCTACTGAAGATTTTCTAATTAAGCAGGAGTCAGGTAGAGTGAATAAAAGCATCATGGCTGCCATGGATAAGCACTGGTTTCCTTGGACTCTGAAGGAGATGGGATCCGATTCCCTAGTGGAGCTGGTAGTATAGCCCACAGCAGTTTAGATAAGCAGGGATAAAGGAAAGGGCTCAGAGATGAAATGATGAGCATGTTCACCTGTCTTCTTTGCCTGGTAAACTTTTTGTTTAAAACCAAACTAGGTTTGCATCTCAAGCCTTTCCAAGAAGTAGAAGACTTAAGAGTCAAATTAAAATAATAAATAAATAAAGGTAGATAATACAAGGAGCAATTCGCTCAACATTTAAGGGGGGGGAGTTGCATGGTAGAAGAGAAAGTTGTCACACATTACTGCTTATCTCCATTTGATATAATATTTACATTCCAATTAATAAAATCTCAGAATATGAAGTGCTAGGAGAAAAGAGAGAAAACAAAAGATAATCCACGGAGAATGAAGTTTAGAAAGCAGGATGTGTAAGAGAACTAAAAGTCTTATCAGAAATAGGATCAGGAGATGAGTTAGTATCTAAAACTACCAAAAGGTAAACTACGGAGAAGATAGTATGATCAGGTAAAACCTTGACAGTACTGGGCTTCTTTTATTTGCTTGTATGACTATGATTTAAACAATTTTTAGAAACTTTTTCTAAAGTAGCCCATCCTAAGTCCCCTCTGTAGTAACTGTGTTAAGTATAAACCATATGTCTGCCTGTCTTTCTAGGACAGACAACTATCTTATGGTGTGTTTATATTCCAAGAGGCGAGGCCAGAGCCCAACAATTAATATGTACTCAGTGTGTAGGGGAAGAGTGAGTAGCATTCCTGGTGGCTTGAACTAGTTAGCTAGAACTGGGCCATGTTAAGTCTTTTAGGAAAAGAAACTACATTTATAGAACAATAGTGCTTTCATAATATACTAATGGATAAAAGAAGCCCAGAACTCCATCCCCTATGATCTGGATTTTACAGGCTGTCAAATTCCACCAGATGAGCCTATCGGGTGGATGTGCTCCTCATATTCTAACAATTCCCATGTGAGTCTTTACCAGCTTCTCACTTCATATTTGTATGACTGACACACGCTAGACTCTTCTTTCTGTGTCTCAGTTATCTTTATTCTGACTCAGTCACAATTTATCCCAGAAGACCTCCTCTGTCAATCAGAACATTCCTATGTCAGGATTCACCCAAACTTAACTCCCCAGTGGTTGGCATTTACATATAATTATGTTCAGAACTTTAGAAACATTTCTTCATGTAGAGAATCTCAGATCCCCTTCCTGAGCCTTCATAACTTGGCATCACAGGCTTTACTTCTTCCCCAGCTGCCCCAAAAAACTTGCCCCTGTGCCATAATCCATCTGATTATCATTATCCAGCTGTGCTCATGCCCACCTCCTCCCTAGCTGCAGGCTCTGTACCCACCAAGCCACCATAGTATTCTCACAGCCTAGGGATGTAACTTAACTGTTGAGACATCTGCAGCACATAATCTTTTTGGTTAAATCAGTAAACCTGTACAATCTCTTACTGATCTGTTACCAAAACAGCCTTGGGCTCACCTTCATACTAAAATTAACATCCTTCCTAGAAAAGGTCTTATTTATAAACTGCTTCTAAAAATATTAGAAGACCCTAATATTTAAAAGAATCAAATGGAATTTTAATACTACTTTTGTTTCAATTCTAAAAATTATTTTTCTGCTTTTATCCTACATTCTCAAATACGTCTTTTTCACTAATGGTTATGTTTCTTCTTTCTTTATTCTGTTAGGTAGGCCTTAGAATTCTTTTGATGAAGTACTAAGGTATCTAATTGTTTAATAGGCTGGAATTAGTACCTGCAAGAGTACTTCAAAATTGGCACACACCCAGCGTAATTACAACTTCTTTAGAAGAATCTATTCTGTACAATAAGGTAATTAGTTGTAAGTAGATAGTACTGGGTACCATTTAACCAAGCTTCTAATTTAATCCCTACATTTCAAAAGTCAAAACTAAAGCATCTGATTGTAATCAAATTAATTCTCTTGAAAAAAAAACAACAGGCTTCTTCTCTCTAATGCTCAGGGTTTAAGTGATGAAAAGCAACTGCCTTTAATGTCCCACCAGCATGGTACCCACAGACAAGATAACTGTTTTCTGGGGAGTCCAACCTTTAGGTAACCAAGGTCTAGTTCAGATCATGGTGATTTGTGGAGGAGAATCAAGGCCATTTTTAAGGAAACTTAAGTCAAAACAAAAGGAGTACACTGGAGCATCGGGAGGGTTTTGCGTCCTGTTAGTCTCTGCTTCCGTGCCACGGAGGGTCCTAACTTGCATCTACTTTCCTTGATCTTAGTGGTGCAATCTGTGCATTGACCTGGTCGCCTTCACGAGTGAGATATTCAAGGGAGCAGTTTTCCAGTCGCTGGATGGAATTATTGTCTCCGCTAACTGTAAGCTACGGAAGATCTTCACTTTAAAATCAAAGCCTCAGGAAACAGCCGATAAAGATGGTATGTTTCCTGTTCAGGCCTGTGGGCCCCTATTTAGGAGAGGTGTAAAGTAAGAGGTAACTTAAATATTAATTTAGAATGAAAGTTAAGTTACAAACGTTAAAGGTCTTTAAATTGGGAACAGTTTCGTATTGACTGGGCTCTTCTGTATTACCACCTGTGGTATTGCAGGGTGCCTCCCACACATCTTGCCAGCGCTTCTGTGGTGTCTGTCCCCTGTGAAGGTCGCTCTGAAGGAGGTGAGACAGAGCTCTGTGTAGGGGCCTCCTCGGACAGCTGAGAACCAGAATTTCATCAGCTTACTTAGTAAATGAATTGTTAGAATTTGGGGTAGGGTTTTCCTTTGATGTTCTAGATACTAATCCTCTGTCACATACTTACATGTTCAATGGGCTGTGTCTTCCCTCAGCTCATTGTTTGCTTTGCAGTACCTAAGTTTTTAAATTTTTTGTAATCCTACTTCCCTTTGCTCCCTGGACTACTGGGTCCTTTTTAGGAAATTCCTTCTGGTGCCTGTACTTTGCTTTGTTTTCCCAATTTTCTCCTCTAACAGCTTTCAGTATTACATTGAAGTTTTCTATTAAGTTTTTATAGAGGTCAGGGATCCAGTTTCACTCTGTTTGTTTGTTTTTAATTTCAAGATACTTTTACTTTCAACAGTTTAAAATAGTAAGCATTTGGCCCGTTCTGTTATTTCATGTGTGGATAATCCTGTTTCTCTGTAAGTTTTTTGAAGAGGTTCTCTTTTCTCTATTTTGTAGTTTGGGCATCTTTGTCAAAAAACAGTTTGCTAAAATTGTATGATCCCTAATTATGAATCCTCTCTTCTCTTCTCTTGCATTGTTCTGTATATATAACTTGTACCAGCACCATACTGGCTCTGTTAATATGTCTGTGTGGCAGGAGTTACGACCAGACATTGTGATAGCGCTAGTGTTGCTCCCTTTGTTCAGGAGTGCTTTGGTACTCAGTGTGCCTTGTATGTCCATGTGAACTTTACAAATGTTTTTCTAGTTCTGTGACAACTGATACATTAGAGTTGCATAGTCCAAGGTGGCCATCAATCCAGGAATTGCTCAAGTCACATGTGGTAGGTATCTCAGCAGTCCCAGTCTGAAAAAGAACACCTGGAGGGTTCCTCAGGGCCACTGGTCCTCAGTCAGTGAGGAGCCTGGAAATGCTGGTTCCAAGCACAGGAAAGGAAGCAGCAGCAGCAGCAGCGAGGGGGAGGGCCAAGTGAACACAGTCCAGGCACCTTTCCTCCTCCACAGACCTCCTTTTATCTGTGCTGCTTCCTGAAGCTACATCACAAATATCGTTATTTTCTTTTCTTTTTTTTTCTTTCTTTTTTCTTCGGAGACAGGGTTTCTCTGTGTAGGGAACTCTCTCTGTAGACCAGCTAGCCTCAAACTCAGAGATCTGCCTGCCTCTGCCTCCCTGAGGCAGCTTCATTGGATTTTTTTTAATGTTAGTTTGTCTGTTCTTTGAGAATTCCATATGTATCTATATAATATTATTTGAATTTTGATAGGGTTTGCATGGAATCTGTAGCTGTCTTTCACTGATGGAACCATTTTTACGATGTTGAGTATACTGATCCATGAGCCTGGGGAGATCTTTCCACCTTTGGCATTTTAAAAGATCTTGGAAAGATCTTTTCCTTCCTTATTTTGGTTTTACCAAGGTAATGTTTGAAGTTATTGTGTGTGGGGCATAATGGAAGTGTTTCTCAGGGGAGTGTGTAAGTACAAATGCCTATCTTAACAAAACCTCAAATGCACATTTTAATGGTGCGTATCAAGATCTTGGAGAAACAGGATTAAGCCAAACCCAAAATCAATGCAAAGAAATAATTCAAATCTGACAATTTTAATGAAAAGGAAATAGAATGAACAATACAGAGATCCAAATGAACCAAAGATTTGGCTCTACAAAATGCTCAACAAATTGACATTCCTTAGACAATATATTCAAAGAGAAAGATACAAATCAATAAAAATAGAGATGAGAAGTAAGAAATTGTAGCAGACACCAGTGAAATTCAGATGACAGGCATATGTTGATCTAATTTCAGGAAATTGGAAAATCTCTGCTGTATTTTAAAAATTTTCCACACCTTTGCAGTAGCATGTGTGCATTTTAGTAGTTCTATTTGTTCTACTAAAGTAATTTTGCTCATAATCATATTGATTTGTTCTGGATCAAATGACTTTACTATAGTTTAATATAACAAAAACATGTCTGTGTTTCATGTTTGTTTCTTTGTTGTTTATGATAGTACTTTTCACCTGAGTTGGGATTTAGTTGCAAACAGAATTCTCTTTAGGTGACTGAAAAGGTAGAGGAATTTGTTTTCAAGATTTTATAATTGCCTTATTTACCTTGGGCTGGGCAGATACTTTTACCTACGCTATCTCAATAACCTTACCATGTGCCTCCCAGCCCCCATTCAATGCCGTCTGCCTTAACCATCCTTATCTGGGCTACCTTGCATCCATAATTTATAAATACTTGCTTGTATTCTTCATCTGGGCCTTTCCATGCCATTATTGGATCCTTCCAGTCCACATGGTTCCTTCTCTATACTAACCCATCATGGCATCCTGCTTCCTCCCATCTCAGTAGAGGAATTTTTAGAGGAAATTAGCCAGTATATACTAGGTATATCAAGGATATCCAAAAAAAGCAGGCTTGCATCCTCTAGCAGTGAATAAGTCCAGCTTGCTCCCACCACAGCGTTGCTGTAGATGGCACCCCTCCCCACATAGCTACTACAGCAGTGTAGACTCCCTCCCCATGCCATACCACAGTTCTGGACTCCAGCTTCTAGACTTTTACTACAGCAGCACCTATCCACTTTCCTGCCACACTTACCCCAAAGATAGTTCTTCTTCATGCTCCTCTCTATTGAGTGAAGCATGTTATCATGATTGTCTGATCTGTGGCTGGTAAAAGCACATGTAAGATGTTTGTTTTGCAAAGCAGGACTCATTGTATGGGAAAGCCACTGAACTAATATGCAAATGGCAGTGAGCTCCATAGCATTCACACTGTCTTCTTACTCAGCATGAACTTCATGTAGTGATTTGACAGCAATAATAATTTTCTATTTAATGTGTTAGGCATGGAAAGAAAGTTGAGTTTTTCCTCACCTTGTATAAGGACTAGACTATTTATGTTGTTCTTCATTGGATTAATATAATCTGAAGATTACTTAGCTGTCTCGTACTTAAGTGCTAGCATAAAATCGTGTTAGAATTGTTAAAAACAACCAAAAATAGCGAAAGAATAATAATTTGCTTTCCTTTTAGTTTCACCTGGGGTTCTATTATTAAAAATCAATTCTTCTAGAGCTGGAAGCAGAGCTGCACATACGATGTCAAAGGTGATTTCTTAGAAGTTTGTCTGTGGACTTCAGGCTGTGTTCTACCTGGATGTGGGTCATTCACAGGGCAGTGTGCCTGTACATTTCAGTTGGTAATAAAATAGCAGTGCATATTGACAGCTCCCCAGAGAGATCACAGGCAGATGAGCACACCTGTATATCTATCACTTATAGGCTACCGTTGAAGATACTGTAAAAAACAAAAACCTTCCACCAAGATGGTACATGTGCAGAAAATCATATTATGTGAATTTAATCGCAACCTGATTAATATAAATATTTAAAAACCTGAATCACACACTGCAAGTTAATTAAATATGTTTTAATCTCTGGTCCTTCTTTAGGTTCCCATCAAAATTATGATCCAGAAATATTTTGTAAAAGTATAAATTCACCAGGTTGTGGTGTGGGAGAAGAGAAAACAACAGGCCAAAGGAGCCTCTGTATTTTTTGAGCTGAAAGAGTGTCTTAGGAGCACACATAAAGCTGAAGCCTTGAGCCTCACGGAAGGTGGCCGGAGACTCAAGGGGAATTTATGTATTCGTGACCCTCTCCGGGCAAAGGAATCAACTAAAGATAGGGAGTGGTCACAGTGGTCGGGTGAATGCTAGACCACACGGCAGATGGTTCTCTGCAGAAATTGAACCAACAAGAATTCAGGTACATCAGACACGTAACACAAGTCAAAACTAACAAGAAGGATTGATTTCATGGCTGGGGGTATTTTAATAAAATGCTAATAAAAGATACATCTATAAAGTAAAAGTAATTTGTTCTTACCTCACCTCAATAATTATTATATTGAAGCATGTTTTATTTAATTATTTTATTGAAGCATAGGTATTATATTGTCAACACTTTGTATGCATATAGAAACATGCCAAAATTCTCAATATGCCCTTTGTGGTGTTACAGAAATATGGACACACTGTTGTATTTCTGTAACCACCATTCCAAGAACTTTGAGCATTAAAAATATCATGAAAATGCTGCTGTCTTCACCTGAATGTGGCCTTCTCCCTTCTTGCTTCTGTCAGATTAATTGTACCTGTTTCTGAACTCAACAAAACTGGGATCACATGGTTCATGTACTTTCCTTGTGGATCTTTCCATGTCCGTGTTGTATGTCTCTGTGGTCTGCTACTTATCACAACAATATGCTATGATGTTATTGAACAGCCCTGAACTTCATTTATTGTTTTTAGGCTGTTATGACTAATGCTATCTTCTCATGATTTGAGCTCATTGATGAAACTTTTTTAGCATTTGCCTGTAGCTGAATGACAAAACATTGCTCATTCTTCAGCTATATGTATTGATTTCAGAATTTAATTTGATTTTTAAATATAGCTTCCATTATTCTAAAAGAATTCTTCATCTTGTTATCAAACTTATCAATTACATTAATCAAAGCCATTTTCAAATTCATGTCTCATAACTCTAATATCTTAATCCATTGGTGAGTTTCTTAATTTATTTTTTCTTGCTCTTCTCTTTTTTTAAATTTCAGTTTATTTTCTTTATATTCTAAGGGTCCCCCCTCACTCCTCTCCTCCCAATTCCCCCTTCCCCTCCTTCCCCCTTCCTCTCTCCCTTTCCACCCAATAAAAGGGGAGCCACTCCCCCCTGCCCCTTATCAACCCTCCTCAGCACATCAAGTCACACCAGGACTGAACATATCCTCATCCCCGGAGGTCAGGCAAGGCAGCCTGCCAGGGTTAAGTTAGAAATGGCAACACTCACTCACCAGGTGCCCCATATGAACACCAAGCTGCCCAATGGCCACATACATGCAGGGGCCTGAGATCCAGACCATGCATGCTCATTAGTTGATGTCTTAGTCTCTGTAAGCCCCCATGGGACTGGCTCTGGTCTTCTTGTGAGGTTTCTGTCCCTTCCAGATCCTTCCATCTTTTTCTCAACACTTCCCCAACACTCCCAGAACTGTGCCCCATGCTTGACTGCAAGTTCCAGCGTCTGTCTTGATCTGCTGCTGGTTGGAGCCACAGAGGACAGTCAAGTTAGGATCCTGTATGCGAGCATAGCAGAGCATTGTTAATACTGTCAGGAGCTGGCTCTCTACCATGGGGTGGGTCTCAGGCAGGACTAGTGGAAGGAGGGGAACAACAACCACAGAGAAAACCTTTGATCCAAAATTTACCCTGCCCACAAGAAGTGTGAGGATAAAGAGGGAACAAAGATTGAAGGAATGTCCAATGAATAATTGGCCCAACCTGGGAGAGGGAATGTTGGATGGACTCTAGCATGATGAATAAACAGAAAGGCAACTGGCCCCATGCAGAAGAGGCATGCATGTGGGATGGTTCCACTTAGTTAATAACCAGTTCTGGTAAGAACTAACTTCACAGGGCCGACATCATGTCTCCAGACATAATTATCTTGCACTAGATTCCATCTTGTAAAGGTTCTACAACCTTTCAGAATGACTAGACCTGAACCCTTAGAGTAATGCATATCAAAATATACCCAAATTGTGGCAGGCTAAAGTAAGCAAAAACACCAAGTAGTTTTATCAACAGAAGTTTTCTCATAATTCTGAAGGCTAAAAGTCCAAAGTGTTGGTAGGGTTAGGTTCTGAGCCTTTCTCCTTGGTTTATAGAAGGTCACCTTCTCTCTGTCCTATGTGCCCATCCCTGTGTTCTAACTCTCTCTTCTTATTTATAAGGCCACATCATCTTTTAAGAACTATAGTGATAACATTTTAACTTAATCACCTTTTTAATGGTTCTGTCTCTATGTTTGGAGGTTCTAGAGTTAGGGTTTCAACATAAGTGTGGCAAGAGGGACAAGATTAAATCCATTCAATCCAAGAGGGACAATAGCTGGGGAAACCCCAGAGACACCAGGACTGAACACTCCAGAAGGAGTCTCCTGTCAGGAATGACCACAATTTTGATCTTCATTCTTCTCTATATTGTTCTTTCTTTCTGAGGAGTAAAAATGCTTCAAGAGTATCTCTGCTTCATAGTCTTTGCCCCTCTGTGGAAGCTAGGCATGAATAACAGTAACCAAGGAAACCAAGACTCTTCTGTAGTGTATGCTGAATGAAGTGTCCTGTCACACTCACTTCTTTTTTTTATTTTTTTATTTCTCTTTATTAATTACACTTTACTCACTTTGTATCCCCTCCCCCTGTGGTTCCCTCCCTCCTCCCATCCCAATCTCTCCCTTCCTCCACCCTCTGCCTGCATGCCCCTCCCCAAGTCCATTGATAGGGGAGGACTTCTTTTCCTTCCTTCTGATCCTAGTCAATTAGGTCTCATCAGGAGAGGCTGCAGTGTCTTCTTCTGTGGCCTGGTAATGCTGCTTCCCCCTCAGGGGGAGGAAATTAAAGAGCAGGCCAATCAGTTCCATTGTAATAGGAACAGGGACTGTCTCTCACACTCACTTCTTAACCAAGGCTAGTCTTTCTCTTCTACTCTTACCACCTACATCAGTGGTCCGCAACCTTCCTAATGCTGGGACCCTTTAACACAGTTCCTTGTGTTGTGGTGACCACCAACCATTAAATTATTTTGTTGCTATATAACTATAGTTTTACTGCTGTTACAAATTTTAATATAAATATCTGATATGTAGGATGTCTGCTTTGTGACCCCTGTGAAAGGGTCCTTCAATCCCCACAGGGGTCGTGACCCACAGGTTGAAAACTGGTATCCTAAAGTAAATCTTCCCAGAGTTCATATCAAATCTGTCCTGTTAGCTCCTGGGATGTATAGGTACCAGGAGAAGAATGAAGGACCATGTGGTGTTTTGAATGAAATGGCCCCCAAAGGCTCATAGGGAGTGGCATTACTTGCAAGGATTAGGATGTATAGCCTTGATGAAATCACTGTGCCCTTTTTGGAGGAAGTGTGTCACTGCAGGTGGGCTCTCAGGTTTCAGGAGCTCAAGCCAGGCCTAGTGGCTCTGACTCTTCCTGTTGTCTGCATCCAGATCCAGATGTAGAACTCTCAGCTACCTCTCCAGCAACATGTCTGTCAGTGTGCAGCCATGCTTCTCAACATCATGATGATGATGTACTAAACCTCTGAACTGTAAACCAGTCCCAAATAAATTTGCATTTATAAGAGCTGCCATGGTCATGGTGTCTCTTCACAGCAATAAAATCCTAAGACAGACAGGGGGATGTTAGCGTTCCTGTGCTTCAGTGATGACAAGTATCCTGGACATGAAGAGCCTTAGGCCTAGATAGTTTCTTCAGTATCTAGCCCCCGACACTAAAATTAGCTTCCCAGGAAGTCTTGCATGATGGATAAAACTAGATGAGAGATTTAGATAGAAACCACAGTCTGCTCCCAGTGGTCTGGTAATCTCCATGGTCTTTGAAGCCTAATTCCCAGATCCAACTCATTGTGCATGACTGTATTCAGGCCAAGGGAAAGCAGAGGACAGTCTGAGCTAGCTCCTAGAATGCTGTATAAGCAGCGCTAAGTCCATCCTTAACTTCATCAGTGACTTCATCCAGTAATGGGCTTTTTCTTTGTGGGGATACTTTTTACTACTGTTTCAGTCGTGTTGCTTGCTAAGGATCTGTTCATCTGTATCTTGTTGGTTTAACCATAGTACATCATATATGTCTAGGCATGTATATATCTCTTTTAGATTTCCCAGTTCTCTAACATAGGCATTCATGCTATAAACTTCCTTCTTAGAATGTGCCTTAGTTCTACCTCAAGGTTCTGCTCAGTTGTCCTTCCATTTTCAATTACTTCTAAAAATGTTTATTCTCCTCCAGCTTCCTTCAGTGACTGTAAATCACTTAAGAGTGTATTACTCAGTCTTCAAGTATTTGGGTGGTTTCTTGAGATTTTTGAAGACTTCCTTTGTGGTCTGTGCTGAAAATAGTTTTAGAGGTTATATGGACTGCTGAAAATG
The DNA here is from genome assembly GCF_907164565.1 of Psammomys obesus. Taxonomy (NCBI): domain Eukaryota; kingdom Metazoa; phylum Chordata; class Mammalia; order Rodentia; family Muridae; genus Psammomys; species Psammomys obesus. The sequence goes on along the minus strand of NW_026585742.1, from coordinate 901,557 downwards.
TGCCCTCTCTATCTATTGGGATGAATAGTCTGTAGATTTCTATTACGTCCGTTTCACCTGTGGTCTAGTTGAAGTATGAAGGTTCATTGTTGAGTTTTACTTTGGATAACCCAGCTAAAGAAGAAAGTCAGCCATTGAAGTCACCCACTGGTAATTATTGTATCTAGACCTCTGAGCTTTTTTTGTCATGCCTGTACCTGCTTGCCCACTGTCAATAGAAAACATATATTTGTTGCTGAGTACTCAGGCATGCTTTTTATATACTCATATATTAATCACTATTTAACTTTACTTATTCATCACAATATTTGTCATGTCCTCTGCTAGGTATGAGTTTCCAGAAGGCTGCTCTGGCCTACCACTAGATTCTAAGGCAACAGAGACTGGGTGCCTGTAATAAAGGCTTTACTTCACAAGTATACTCAAAATAGAACCTGAATGGAGTAAGCACAGGGGTTCAAACAAGTCATGCTCTCTTTAGATTCCTAACTTAGAACTGTTTGCTTTTATGTAAGCCCTATGCTGTTTTTTTCAGAATTAATCCTAATTTTTAAATTAAGCTAGAAATGTTAAAATTAAAAAAAATAAAATAAAATAACTTAGTGATTGGCCTGAATGAGGGAACTGAGTAGAATGTAAGTGCTGAGGAGGTAAGTTAATTTCCACTTTGACCTATAGAACACTGAGCTGCCCCAAATACTAAATGTCATTAAGAGCCTTTCTGGTTTTGTTGTATTGAGACTAATGCCACATTACATGCTAATGTTCCATGAAGGCTGAGAGCAATGTTATGAGCCAGATTTTCTAAGTTAGCATAGTGCTTTGTGTTGGTCACCTTTCCATCACTATCACGAAATGCCGGAGGTGACCAACTTAGAAAGGAAAAAATTTGTTTTGACTCACTGTTTGGTAGGTTTTACCCCATGGCTAATTTGTTTTGTTGCTCTGGATCTATAGTAACTTATTATAGAAGCATGTAGGAAAGCTTCTATCCATTGCTGAGAAGCAAAAGAGAAGAAAGACAACATTCCCATAATTCTCTCTGGGACATGCTTTCAATAACCTGAGGACCTCTCACTCAGCCCCACCTCTCAGAGGCTTTGCCATTTCTAATTACTGCCACCCTGGGAGCCAAACCTTTAGCTTTTGAAGAACTTGTAACATCTTAGCTATACAATGATTAATCTTCATTTTTAAGTAATCAGTCATTTTTGTTGTTGTATGATGCTACTTGTAATTTCTCTCAGAGAATAATATAAGTTTTAAGACTCCTTAGAGAAAGCAGAGCAGATAAATCAGCCTTTGATGTTACCCATGTTCCTTCAGGATTCAGACTGGAGTTTTGTCATAGTTTGTCTGCCATCAAAGAATGTAGGATGAGTATGGAGTTGTGTTACTATTGTCTGGCATTTTCATGCTTGTCCAGAGCCAGCCTGGGCTACATCGTAAACCACATCTCAACATAACAAATAAAGAAGGCTTACAGAAATTGTATCCTTTGAGATTTCTGACTGTCCCTTGCTAGTTGTAAACTCCAGCTTTATGTGGGCCATTTGGGGATTGTATCCTATTCTTTTCATACAAACTCTTTACTACAGAGCTCATGATTTCTCTTTATAGGAGTCAGTGTACAAATTTTCCTTTAGGTTCTGATCTTCACAGTTCTGTTTCTCAACATGGAATCATAACAGCAAAGATATTGGTATAGAAACATGAAGGAATTCAAAGTACATTGCATTACATATGTATCTGAGTTAGTTTTGTTATTTTTTCCCAAATGTGTTCTGTTTTATTAGTTCATTTATTGAATTACTTCTTACTGATTGTCTTTTGTTTAACCTTTGGGTATGAGACAGCTCATTGAGTCATCCAGGCTGCTCTTCTGCATCAACCTTCCAAGATTACAGGGTATACTGCCGTTCCCAGGTGTACTACCACACACAGCTTAAATGCCAGTGACAAATAAAAAAGTAGATTAAAAATAAAAAGCTGAAAACTCCAAAACTTGTAAATCTAGTGTTTAGACTCATGGAAAACATGGTATTGCCGATGAGTACTGAATGTTTAAATTAAATCATTCATTTCCCCCTCAGGATTGGGACCTTTATGTAAATGCAGTGGCTCATCTGCCTCTATCATTGTGAAGACTTTACACATTCAGAAGGAAAGTTTGAGCTAAATTTTTCTTGCTAATAGTCAACACACACAAATATTGTCAGTAAATTCTAAAACAGTCAAAAAATAATGAATAGTAATAAAAATATTATATTGATATTTATAGAAGAGAAAAATAAAATTAAATGTTGCCTAAGCTAACCACATAAACATTTTACATATTTATTTCCTTTGAGTCATTTGCTATTATGTACATTTTGTATGTTTGTTTTTTGTCACAGAGAGCTTTCTTTGTTGCTTTCATCTGATTTCTCTTTGATTCTTTCCCACAGCATCGTCATCTTCAAAAAATACATTTTCTTGTGTGGTGTTTCCTTTGTTTGTTTGTTTTGTGGGGGTTGTTGGCCACTGGTCCCCAAAGACAAAGGGAGAAGGAGTGACAGCTGTGGGGGCAGTTTAGAAGGCCCATGATCATGACAGAATATCTCCCTGGAACCAGCTTCAAGAAGACTCCTCAACTTGATTCAGGGTGAACAAAGGCCCTGTAGTTCTCGGGGAGCGAGTGGAGGGCTCCCAGGGTCGGTGTACAGTATTGGCTGGGGCTTGTAATGGGAGTAATGCTTTATTTGCATTTGGCAGCACTGCGCTGTCATATGAAAGGCAATGCAGTACCTAATTATCCCATGGACTGCCGGGCCATGCAGCCGGGGAACTGTGTCAAAGGTCATGTTCCAGGTGTGATTAGAGGCCTCTAAGCCTCAAGACACTCTCCAGAAGAGGTCTGGCAGGAGTAGGAGGCCAGGCTGGTGGGGAAGGAGCCCTCCATCTAGCTCTGAGCTCAGAAAGGGATCCAGGCTTGTTGGCCTGCACCCTCAGACAGCAGCGCCCTCCAACAGTTTTTTGTTTTGTTTTGCTGTTGTTAGCGTTTTATCTTTTTCTATCAAAGGATAGGAAACACTGTACTTTGTTCAATATGCCTCAAGTACTAGAAATTTAAGTTGTTTATTTTTCAATAACTATAAACTTGTTTATATAGATTACCAGTTTTTAATATTTTAGTTTTATTTTTTTATTTTTTTCTTCACAATTTATTCATTATATATCCCGATGGAAGCCTCCTCCCTCAAATCTCTCAATCCCACCCTCTTTCCCTCTTCCCCTCATCTCCTTACCCTAGTCCACTGAAAGGGGGAGTTCTCCACTATTGCCATCTGTACATAACTTGTTAAGTCTCCTCAGGACTACCTGGATCCTCTTCCTCCATGGCCTGGCAAGGCTGCATCCACAGGGGCGAGTTCAAGTTTCTAATAGAGACAGATTAAAATTACAAAGAAAACCAGACAGGGTTATGCTTGTCTTATATCCCAACATTTAGGAGACAGAGGCAGGCTGATCCTCAAGTTTGAAGCCTGCCTGTTCTGCACAGTAAATTTCACACCAGCCAGAGTTTCACTAGTGAGACTTTGTTGGGTGCACACATACACACACAGAAAAAAATGGAGAAATAATAAAATAATAAACAATAAAATTACTAAATAAAGTTCCATAGCCATTTTAAGGCTTTTATTGCATACATAGAATTGGTTTGTAGATTATTAACACCGATTTCTATTTCTACTTTCTACAATGGGAGGATTAATTTTTTTACAGCATACAAATAAATAAAATGAAATATACTAAAGAATAAGAACATGAGTAAAAAAATTGCTAAAAATTCAAATACCCATATAAAATATGAATGAAGTTATAGTCCAATTTGAACTACAATAAGTGACCCCACCATGGAAGTATTTGCTGGTGAGTGCTAACATCAGGAGGCTGGAAGGACACACCAGCGGCAGTCTGTGCCGTGAGTCTGTTTGTTTGCTTTCATTATCTCTGGATAGAACGTTTAACTTAAATGATGGCTGTGGTGTTTCAGTCTTTGTGCTTACTGATCTCATGACTGAACCAATGTACACTAAGAAATCCCAGTTGGAGTGTATGCAACCAGTTCTCTCCGTCCACACTTCCGGTATTGAAAAGTAAGAAGAATAAATGAGAATGAAGTATGATGTCCATGAAGAGCTCATGATGAAAACCATTACTTGTGAGCTAACCTAAAAAGTAATTAAACACAAAGAGGATAAATTTATTTTAAAAGTGGACATGAAGGCTTCCCAGAGCATGCCTGGGCTCAGTGCACAGTACTGTGATTTCACTGTATAAGTATTATCTGATTTAATCCTCCCAACACCTGAAAGTAAGCAGCAAAATTCTCATGCTTGTTTTAGTTCTGGGTTTATTACTTTTATTTTTTAAAACTAGTATGCAAAATACTTGGTTTCATTATGATATCTTCAGACATTGCTAATGCCCACCCTCTTTCTCCACTGCCCTTCCCAGCCCTCTGACTTACCTTCCCCTCCAGTGGGCCTTCTTCTGCTTTAAAGCCAAGTACTCCATTATCTTCTCTTTCCTGCCAGTTCCTTCCCTTAAGAGCTCTTCTCTCCCCTCCTTCCTTATAAATCTAAATCTAGCTTCTCCAGGAGAGGAAGCATAGCATTAGTATTTCTGGGTCTGGCTCTCTTTGCATATCAATGATTGACAGTTCCCTTCATTTTCCTGCAATTGTCATGATTTCAGTTTTTACATTGAGTAAAATTCCATCATGAATAATGCACAGTCTTACCTGGTTCACTCAGCTGTTGATGCTCATCTAAGTTATCTATTTTTTAGCTATGGTTAACAGTTCATCACTAACTATAAGTCAGCAAGCATCTGGTAGAAGTTACAACCTTTGAGTGTATTAGCCAGGAGTGATATAGCTCGGTATATATAAGTTCTGGTTTTAGTTTCTTGAGACGGTGCTATACTGATTTCTCTAGAGACTGCCCAGTTGACATTCTAGAGCATTGTTTCCCTGTGCTACATCCTTGCCAAAGTTTGTTGTACTTTATTTTAATTTCATTTTCCTGGTGGCTGAGTGCTGAAATCTTCAAATATTTATTGGCCACTTGTATTTACCCTTTTGAGGACTGTCTGTCTGTTCAGTTCTTTAGCTCATTTAGTATTTTGAGAAAAAAAATTCTGGCACTGATTTTTTTCTCCAGAGTTGGAAAATGTTATTCTTGGACAGGACTTTACTGCATCCCAATCCTTGCACTTATTATTCCATCATTTCCTTGGGTCTATTAATTTCTTAATCTTCTCCTTAGTTTCTTCAGTGGCCATATATTAATATAATTTCTCTAGCTATTGCTTTTTAATTTTTTGTCTACTGTAATAAAATATGGGGAATCGTGTGTGTGTGTGTGTGTGTGTGTGTGTGTTAAGGCTTTCTTTATGGCTTGTAATGTGAATAATTTCAGAGAAATTCCTAGATTTGCTGAGGAGAATGTGTATTTTTTCTCTGTTGAATGAGATATCTGTTAAATCTAGTGAACTGAAGTTTCTTTGTTGATGACATATGTAAAGATGGGAAAGGGTTACTGAAGCTACCTGGTCACATAGTTACTATTTCAGGACCTGTGTGACCTTATCCACCATCAGTATTTCATTTATGAAATTAGGAGCCCCAAAATTCAATGCATGTATATTTGTAATTATTACATTTCTTTTTTTTTATTAAGTTTAGTGACCTTTTTTATCTCTTCTTCCTATTGGTTTGAAATCTGCTTTACCAGATATTAAAATAGCTATTCAAGCTTATTGGCTTATATTTACTTGCTTGAGAGCCTAACTCCCATGCTTTGACTTTTTTATTCTAGCTAGTCTCAGGTCAACTTTATATATGCTAGAGTTATCAAAGAAGAGGGAGACCCCATAAGATCCAGCTATGGGCAAGCTTGTAGAAACGTCTTCATAATCAGTGATTTGTATGGAAGGGCCCAGCCCACTGTGGGTAATTGCACTGGGTTTTATAAGAAAGCAGACTAAGCAAGCCATGTAAGCAGCACCCCTCCGTGGCTTCTACATCAGCTCCTCCCTCCAGGTTCCTGCCCTGTTTGAGTTCCTGTCCTGAGGGCCTTCAGTGGTATATGGAAGTATAAGCCAAATGAAAGCTTTCCTCCTCAACTTGCTTTTTGTTCATTGTGTTTCATCATAGCAATAAAAATCCTAACTAAGTCAGTCATTTTGCCAGTGGTACATGGCTCATAGAAACAACAAATAGTAAGATCTTGTTTTTTAGTTCAGTTTTCTCATCTACATCTTATAAATGGTGAATGGGTCCTATTTCCATTTAAGGTTACTATCAGGAGGAGTTGTTTCCTTTTTGGATTGGCGGGATTGTTGTACCTTCCTTACTTTCTTCCTGTTCCTCTTACGAAATTACTTTGTTAGACATCTCAGATCTCTTCTTACCTCCTTTGTTGATCTATTCATCATGAAATTTATTCTTCCCAGAAGCTCACGATTAAGACTATTTTTCTTCCTTCTCTGTGTAAAATCTTCTTTTAAGTACTTTCTGTAGTGCTGGCTTGGGGTTCCTCAATTGCCTTAGCATGTGCCAGGCTTGCAATATACATATTTCTCTGTCAATTTTAAAAGATAATTTTGCTGGATATAACAGTGTTTGTTAACAATTATTTACTCTCAGGGTTTAAAATGTATCATTAAATGCTTCTTTGGCTTTTAGAGTTGCTTATGAGAAATTCGATGTTACACGGGTACATTTTCTTTATAGTTGACTTGACATTTTCCTTACAACTTAGGATATCGTCCTTTGCATTCACTTTTGAGGCCTTACCTCACATTAAGGTTACAAATGTGTGGATATCTGTTTCTCTCTTGGGTTTTGGGAATTTTCTGCTGTCATTTAAGTGGCTAGGTTAGATTTTTGTGTTGGCTCCTTCCCCATGGATTCTTAGGTTTGGTGTCTTGAATATATTCCAAAAGTTCTTGGAAGATTATTTGATGTTCTATTTTGTAATGTTTTGTAAAGTTTTCTATGTTAGGATGTGTTGCTGCCTCAGCCTTGTTCTGATATTCTTTATTCTACTTAGTTTTTTCTCATGATAATTTTTGCTGGTTTTTTTTGTTGTTGTTGTTGTTTGTTTGATTGGCCTTTCATGTTTAACATTGCTATTGGTTATGTTTAAGAACTTGTAATTCCATGATGAATTTTAACTCAGGTTTTTTGAATTTTTGTTCCAAATGGCTATTTTATCTACTTTACTGACTTCCTTATCTGGATCCTGAATTTTCTTATTTCATTTGTCTGCTGTTTAGTATCCTATATGAATTACTGATCCTTTTGAAAAGTAGGATGCTGAAATCTTTGTCTGGTACTTCAGTTATCTCATTATCTTGGGTTTCTTGGGAAACTGTAAGTTTGAAGGGTGTTTTAGTGGCTTGCTTTCTCATGTCTGTTGTGGTGTGTGTGTGTGTGTGTGTGTGTGTGTGTTGTACATGTGTTGGTATGTATATGTCCTCCAGAGATAGAGGCACAATGATTGATATTGGGGAAAATGTAGATTATGTGTGGGGGTGGTTTCATTTATGTTTAGTTTATGGACTGTTAGAACTAAAGGCAATTTAAAAAGGGAAGGAGCCAGGTGGCGGCACATGCCTTCACCTGCACTTGAGAAGTAGAGACAAGCAGATCCCTGAGTTTGAGGCCAGTGTCATCTATAGTGTGAGTTCCAGAGCATGCAAGGCCACACAGAAAAACACTGTCTAGAAAAAAGTGGGAGTGAATAGGAAAGAGTGATGTATGAATAAGAGGGAGAACATATGGATTGTAGCTATGAGAAACAATAAAAAATGTTACATATAAACTTTAAAACAAGTAAGGAGAGTCATGAAAGCCTGTTTGGGTGAAATACAAGCTAAAACAAAACAGCTAAACATGTGAAGTACAGAAAAGTGTCAATAGGAGCTGGAGAGATGGGCCTGCAATTAAAAGCACTGGCTGGCTGTTCTTTCAGAAACCCAGACTTCAATTTCCAGCACCCACGTGATAGTTCAAAGCATTAATACCTCCAATGTGAAGGATCCAGCACCCACTTTGAGCCTCCATAGGTGTAGCATACATGTGGTACACAGACATACATGCAGGCAATACAGCCGTGCACACAAAATAAAGGTAAGTCTTTTTTAAAAAGGTAATAAAAGATAAAATCAGAAGTTACTATTGTTGCAGGGCAGAGAGCCAAAGACTTGACTGTCTATATTAAGCTGGCGTGGGCCTGCCTGGAAACTTGTCTCACAGAGCAACCTCAAATGCATTTTACCAGGAGTTTATTATTATTATTACAATTTATTCACTTTGTATCCCAGCTGTAGCTGCCTCCCGTGTCCCCTTCCAATCCTGCCCTCCCTCTTCTCCTCCTCTGTTCCCTCCTCAAGGTCCCATGCAACACTTGTGCAGCAGTCTTCACAGCCATCACTACTCTAGGCTTCTCTCCATCCTCAGCAGGGGATCTGGCTTCTTCTCTGCAGGCTGCTTAATCCTCTCCTGGCCCACCATCTTCATGCATCCATGTTAAGTCAGCATACTTTAATGGCCACTCCTGACAGCTGTGCAGAGGATTTTGTAGCTCTCACCTCAGCGAATTTGTTTTTTCTCTGAATGACCTGACTTTGTTTTTCCACACTTTTCTGCTATTGTTCATGGTTTCTAATGCTCTTTGGCTCTTTCATTCATAATCATGTCTGGTTGGGGCTGTTCTCCATAGATCACACAGGCCATTTCTAATTTTTCTCTTATCCAGAAGTGCCATGCTCACTGTACAGACATCAAGGCTGAAACTTTGAGTAAGGTGTGCAGAGTTGCACTCTAAACTGTTTTGCTTTACTTGGTTTCCTTACAGAGCTTGCTCAGTTGACAGAAATGGCTTCTATGTGGGGCCTGGGTGCTCTTCATTTCAAACGGTATGTGGTATTCCCTTTTCGACAGATGAACCCACAGATATTATTCCACGAAGCTGTCAACTCTCAGCAGATGTTCCTCATGTCACACAGCTGTTAAACATGACAAAACTCCGCCAAACTGAAATACAATTTGGAGGTCATCCTCTGAGATCAGCAGAATCAGGTATGCACTGAGGCTCCTGTAAGCATCATCCGTGTGCTCCTCCCCCACAAAGGTGTCTCCCTATGCCTCGCTCTTCCACAGTACCGTCAATACAGGGGGCCAGGGTCTGCTAGCTCCGATCACTGCCAGCCCCAGGCAGACAACTAACAGGAAGAACTTAGCATGTGGACATTTGGCCTATATAGGCCCTTTCCTACTTCAGCACTGTGATTTGCTTAGGGAATGGAGATGGTAGGAGAGACATGAAGCAATGCTTTTCTGTAGAGTGCTTATTCCTCTACTGAAATGCAGCTTTATTCAAGTACTACAATAAAAGGCAAGCAATGCTGTTCTCTGTGAAGAAGCTGTAGAAAGTGACAGTTCTGCAGCCAATTGAAAGTTCAAAAGGAAACCACGGTTCAGTTGTGGCTAGTGTTGCTCTTCCTGAATATGTATTATTCATTTTTAAATAGTCTCAAAAAATTTTTAAAACACACTGTGAGCTAAACAAAATACTGTAAGGCTTCCGTTTTCTACTGCTGTACAGAACTCACACTGATTGACCAAATCAGTGAAATACCTTCATATCAAACCCCATATAAGCCAAAATCCCTAGATGTTTGGACTCCTAGAACATTTTAAATTACAACATTTAACAGCACAAAATGTGTTTCTGATGTCTGCACAACCCCCACAGACACTCTTGGTTAATTTGGCTAGTCTGCTTTGTTTTGTTTTTAACCTCCTCTAGTGATTGCTATGTGTGGCCAACATTGAATAAATTACTCAGCCTGGGGAGGTCATGTGATTCAAGTAGCACGTAGATACAGGGAGCTAACTCAAAGAAAGCTAAAGAATAGTCATAGTGACAGATCATAGACATAGAACCTGAAAGTATTATATGCATATTTATATATTATTTATAATGAATTAATAAGAGACTTATGGAAGTCTGTCAGGACTGAAGACTGAGTAAGAGCAAGGATATAGCAAATTATTGGCTCGTTTTTCAAATGAATGACTTGAGTGGTCAAACACTCTGTTAGAACCATACGATGGGAGTGTCTCTCATTCCTCAGGTAAAGAGGCAATATGTTTTAGAAGCTGACTTTAACATCAGGGTTCCAGGTGAATTTTGAAACTAGGTGAGCTGTGAGACAAAAGAGAGTAACTGAGATGAAAGTGCAGTTTTCAGATAAAAAATGACAAGGGTGCAGAGTGACAGGACCTGGGCTGGTACACAGCAGTGGCACTGAGCAGCCGTAGGGCAAAGTGCCAGGATTTGTGGCTTCTCTGATAACAGGAATAGTCACATAAGAACACAAAAAATGTACAAGTTTGTGATGAAAACTGAAAGCATGAACTCTAGATCCACCAGTATTTTCTCTATCAATTTCAATCAGATTTATATGCCAGAAGTTACATGTCCCCAAAGAATTTGTCCTTTTTTTAGTACAAAAGAAAACATTATATGAATAGACGCAATACTGTTAACACTTGATTGCATCATTCTCAACTCACAGAAAAACAGAGAGAGAAAGAGAGAGAGAGTGTGTGTGTGTGTATGTGTGTGTGATGCAAACCTCACCTACTTAATAATTAACAACTTTGAGTAGGGCTTTTTGTTAGCAATGAGGCAAAGGTTAAATATATATACTTGCCATATAAGCTATAGCAAGAGAAATAGATTTCATACAAACCATGTTTGTTAAGGAGCCATGGAAACTCATATAAAAGCATAAAAGTAATCCCACTATCTTTCAGGTGGGAGTTTAATCTTAAAATTTGCCACAGTGCAGGAAGAGTATTTTCAATAACAAACACTGTATCTGCACCGAATGTATTATGATAATTTTTAATAACAGGAATGACTAAGCTGTGCAACACATCACATGACATGATTACAAATGGTCTCTTTTCCCTCTGTCCTTCCAGCTGAATGTTTTATGAACTGTCTTTGAAATAAATACAAATATATTTGCAATATCATTGTCATTCTTATTCACAGCTCTCAGAGATGCTTAAGCTGATAAGATTTAATAAATACTAGCTACATCGACGTTACAACTAAACAGAAATATTTTCATAGCTATATTCAAGCATAAATCACAGGGGAGATTTCTGGATTTTGTCGTTTGTTTGTTTGTTTGTTTGTTTGTTTGTTTGTTTGGAAATTCTATAGGTAGACTCTTGATGCATTAATAATAGTCAACTCAGTTTGAATCATGTATACAGAAAGTTACTAATTGCGAAAATCAATGAGTATATTTATTTTTCTTTGTGAATATCAATTATATCCATTTGCAACTCCTTATGGTTGCTCTTCTTAGGTTAGTCTCATTGCACATGCATGATAACCAAAATGACATGAACATACATGGTACTGTGTGGTTCTTTTACAAATCCATTACAGTAGATGATTTTCATACATGTGGACTGTAAAGCTTACTAAAAATGAATATATTAATGTTTTCTCTCTGTACAAGGTGTGTGACTTGAAAGATATTTCAGTTATGCTCAAGGGCAGCTTTTTTTAATCATGGATAGGCCAGCAGATGTCTTTATTTGAACTATTTGTTTCTGTCTCTTTCTAAAAAGTGAACTCCCACAATGAAGTTTGATTTGCGTGAGAAAATGACAGTGTGCTCATCTAATTGGCTGTGTAGTGCTCATGTAAATTTTGAAATTTTATCATAAATGCATGTATTGAGAGATCCCAGTAAAGCCTCTATAGAAGTAGCCACTTCCTGTGGATTTTCACAACCAAAAAAGAAACCTTAAGATTTTTAAAACTCTTTTAGACAGTGTTTTATTGAATGTTCTATAGCCTAATCAAGAGCATTGAATGGAATTAATTAAAGCCCTGTGTCTAAGAGGCTGCTGGTTCCATAATGCTCCACATTCCCACCATTCTCTTTGTCAATTCCCAGTGCACATTAGCTAATAACTTTAGGGCTATGGAATCTGATCATCTTACTTCCATTAATAGGACCCCAGTTTAATTGAACCAGAGAATGTGGTCTGGTTATTGAAATGGAGCATTCAGCATTAATGACAATATACGGTCTGGTTATTGAAATGGAGCATTCAGCATTAATGACGATATACAGTGGCCCACTGAACACAAATCAAAAGCAGTAATTAAAAATTGGAAGGTAGTTTTCCCTATTGCCCACCTTTCACAACAGCTATCTTACTGGGTTTTCACTTATTTTAAATAAGAGGAAGCTAACATCCCTACCTCCTACTGCAACTGCAGATTCAAGAATTAATGAATCTAAACACAAAAGAAAGAGGGAGGGAGGATGAGAAGGCGAGAAGGAAGGATGTAGGCAGAAGGAAAAAAGGGGGGAGATAAATTAGGAAGCTGTCTTTGGCACTGCTGAAATTTATATTATATTTCTTGTTTAGAGTCCATATTATAGAAGCAAAATTCAAACCAAAGACTAAAATCTACTGAGAAACAGAACCTAAAACAAAAATGAATTAGTATATGTTGTCATAGAGCCAAAACACCTCCCATAACTCATGGGTCAGTTGAATTAATATTATAAAAATTACTATATTGCCATAAACCTGTCCGAAGATTCAGTGCAATCCCAATGAAAATTTCCTAACTGGAAAAAAATAAGTCCTGAAATTCATTATCAAAGTACAACAGACCCCAGACAACCACAGCAATCTTGAGCAAAAAGACCAATGGTGGAGTTATCAGTATCCCTGATTTTAAGTTATACTATGGAACCATCATAATAAAAACAGCATGGTACTGGCACTAAAGGAGATCAACAGAATAGGACCAAAGAAAACCCACACAGCTATAGCCACTTCATTTTTGACAAAGATGTCCAAAACATACAGTGGAGAAACGGCAGCCTTTTCAACAAATGGCACAGGGAAAGCTAGATGTTCAGATGTAGAAGAATGACTCTAGAGCCCCATCTCTCACCTTCAATATCAAACAGTTCAAACTGAATGAAGATACTAACATATGATGGGAAAACACTTCAAGAAATAGGCATATGCAAGAACTATCTGAAAAAAAAAAAATACCAGTGTCTCAAAGAATAAGACCAAGCATTGACAACTGTGATGTTATGAAATTAAAACCCCTTGATCACTCAAAAGAAATGAATGATTGAAATAAGAAATAGGCTAAAAAAATGGGAGAAAAGCTTTGCTGTGTTACCAGGAGCCCATGAAAGTCCAGTCAGACACAATCTATAGCCTACTGAAAGTCTTCATTCCAGCTAGCTAGTACTATACTTAAGTATTCGGGACCCAAGTGTAGCTTAAAGCTACACTTAGCACAAGGGCTTTTAAATACAAAACTAAATACTGTTATCTTGCTTGGCAGCTTGAGGGGGAGGTTTTGTACAAGCAAGCAGTATAACAGAAGCCAAGAAAATTAGCCTGAGCATATTGACTTTGTGTTCCTAGAATAGAGTTGGGTACTTTTCCAATGGATTCTCCATAAAGCATATTAAATTCTGGTTAAACCTAAATGCAAAGTATATATTCTCTTCCCCTATCTTCAATAAAATAAAACAGTACAACTGATTACATTCCTTCATTAGAACCTTTTTCAGTCTGAAAGAAATTTAGAAATGCTACTAGGAGCTAGAAATGCTTAGAGAGTTAGAATTGGTGGTTGTGCAAATGAAAGACCCAAAGTTTAGATCCTAGCACTCATGAACAAAGCCAGGCCTTCTGAGCATACCTGTCACTCAGACCTGAGGGATATGGAGACAGAAGGATAGTGATCATGAGTGCTTGCTGCCTTCCAGCTTAGACAAGCAGACACAAGCCTAGGGACTGACCCTGCCTTACAGGAATAACAGGGAATGAGAGAGGAGTCACATGATGCCCTCTTCTGACTTCCAGGTGTGTACACAGGCACAAAGACAAACACATATATACTTCTGAGAATGATATTAATCAGTGCTTCTGAAGTCCTTTATAGCAAACATATCACAAATCATTCATAGAGCAAACTTTAATTTTTCTATGTGACTTATGCAAACATGTTGAAATTATTAATAATATCAAACATAACATTAACTATTAAATTGTACTTAATCCACTTGATACTCATGTAATTATCCTTGCACCAATCTTGGTGTTCTGCCCCCTACTCCGCGCACACACACACACTTTTTAATTTGACTTTTATAGACTCTCCTGCCTTGGCCTCCTAAACAGAGAGATCTATTCTTGGCACATTTCTCCTTTAGAGATTTATTACAGCACTGCTTCTAATAACAAAACCTAGAGCACTTGAGCACAGTTGGGAACTGGTTCAGCAAGCATCTGGTAAGCTGTTTTATGGCAAAGAGCAGTGTGCTCTGCCTGTGATGGTCTGGACTGTGATCTCAGAGTTCTGTCAGTTGGTGAAAAATGGAAGCCTAAAGTCATTGCTATATAGTCCCACTGATGGAAAAAACAAACAAACATGGTGATGCAGAAGATTTAAATAAACTTAAATGATTGCCTCTGGAAGCAGGAAGTAATGCAGACAGGGGCAGGAGGAGAGGAGTTCTTTCTCAAGACACATTGCATTAGAGAAGTTTAACTTTCTGATTATATCAAAGATTTGAGTTACTGATCCATTATATTAGACCAATTACTGAACATTTATGGGTTCTGTACTTTGTAAGCCTTAAAAAATCCTGAAAATTGCCATAAAATTAAACTATATTTTTCTACCAAATATTACTATCTTTACTGGTAAGATAGAATGGAAGGTGGGATGTGGCAGCACACCCTGCAGACTCAGCACTCAGGACTGAGGCATCAGAACTTCTCATTTGAGCCATCATGAACTGCACAGCATATCCTGTACTAAAAAGAATATGTGTTGAGTATACATAATAGTTAATATATGTTGAATATCTTGAAAGAGTTATTGATTAAGATATAATTACAAAGAAATAAATTATTGACAAATTACAAAATCTAAATGCTAAGCTTTTGTAGTATAAGGAAATACATGGTTATCTATATCATATCAGTGCGAATTTTAAACTACATTGTTTTATAATTATTATTTTAAACTTTTTAAATTTAAATATATTTTGAGCATATTCTTTTACTCCACCAGGTCCTTCCAGATTCTCTTTCATTCCCTACCAACCCAACTTTAAGCTCTTTCTCCAAAAACAGAGAAAAAAACCAATGCAACCATAAAACACCCAAAACAAAATGAAACCACCACACCCAAAAAGGAAAATAAAGCAAAACAATCAAACAATACCCCACCAAACTGTAATTAAATAAAAGAACACATGAAAAAGCAAATGTGTTTGCCATTAATATTGGCAAACTACCCCTGAACATGAGGCCTGCCCTGGAGTAGTTGATGTACCCAATGTCATTCCATTGAAGAAAACTGATTTTTTTCTCTCCCAGCAGGTATAAATGACAGTTCAACTGTTAATCTTTATCCTAATGGCTAGATTTTTATTCATTCTCTTTTTTTTAATGTAACGTTAAAACAAAACTATTACACTGAAGGTAAACAAAATAAACCAACAAAGAAAAAGAGGCCAAGAGGAGGCACAAGAATCAGAGACCCATTTGTTTGCACACTCAGTAGTCCTATAAAACACCAAACATAAAACATAAAAACACTAAACTGAAAGCCATAATATCCATCCAGAAGACCTGATACAGGCCCAGTGTTTGCTGTTTTAGTCTCTGAGTTCATATGAGCATTGCTTTGTTTTCTTGGTAGCCTCCATCTTCCCTGGCTTTTACACTCTTTCTGCCTCCTCTTCCCTAGGATTCCCTGAGCTCTGAGGGTCCGTGAATGTGGTGGAGACATCCCATTTAGAGCTGTGTATTGCATGGACTCCCTGTATAGTGTCTGGGTGTGGGTCTCTGTGTTGGTTCCCATCTGCTGCAGAAGCTTTTCTCCTGATAGCTGAAAGAGGCACTGAACTATGATAACAGAAGATCATAGGGAGTAATTTAATCACTAATTAGTGATTACATTTTTTTCTTTTAGACCAGTATTATTTGGTTTTGACCTGGGTCCCTGGGCCGTCTAGTCTCAGATTCTTAGTAACCCAAGAAGTGTCAGGAATGGGTTTTATCTCATGGGTGTTAAGTCAAATCAATTCTTAGTTGGTTACTTTCACAAGCTTTGTATCACAATGGTCCTAGCATTTCCTGAGGTAAAGTACCATTATAGATAAAGGATTATGGCTGGCTGGGATCATGTGGAGCATATTTCTGTAACCCAACCCCAATACTGCAAGCTTTATAGGGTGACAAGGGAGATAGCTGTTTAGGACTCTGCCTCCTCCATTATTTGGTAATTTCATTTAGATCACCTTGATATATGTATGTGTATACATGTAATATATAATGTGTTTTCTTGTGTGCTTATATGACTTATTATCCGCTCAAAAGTATAGGGATCCTGAACTAGGAAGAAGGCTCGAGAAGTAAGGTTGCTTGCTACCCAGGCCTGATGACCTGAGTTCTGTCCCCTGATCTTCTCATGGAAGAGGGAGAGAACTGACTCCTATGGGTTGTTCTCTGACCTCTATAGGCACACAGTATATGTGCACAGCTATACACGCACACGCACGCACACACACTAAATAGAGGAGAGAGAAAGACAGAGACAGACAGATGTTGGGGGGACACTATAGGAACCCTGTTTATGGTTGTATTCCCTAACACCTAACTTAGTCCTTAGTGTCTTCATGCTTAATACTTACCAGAAGCACAAGAAACACCTGTTGACTGCATGATCAAAAGAATGAATAAAACAATGCTAACCAGGTGATTTGAACACGGGATATTTACCAGCAATCCATCCCAGTCATAACCAAAACTAACATTCAGTGAGCTGTCACTGTGTTCCAAGGCTATCCCACTTAATTCTCACTCAGTCTTATTGTGGCAGCACAGTCAAAATCACCATCTTATGGATGAGGAAACTGAGCCTGTCACAGATGAAACGTTAGTGAGTGGTAGAGCTAACCTGAGCAGAAGTCTGGCTGTGGAGATGCGTCTTCACTGCTACCTACTTCCCAATCTCCCCTTAGTATTTGAAGACTATTTCCCAGAAGCCTGCCAGATTTATGGGGAGATGCCCTATTTCTAAACTAAATCCTGGACCATACAAACTGTGCTCCTTACTCAGAATAGAAAGCTTTCTCAAAACAAAACTATTTCTCTTAAAATTAGTTTTATTTTTCCTCATTCCGCATAAGGAACAAAAAGTAGGCTAATTTGTGCTTTTCAATAAATCAAGACCTTGTGGAAAATGTGTTGTTCACTGCCTTGTATCTTGCTGAACTGGCCCAACTTCACACGCAAACTGTATAAAACCCACTCCAGTTCAACACAGAAAGATACAATCTAGTTGCTGTTGTTAATATTATTTTATTGCCTTTCAAAAGTATCATAAACTCTTATTAATAAGACTATGCAATGTTTTTAATTATTTGTAAAATTTGAAGATATATTGTAATCTCCCAGGGCCTTTCCTGCTTGAGGCATTTACCCATCTGCTTTTCTTTTTATCATACTTCCATGGCTTGTAGACTGATAGTTCTCTAACAGTCTACAAACAGCATTTGATTAGATGTTGTGCACCAAGCATAGACTCTCAAATTAGCCAGTTACCTCACATAGCCCAGGTACTTGTGTAATGCCTTACTCATCAGGCACTAAAGCCAGCTCAGTGTGTCCTTCTTCCATCTCCTCCCAACTCTCCTTCCTTTGAAACGGGACATTACAGTCATATGTTAGCTGCTAAGTTCTTCATAGAACTCATTAATCCCCTTGACATGCATTGGACTATAATATTCATGAAGTTTTCGTACTTATCAATACAATCATTAATCACCCACTTTTGAGATAATAATATGTTTTTAGCTAGATGACTTTATAAAATTACATAGAATACAAATATTGAATATAGGAAGAATATCTTAAGATGCCCTCCTGACCCACTTTAAATGAGGGCAGCATTGTGTCATTTTTTTAAGGCAAATGAATAAAAACTTGAGTTTTGAGCCCCCACTCAGACTGAGGGCTTAGCTTAGTTTATTCTGCTGTGGGCATGATGTAAGATCATCACTCATAGAGGAGGACTGAGAACTGTATAAGGTGTCTGTTGCATCCATCACCCTTTTGGTCTCAGTAGAATTCCCTTGACCCAAAGGTTAGACACCAACCCCTGTTGAGCTCAGTCAGAACTCTTTATACTTTTCCTTCACAATCCTTTCTATAATCATAATCTATAATTGAATTGTTTATTAATTTCTTGCTTTAACATCCATCTCCCCCATGAGACTACAAGCCCATTGGATGAGGTAGTGTTGCATCTTACTCCTTGTCTCACTCAATGCCAACCAAGCTAGCCACCTGGTCACTACTGAAGACTACATGAAGAAAGGACTAAATGACTGTGAATATATTTTGTAAGCTGTAAATACTACTCAAGATGGAAAGATATTAGCAACCTCTTTACTAGGCATCAACTCCCTCTGAGGCACAACAGAATTATGTAACATGTCTAGTTCCATATAATCTTAGAAGAAAATGCTGTGGCTTAAATACATTGTTATCCCAGTCTTATGAATGGAGAAGATAAGGCTTTAAAAAGTCAGATGGCTTGTCCAAAATAACATTGCCATATGAAAGTCAACCTTTGTTCATATTTTATATGTACTATAGAGCAACACAATACACTAAAATAAAAATTAACCCAAAATCTGGACCCTGGCACCAAGTTTAATTCTGAGATGAAATTGTTAGGCATGACCCTTCAGTGGTGAGGGCTGAAATGTAGCAAGTCTGCCTGGTTAAGCTTTGAAAACCTTGCAAGCAAATGACTATAATAATTAGAACATTGTATCTTGAAACAAAAAAAAAAAAAAAAATGGATGTTTATTTCTCTAAAATACAATTAGAGAGTACAGCCTCAGGTTTTACAGTCTAACTACAAAGGCATGCACCCCTCAGTAAAATAGCAAAATAATTAATGCTAAATCCCTGACCTCCACCAAATTCACTTTCCACAAACTCAAGAAAATGAAATGCCTCGAGCAGGATTTTAATCTCATCTTGATATTTAACCTCACTTTATGCAGATTGATGTCAGCTTTTAAAATAGCTGCTTTTAAAATGCAAAGCACATACATTTTTGCTTATAGTTTCCTTCTATTAGGATTTTTCTTGTTAAAGAAACTTTGTCCCTTCTACTGCTTATTATAGAAACCAAAAACCTAAATTACTTCGCCTTGTAGGACTTAATTAGGAACCTATCCAAACAAATGCATAAAGTAATGCACATTAATGGAGAATTAACTTTGACAGGTAGTATGATTCTAAACAGAGAATTATTAAGACAAAGAAGGATTCACAAAACTGATATGTTTGTTGTGGTATCAAGCTTAGCAATATCTTAAATGATGGAATATTTGTACTCTTTTTATGGCCAAAAAGTAAAAATATTTTTAAAAATAGACTTAAGTTGAAATACAGTGTGGTGGCTTATTCTGTAATGAAACCTGACAATAGGTTCTTTTCTAAAATCCAGGATATTACCTAGTGTAAAGCACGAGACAGTGCCAAGGTTTCTCTTTTGATGAGCTCAGTCCTGATGTGACTTGATGAGCTGGGGTAGGTGGGTAGTGGGGGTACTCCCCTTATCTGAGAAGTAGGAAAGGAGGGTTGGGGCAAGAAAGGAGAGAGAATGGGACCAGATGTAAAGTGAATAAATTAATTAATTAATTTAAAAACAGGTTAGGGCATAATTAATAAAGAAATCTGCATAGCAGTATCTTTAATGTATGTAGACACAAAAATTCTCTTAAAATACTTGCAATTTTCATTCAAAAAAAAGGGGGGGTTCCTATATTTTGTATTCTTGCTGAGGCCATTTCAGATTTGACTAGAATTTGATTTCCTTGATGAGGAATCCCATGGAAAATTACCCAACTCTATTCCAGGAACCCAGGGCCAGGATATCCCTAGCTAACTCACCTGAGGTTTCGCTAAATGGCCTTTTATGCAAACCTATCACTCCAGCTAACTGCTTTTTTTAGCTTCTGTTAAAGCTGCTTGCTTCAAACTGCTTGTTTTTGCAAAGGTCCCTGCAGCTGTCAAGAGGGATACCAGAATGTGGTTTCTGTCTTTAATAATTCTGTGTTCTGGACACTCAGGGTCACACCTAGGTCCCCCAAACACTTAGATGTGGCATTAGCTGGATAGCATAAAGACTTCCAATTGGCTATAAACTGTGTCTGAGTGTTCATCTCTGATGGACACTAGTTTTCTGTGATTTAGGACATGACAACATTTCATCATTTAGCATTCAGCATTTAATAATAACTGCACATCCATAACTAAGTAAAAGATTCCCTTAAGAACACTGGTACTAGCCCGGCATGGTGTCTGTCACATGCCTTCAGTGCCAGTATTCAGGGAGTCAGAGGCCAGCCTGGTCTCTGGACTCAGAGGGAGTCCAGGACAGCCAAGGCTATACAGAGAAACCTTGTCTCAAGAAAAGAAAAGAAAAGAAAAGAAAAGAAAAGAAAAAACAGGTGCGGTGAAGAGGTAAATGGGAAAAGGGGTCACTTTAACTGGGAAGTAGGGAAAGTGGTTAATATAAAAGTGGAAGGGAGGAAGGGGAAATAAATAACACTAAGGATATTTGAAAAAGCCATTGAGGAACATATAAGCATACTGTAAAACACAATGTGTGTCGTGTGTGTGTGTGTGTGTGTGTGTGTGTGTGTGTGTGTGTGTGTGTACAAAGTCTAAAGGAAGCTGCACAACTTGAAGTGATGATAATACAGACCACAGACTGTAAAAAACAGCATCAGACATGAGAAACCTTCTTCCAAGTCATTGGTTATGGGAGAGTCCAAGAGACTTCTGGAACAAGATAGTGTACTGCCACTGCCCTTGATTGCCTCCCAGAAAGTGAAGACACCATGCTTTTCAGACATGGGGCTTGGAGGATTCAAGCCTGAACTCACTTGAAAACTTTCTCCCTGATGACTACAGCTCCATATCAGAAGGTGCTAGGAAAGCTTCCAAGAGAGAAAAGTAATCAGTAGTCATTCCCAGCTGTATAGCCTGTGAACCTTAATGGCCAGCCTGACAAGGTAGCCCCAACAGTAAAATAATGGCACATATTTTAGGGATAGCCAACAGCTGTCTAATTGGATTTAAGGTTCACTCAATAGGAGTGAATTCATGCCTGATAGTTTAAACTGAGCCAACTCTAGAGAGGAGAAATACTACTGTCTTTTGTGTAAACCAATAAAATATATAAGTTGTATTCTTTTTTTGTTTGGGTTTTTGCTTTCCCGAGACAGGGTTTTTCTGGGTAGCTCTGGCTGTCCTGAACTTACTTTGTATACCAAGTTGGCTGCGAACTCACAGAGACCTGCCTGCCTCTGCCTCCCCAAGTGCTGGGATTACAGGTGTGCGCCACTGAGCCTGGCCTCCAAGTTGTATTCAAATAATACTTATCGTTACACCAGCAGCTACATTTAGCTCTTTTTCATCAAAGAAGATTCTTTTGCAACAGGTAGAGTCTATTAGAGACCTACAACTGGTGAAAATGCAGAGAATAAATAAATGGCCACAAGGTGCTAGCCTAGACTGATAAATCTGTAACACATCCCCTACACCTAAGACTCAAGAAACACTGAGGGGGCAAGGGGCATTGCAGGAGCCACAGGACCAGGTTGACTTGCTGTTCGACAGATGTCTTCTAGGCATGATGACGAAGCTATACCCATAAATTTCCAACAGTATCGTTGCCTAAAAAAGACCTGCATAAAAGGCAACAACACTTGACCTACCAGTGTGGATGGGGGAAATTTCACAGGTTTCAGCACTAGATAAAGAGCTACAGGCAATCAGTGACTGCTCAGCGGGAGAAGTGGTTCTCTCCAAGGAAAAGCTTCCTTATAAGTTATCCAGTCCCGAGTATCAGCCCTAAACATATGCCATATATAAATAGACCCAGCTGTTTTTGTGTATGTGTGCCTGTGTATGTGTGTATTCATGTTACATATTGTGTATGTGTATATATGTAATATTAATTGAAGTGCATGAATTTCAGGAGAAGTGGTTGTTGGCCATGGTAGGAGTTAGAGGAAGAAGAGGCATGAAAATGATATAAATACAATATTATAAAATTCTCAAACAATAGAAAATTTAAATTTAAAAGTTCTATGTATAAGTATGAATAGTTGCTAAGTCTTTTTTTTTTTTAATATTGTGGCTTGTACTTCATCAGTGTGATTGCTAAACTCTCCACCCTCAATCCTTGTTTTACTCTTACATTAAATCCATAATTTTGATGAAATTTAATCATTGTTTCTCACTTGCCAAACTGGCCTTGGCAGACAGGTACATAGAATACAAAATAAATGGTCTTTCACACAAAAGAACTTAAACTGGTTGGGAGGAAACTGAATTTAGATGAAGAGTTGAGAAAACCAAACAAGGAAGTTGCCCTTGTGAGGTATTTGAAGAGAGAGATGAGCTGGTAACTAGACAGATCTCAGGGCAGTAAGGGTGCCCTGTGGTAACTGTCCTCCGTAGACCTGCACCCCACAGAGCCTCCCCGTTCCCCTCAGCAGCTGTTTCTTCAGGGAGATCAACACGAGAAGATAATAAATGATCCAGTATATGTTCTACTTGATCATCAGAATTACAAATGATACCTTTAGTAGATGTTACAAATAGCCTGGAATTTCAGTGTGGTTTGTGTTTGTTGTTGTTGCGTTTCTATTTTCAGCCTGAGAAACTGCCTATGTTTTGTTGATTGAAATGGGCATTTATAAGTAAAAGGAACAATACAGATACATACAGATATATGTCTTATTGATAGTAGGAAGTTTTGTATGTGACTCAGTAGGCATGAGAGTGCTGTGACAGCCCTGCCGACATTCAGAGCCTCACCGCTCAGGCAAACTGTTCACTTTCTTATCTTAATCTTCACAACCTCCTCATTGAGTCACACAGAAAACGCCAGGTGGGTGTTTTTAAAATTCTGATCATAATTACAAATGCCTGAGTTTTAAATACATCTTAACCTTCACACTCAGTGTGATGCATTCATTTTCCTTAGTAAGAATGTGTTAGATGCCCACTCCATGTCAAGGGGTCAAAAGCGGGCCACCACTGACTGCATGTATGTATGTACTAGAGCACGAACTACAAGGAATGCTATAGAGATATGGAAAGGTGAATTTCCAGCAAGTTGTCTGATGAGGGGAATTATCCTCATGAGAAAGACCCAGAGACATGTCTGAAGAAGTGATAACTAAGACAAAGAAGGAAGTGTCTCCCCACCCTAGGGGTGACATGCAGCAATGCCTTGAAGGAAGAACTGAGAAAGCCAAAGTGTGGAGAGAACAGGAAATAGCAGCTCAGATGTTTATAGGTGATAACGGGCTTTCTGGGAGCAACTGGGAAGCCATTGAGGAGCTGAAGTGAAGGAGAGTAAAGGAGCGAATATACTTCCCTGTCAGTAAGACCTCTGGCTTCGTTCTGGAGGAGTGGTACAGAACAATGGCACACTTACAAGAGTACCTTGGGTTATTGTATTTTCACCATTGTTTGAGAAGTACATTGCACACATTTTTATTAAAAGATACTAAAAATATTTTTCTAAGGAAATAATTTAAATAAGATTATTTTAAAAGAATACCAAAATATGTATTATTTCCTTTTAGGTAAGCAATTTAAATAAAATCATTCACTACAACTAAACAAACATTGAATTGTGCACTTTCTAGGGCATTTTTCTAAAGATTATCAGTTACACAGATGGCAAATACAGTCCTTGCTCTTGGGTAATCTAGGGAATATGATCCGGCACAAACAGTTCACAGAGCAGTGGGAATGGAGTGGATGGTCTTTAAAGTACCTTGTATAATTCAAGAATAACAAGTAGGATGCTCTAGGCAGAAGAAGGGGCATGCCAGTATAAGGATGGAGGTCGGAAAGGGTAGACAAGCTCAGGAAAATATTAGAGACTAGACCCACTGGAATGAGAAGCTGGGGTGTTTTGGAAAGCCTTAAAATGCTAAAAGCACATTCTAAACTACATGTGCTGGGCAGTGGGGCAACCCTGAAGGTTTTCAGCAGAAAGTAAACAAACCGGAGTTACTCAAGGATGGCAGATGAAACGTTTCCCGTCACCTTCTGTTCTTGGCATACAGCTAATTACCTCTTTGAGCCTTCTATGAAGGTATGGGAGCCGTTTGACTGAGTTTGGAAAATGGAACGTAAGGCGTACCAGCTATTTACCAACTGCTAAAACCTTCCTCATAATCCTTTGCTCTCTTCCCTTATCAGAAACATCCTATAGATTATACACCTGACACACTATTTTCATTTTGAATAGGTGTTGACTCAAATCCTATGACATCTGAACATCTGTCACATGGTGTTTGATACTTCATCCGTTAATGGACTGCCTTTCTTTAACAAACAGACCAGTTCATCAACAGAGGAGCAGGCAGCATCCGGAACAGTAAAAGTCAAGATGTTTGCCACATTGCCTTCGGCTCCAGGGTTCTTGGACCTCCTCCACTCTCTGGCAGACGGAATAACCTAAGACTTTCCAGTGAGGTGGGCAGAAGATTTAAAGAGCTGACCTGAGCAAGGGCACAGGGTGCTAAGTGGGCTGTGGGAAGGAAGGAAAGAGAAGCTGATTGTGTGCAAAATAGGCTTCCAAATTTTCAACAGGAATTTTGGGTTTTAAAAGACTTCAGTAATTTTTTTTGTCATATCAACATACTTAATTTTTTTAGAGTGGTCTTTTTATTAAACATGTTGCTTAACATATTTCGCCTTCTTTGTTAAAAGAAATGTTGGATGTAGACCAGGAACCCTACAATGTGCACATTCTCAAATGGTCTGCTTTTTATCTTTAACTTCCTTCAAATCTTTGACATGTAGAATGATTTGTACTCAGCTCTACCTGTTGCAGGCGGGAGTAGCCCACAGTGTATTTTAATTTGTGTCTAGGAGATCCGTTTGCCTGCTAGTCCATCTTGTGTTATTTGTCTCCTTCCATTTCTAGTTTTCACTAAGCTCCCTTCCCATCACCTTTTAGCTGAAGCCCCTCTAGGTTTTTTCTCACTTACTTGTCCAAGTTTTTGCCTTATAGACTTTATAGAAAATAAATGTAATGCCTGTATCTTTAAACATACATGGTAATTCCTTTTCCTTATAGACAGTAAGATCCACTGGGTCCAAAAATAGCCAGTTGTGCCAGCAGCCTACAGTGGAGAAGCGTGTTAACAGTGCAGAAGTGTCAGCCTTGCTGACACCTGAGTCTGAGCAGCAAGGAGACAAAGGAAATAGTCGCCAAACGAAGCAGACCACACCTATTCCTGGTAAGAAAGAGTCGTATGGAAAGTAAAAGCCAGTGGAAAATAGTGAGAGTTGTTCTTACTGAGATGAATCGAGCAGTACTCAAGAGCCAGAGACTCATACTCCAATCAAGGACTATTCGTGGAGATAACCTAGAACCTCTGCACAGATGTAGCCCATGGCAGTTCAGTGTCCAAGTGGGTTACATAGTAATGGGAAGAGGGACTGCCTCTGACATAATCTGATTGGCCTGCTCTTTGATCACCTCCCCCTGAGGGGGAAGCAGCCTTACCAGGCCACAGTAGAGGACAATGCAGCCACTTTTGATGAGAACTGATAGACTAAGATCAGAAAGGAGAGGAGAACCTCCCCTATCAGTGGACTTGGGGAGTGGCATGCATGCAGAAAGGGGAGGGAGGGTGGGATCGGGAGGGGAGGAGGGAGGGGCTTATGGGGGGATACAAAATGAATAAAGTGTAATTTAAAAAAAAAAAGAATCCTAAAAAAAAAAAAAAAGAAAATGACCATTCAATAATGAACAGGGTAGTGGGAATTGAAATATATTCGGAAAGCTTATATATGCATTATTTTGTATTCTCTGTCCGTTTGTTTATTCTGTTATTTTAAATAGCTATAATGTCCCAGTTTTTCTTTCTGATAATAATGTCAAAGTAAAAAAGAATCTCATTATCAATTTATTTTGGAAACTTTGCGTTTAAGTTTTACTATGATTTCAGTATCTATTTGCAGAGTACTCTTTATTTTCTCTCATTGGTGAAAAAAAAAATAGCTCTGTAAGAAGACTGGTCTCATTTCAGATTGAAAGCTCAAATCTAGCAGAGAAGTAAAGGGATTTGCAGCTCTTGTTTATTAGAAAAATTGAAACCCAAACACAAGACTTAGAATTATTTTATAATTTTCTGCCCTTCTTGTTCGGACTTCAGTAAATGAGGAAAAGGGGACATTTAAATTAATTTTACTTGAGTTAGAAATTAATGATGGCTATTACAGACAATTTTGCCCATAGGGATAACAAATGGCATGAGAAAATGAGTAACATGGACATAAAGTCCTGGTTCTACCAACGACCACCTCTGAAGCCTGGTTCAAACTTCTTCGCCACTGGAACCTTAGTTCCCTCTTCTTAAAAACAAGTCAGACATTCTGCCAGGCTCTGGCTGTGGTGTTGAATTATAGGTGCCTGGAATCGTCATTGTGAGACCAGTGACCAAAACCAGTCCCCTTTATGATATTGCTTCAAAAAGGGAAGCATTTAGTAAACATTAGCTGCTGTGATTATTACTTAAATACCAAATTATACTCCAGAATTCTGCTCCCGGCTTGATCTCAGCTCACCTTCTTTGGAAAATTTCTTACTCCACTACACTTCCTCTTTACAGAAAAAGGAATTTTTCTGTTGATTTCACCTTCTGATACTTTTTAATATAGCATGCTGTATGAGTAACGTCAATCACACTTCTTGTAGCCCTCTATAAATGTTATAAATCTTATTTCTTGGATGAAATTTATCACTCTTATAGAAATTCTCCTGCCGAAATAGGCATGGACACCTATTTTCTGTAAAGGACTAAGTTGTGTCTTTTACATAGCCTCAAATTATGTCACAATGATGCGTGAATATTGTAGTGATAAATATATTTACTGTATTATTTCAATCAATATAATGCTTTCTGTTCTGGCTTTCGTTCTTTGATATGGAAATTTACCAGCCAGTCTACCTGTTATGTATCCACATCCCCCTACAGAACCATCAGCAGAGAAGAGTAACAACAGAAGAAGATTTAGGTTGCAGAGCAGCAGCAGAGAAAGGACAGAGGCACAAGGTGGTAAGGCACTCTTTCAATACTACCTCAGATCTGTGTTATTCAGGGCAGCAGGATCTCTCTGCAGGCTGTAAATTTCAAAGGATTATGAGCCAATTCATTTAAAATATAAATGTCTGTTCTGTGGGGATTATGGAAATCAAATTTTTTGCGAAAGTATTGCTTCAGAGTCTACTCTAACAGAGAGGAGCTGGAATCAACAGACAGGAGCACAGAAATGCAGGACCCCTCCCTTCACTTTCAGGCAGGGCCAAAGAAAGCTTAAATTGCTGCTGCTGCTGCTGTTCTCTAAAAGGACTCAAATGTGACAGAGGAAATTCCTGCCTGAAGTCTACCCAAATTGAACTTTATTATCATTTTTCAGATTTAATATATGTCCTTTCTTTTAAAGCAGGCTCTTTCAGAACTCTTGTTACACTGCTGTGTTTCCCTTTGGATTCTTTGTATATTATATAATGCACTTTAAAAATAAACACTCTACACTTAAGCACTGGATAAATGTAAGCGGCTGCTAACATTATCCCTTTAAAGATGGGATTTGAGGCATGTTTATGTAGATTTGTAGATGTATATATTTGTCTATCTTGAGTACAGCCCAAGGATGTCATGAATAGATCTTAGTACTATTTTCCAAAATTTTAAGATTCAATCTTCCAAGCTTTAAGCTATTTTTATTAAGGGCAGGTAGAAAAACTAATTCTGCAGTAATGCTCATATCCAACTTCTTAGGGCGATGAAGGAAAAAGTTTGTTTTAAAAGAATTATAATCTAGTTATTCTGTGGAATCGAAGAAAAAATATAAGATCCCTTTTGGAATTCTTTTTATTACATACTGTAAAATTTAAACCAAAAATGTCCCTGTGCAAATATCAAAGTATTTTAAGGTAAGGCTCTACAAAAATACAACAGAGTTTGTCGTAAACCATTCAACTATTTTTAAAAAAAATGCACATGAACTATAAGGATACCACTCATTTGTTTTTAAATAACTAAATGAAAAATATACAAAATTAATAGCACCCTTCAAAAGCAACTTTTAATAAATATCAGTAGAATAATAAATATTTCTTTCAATAAAGGTAGTTCCTTGGGAAATAACAGAAATGAAGATGGAGAAGATACCACCTTCAACAGTATCACACAGCCTTTGAGGACAGAGCCAGTGAGCTCTGGCACTCCAGAACCCCAGGCTCCTGATCAAGCAGGTTGGCATCCTTAGTATTCACAAAATATAATCATGCCAAATATTACTGGAAAATTTTGTGAGTTCTACTACCATTGTCACATGTTACCAGGAAAATGAGAGTCCTGTCTTAAGGTTCATAGTTTCATTAATAAGGAGACTTGATAGGCTAGGGTCAGATGGGAGGGGAAGAGGACTTCCCCTTTCAGTGGACTAGGGGAAGAGGATTGGGCAGAAGAGGGAGGGAGGGTGGGGCAGGGAGGAGTTGAGAGAGGGGCTACAATGGGGATATAAAGCGCGAATAAATTGTAAAAGAAAAAAAAAATTTGGAATGGGCTTAAATGAAAACTTAGGAACAATTTTATGAGAGTTTAAAGGAAAACCCCCAAGGCAGTCAAACTGTAAATCTTACACCATTTCTGTGGAAGACAGTTTTTAAAAAGATAAGGAAAAAAGCCGTGATGCTTGACTTAAGCCACCATGAAGGTCAGCCAGGTAGGAGACAAGCAGCTTCATAGTGTTAGGGAGCGGGCATTCTTCAGTGCAAAAGTACATTATTTCATTGAATGGTTAATTATTCCACCTCTGTCTTTATCATGGCTTAAGGTGGACTCATGTCCCTAGGGGTGAGTGGTCCCGCCTTCCTCAGAGTTGATCCATGAGCCAGGTGAGTGACCTGTCCATCTGGCTTAACTCTTATGTATTCTGAGTAGCTTGGAATGCCAAGCCTTCCATCCTGACCAGAGAAATAGCTTTCTCTGGCATGTCCCCACAGAGCCCTTGATTTAGGCTACTGTAACCCAAATATTTCAAACTCAGTCATTTAAAAAAATGATGATATAATTACTTGTTGAAATGTATCATATTTTGTAAATTTCCCTCTTAGCCTCAATTTTATATCAAACTTTAATATATGGGAGAGTATTTTTATACTCCAGTTGTCCCATTCAAAAATGAAACTTTAAAACTCTGAAGCCTTGTCCTCACATTTGCCCCTCTCCCAAGCCCATCTTCTGTTATATTCCTGTTCTCTGTATAAATAGAGAGCACTGAGCCCATCAACATATCTTGCCGAGCAGGTGTTTGCTCCTTTTACAAAGGCAAATTGTTTTTGAGCAAAGGGAGAAGGAAAATAAATGAAAATTGTTTGTAGTTTGTCAGTCTTATTTATGCAGTGTTGAAACCTTCATTAAAATGTTAGGCGCAATTAGTGTCTCTAGCATAAATCTGACTGTGTAGAAAAACTAATTAGATGTTTAGGTGATCATTCTTGCATTTATCTTGTTTGCTGCAATATTGTGATTACATGGTAATTTACATATTTCTCTAAGAAAACACACCAAATTATTCATTACAATTGATATGGAAATACTTGAGGTAAAAGTACAGATTCAAGAAAAGCTTGGGGTGGTGAGATAATTAGTATTACTTTGGTGTAAAACACTCCTCTTACTTTGACTTTTTGACAGTTAATAATGTTTGGCAAGTAGGTCATAAAAAATTGTCTAATTGAATAGTGAAAATTCCCAGAATCCTTTCTGGTCCTTTGCCACACACATCCATGTACATAACATAGCACATTGGCTTTTATAACCACTTTCAGCCTTAGGCTTTGCCCATGAAATTTTATAAAACACCAAGTGTATAATGTAAATAAAACAAGCATACGAATCAACCATCTGTGATAATAGTATTTCCAAAGAAATTTATTTTCAAATAATTAATTGATATGTACATATACTTTTACCATATTTTAAAGTGGAAAGCAAATTCAAATACTAATGAGATTGATGGTGACCAAATATATATTTGAAGACATAGAGTGTTGTCAGCATATTTCAGGGCTGATTGATATTTTTGTATTTATAATTGTCAATGCTGAAATTGCTACTTCACATGAATACATAGTATTTATAAGAACAGACAAAAGGCTGAGAAAATTGAGGAGGACAACATAGGCCTTATTCAGGAGAAAACCTACAAAAGGGGTCCCTAATATAAGACTCAGACCCAGGCTACAGGCTGGGTGTCTTCTGGACAAGAACAAGGAAAGGGCAAGGAGACTGAAAGGTCTCAGCCTGCAGTTAGCTTCTGCTGCAGGTAATTAGGGAGATAGGGTGTCTGCCGTGATGAAAAATACCAGGCCACCACCAGGCATCTCTCAATTGTTTCTGGGATCAATAGGTCACGGACATAAATAAATAAATAAATAAATAAATAAATAAATAAATAAATAAATAAATAAATAAGCAAACAAACAAACAAACAAAAAAACAAATGCACATATACATGTGTATGTATATGTATGTATGTATGTATTATTAACTTGGAACCAAGTTACTTAAGTTCTTGGAATTGTGGTGGTTTAACCAAAATGGAGGCACTTTACAAATGGTGCAGTCACTGCTAACAGCATGAAAGGACTATTTCATAAATTACCGGAAACTCTCTCCCAATCCTGAGCCACATTTCACTCAGTGATTTTTATTTTTCTTATTGTTAAGCTCAAGCCAGCAACTAAAACAATAATTTTTCAAGTTAAACATTCTGAGACCAGACATGGTGGTACACACCCCTCCAAAGACAGAAATTGGTGGGTCTCTGTGAGTTGCAATTCAGCCTGGTCTATATAGTGAGTTCCAGGATAGCCAGATCAACACAGAGTAACCATGTCTTGAAAAATAAAATAAAATAAAAAAGAAAAATAAAGAACAGAAAGCTTTATACATCCAGTAAAAATACTACCAGCCTCAGAGCCAAGCCAGGATGTTTCAGACGCCATTTGTCAGAACTGTGGTGTGATGGCGTGGCAAGCCCACGTGGTGAGTTCAGCGTTTGGGCTGCGTCTGTGAGCGCCATCAGAAACACATGGCATTCACAGTGCTTTGTATTCTGAATTAGTTTGTGATGCATATTCAGAATCTTTTTATTGTTACCAAAAATGTTGCATCTCCAAAGCCACTTTGTACAATCCAGGGTTGAAGACACTGTTTCAGAGTACTCATAGGTTTCCAAAATCCCAATAAGTGGTTAGCCCCAGGCAGAAGGGTTTCCTGCCCCAAATAGGAGTGTCCCATCAATGAGTTCATTTTGCTTGCTCACACTGACTCAGACCGCCCGTACTTCTGGGCAGGTGGTAAGATGAAGTAGATGTGGCCTGCTCTGGCCATGGACCTGTAAACACAAGTCTTTCTCTAACATATTTTATCAACCCTTTACCACCCAGTCATTTTGTGCAACAGTAGTAGTCCATGGTAAGAAACTAATGAATTTAGTTTTGAACTATTTTCCATTGTGTCAGCAATGTCATTTTTTGTAAGAGGTTTCTGGGTCTTGCTTTTAGAGTATGGCTTTGTAGTTGGTAAATCTTAGGTGGCCTGTGGTTACCTTCATTGTGATCATAACTGCAATAGACGACAGGGTCCAGCATATATCACTCCATCCACCTCATGGCTGTGCAGAATAGGCGAAAGCCCCACCACCGAGACAATGTGGGGAGAAAAAGTGCAGCATTGTCTTTAATTGCATTTCCCATACATATTGCCCTCTCACAATGCATAAATCATAATTAGAAAACCTACTTCAGTGTGGTACAAAAGATGGAAGGTTTCTGAAATAGTTGATTAAAAAAACTTTAACAGTCATATGCAGAATTTTTAAAGAAAATAAATAAGAACAAAATATATATCAAAATGTCTTCTAAAATTAAATATAAAATTGTATTTCAAACTTCAGAAACCACCACTCAGGTTAACAGTTCTTCTGTGGATTTAGCTTGCAATATCTGCTCAGCTTAGTCTGTGAATTATTTGAACCAACGAGAGGCAGAGAAACAGACGGACAGACCATCAGTCATCCTTCCATGGTTTCCTTGATTCGTAACCCACACAATGACCAGATGGTCTGTTTAAAAAAGCTTGTTACGTACTGTACTCTGTCTTCCTGTGGTAAAAAGGGAGGTATTAGTAACTCAAATTCTTTTAAATTTGGACAACTTCCCTCACTGGATGTCAAATTAATGAGGTTGTGCTATAAAGAACTTGCTGCAAGACAGGTGATAATTATTTCAGACTTACAGATTTCCTGGCCAGGGTTTCAACTCAAATGGAGAGGAAGTGTAAATGAGTTGCCTGTGGCCATGGGCACTGTTCTGTGGGTAACTGTTTAGCAAGACACAAGATGGTGGAGAAATTGTCTCCCCTGGCTTCTGCCTCATTTGATAAACTCTGTTTCAACGAGAAATGTTATCTAACCACCTAATAAAAGAACACCTAATGGAACACCTCTCTTGTTACCATCTTTCCCCAATATAGATGAGTGGGTATTTCCTGAAACTGCTAACCCGACCTCTGAGCCAGCATGTGTCAGTCAGTCTTCACTCATGGATGGGGACTCATGCGTGGCTTCACACCTGTGGCTGGAAACCAGCAAGGACAGTGAACCTGACCAAGCAGAGGAAACACAGATGTCTCCCAAGGACATTTTCACCTTTTCATCTAGACCAAGATCAGCGCCTCATGGGAAAAGTCATGATATGTTCACCAAGGTGTGCCCGTTTATTCTGGACCGAAAGGAGGACAACAGATTGACAAGGAGAGACACCAGGTTGGAAGACGATTTTTATGGCAGCGACAGCAGCGAAGAGGTACACAACTTGATGAGTAAAATAGGCTTAAAGCACGGTGTCCCGTTCGTGCCAATAAGCATTAAAATGTGTTGGAATGAAAGAGGGGGAATCAATCGCTATTTATAAAAATGCAGCAGATTGCTATGTCACTCAGCAGTTTCATCAGGTTGTCATGGTAACTAAACATTTCTGGTTTTTTTTTTTTAATTATTAACAGCCAGTTTTATGTTTAATTATGGAAGCCAGTTTTTCAGTTGTTTATATTTTTTATTTTAATCTTTGCCTCACAGAATTAGAAATAATTTATAGTTGAGTACATGATAGCAAGACCACTGCAAAGCTGACAGCCAAAGTCAAGGTGTCTGGGGAGGCGGTACTGTGTTGCTAAGCATCCGGAATTGACACTTTCCTGGCTTCTTCCTCCCATGCCATCTTTTCACCTTAGACCTATTAGGACTCATTATTTACCATATGGTCCCAGAATTTCAAGAGTGTGGCAATTAAAGTTTAGATAATGAATCCTGTATTAGGAGTGGGACTTTCCTTACAAAGAGGTGTTTTTCTGGGATTTAGAATATAAATATGTTGCTGGTAAACTGATAAAAAGTTTTCTTGGAAATTTTTGGAAACTTAAACTGAATTTGGTTTAGAGATGTTTATTTAGAAACTAAATACTGTGACTGTCTCTGTGTGAAATGCATCTGGGGCATGTGTCCGCCTGCAGGTGTGAATATTTGTAGTTTGTGGGTATTGGGTCCGTACAGTGCGAGTGCAGGCCTCGGGTGTCATTTCCACCTGTTTTCCTTTCTGAGGTATGGCCTGTCCCTGCCCTAGAGCTCACTAAGCAGGCCGGCAGGCCTGTCTATGCCTTCCCATGAGCCACCCCACCCCACTTTTTATGTGAGTTCTTGGGCTCAAATTTAGGTCTTCCGGCTTGTCAGGCAAGCACTTTACCCATATCCTCCTGTACATAGCTATCTCTATTCTTAACAGTGGCAATTCATATGTGAGAAAGAAACATTTCCAAAGCACCATAGTCAAAGTTTAAGAAAACATGTGCAAAGAACATGATATAGAAATAATTAGAAAAACTCTTATGCATGCTTCCAGTCTTTCTGAAATGACTAACTGAGCGAGCATGGCCTGTGGACAGTGCACTGTAGATTAGGTCCACACCTCCTATGTGCAGAGCCAGCAGAGAATATGGGGCTTTGCTTACAGCTTTAGTAGTAATTACAGGTTTTATATCTCTTAATGAATTTTGTCAACTAAATATATGTAGAATCCTCCTTAAATAATATCCTGGCTTCTTCATGTGCTGAAGTAATACATAAGCTAACTACAGTGCATTTCAGGCCACCATGTTAAGTGCTGGTATTAGGCGTACCTATGTCTTTCGCCCCGGAAATCATTAACCTATAAAAATTTTCAAATAAACTTTTGTCTTCAGCATCTAATAGGGTCTCCATCTCGCATTGTCACTTCTAAGGTATTATTTGGCCAAACTGGTCAGTTGACTCATACCATTTCATACATACAAAGGATAGACTTGTGTCTTTCCAAGGAGCACACAGCACCATCTTACGGCCACGCTGGGCTCCAATTATTGCCGGACTGTCTCAACCCACCAGCCGCCCAAGTAGTGACACGGAGACTTTTTATTAATATATGAAACTTGACTTTAGCTTAGGCTTGTTCCAAACTAGCTAGTATTACCTAATTTAACCCGTTTATACTAACATACGTTCTGCCACGTGGCTCATTACCTCTACTCAGTACCAGCACCTGTTTCTTCCTTCATATCCAGCTGGCAAACCTTAGATGCCTGAGTCTTTCCAAGAGTTTCTATCTCTACCCAGAAGTCCCAGATACTCTCTCCTGCTTTAGTGTAGGCCATTTAGCTCTTTATTAAACCAATCAGAAGGTGATAAAAAAGATGTTTACAAAACATTGAGACAGGTGATACTTCATGAAAATAACAATACCAAAGTCCAGCCTGTACTCAGCTCTCTACTGGTACAGAAATCAACAGTTGAACAATACAAACACAACTAATGCACAAGAGATTATCCTAAAACCATCCTTCTTTCTTACTTACCAAAAGACGTACTTTAATGGTGGAAATGCCCTGACAGATGAGAAATAGCAGTTCTCTGGGAAATAATAAAAGCAGTTTTATGAGGAACTGCCCTGGAAAGAGCATGTCATGAGAAACTTAGCCCCTCTGTCTGTAGGACAGATACATAAGCCTCAAGCAATCAAGTACTTTGAGGAAGTGAAGGCTTTCAGCTCTGTGGGTTTAAATTTGATATCACTTTATGTGCATTCTTCTTCTATTATCTCTTCTACTTCTGATGCCCTTCAATATTTATTGCACAAAAACATATTTATTAGTAACTACATGAAATGGAAATTAAATTCATAATGCATTCTTCTGAAGCTCTGACTGCATAGCAGTCTGTTCCCTCCCCTGTGCCATGCCTTCTTTGTGGCCAGTAGCATATGGCTGGAGTCTGTGCTGGGACCATCTTACTGCTAACACATGCCTGGCTCACTGTCAGTCAGAGTTTCCTAAGAGTACCATCAGGGAAGAGACAGGCCTTGACATGTCATGTGGTCAGAGACATTAATAAGATAGACATTAAGATATTAAAATTTTTACATAAGTGTAACTACAAAATTGATTTCCTTCTTTGTTTGCTGTTTGCTTGGGGGTATGTCATATTTTCTTGCAGGAAAGTTTCTCTTATTTATTGATTGTATCAGCCATAGAAATTGAATTATCTTTTGCATTGTTTATTTTATATACATCTCCGAGTTTGAAGAAAGATGAGTTTAGATAACATCCTTATAGTTACATTGTTTTAGAATAATATAATTATAATTAAGGAAAATACTAATATTTTAGTATACAAATAGGTGATAATTATGTTATTTACTATACTTGAAACATACTCAATAATTAAAAGATTTATATAATGTTTGACAAGTGAGTGATATTTAAGGAGAAATTAGTTCAAATTCAGTAACATATAAACCAAGTGGAATCATATCGTGTTCTTATGACAAAAGAACACATTCTATAGTAAAAACTAATTAAAATAAGATTCTGGTGATATATTGTCTTTATAATTTTAGGTGGTACTACCTTAATGAATTAATCCACATCTGAGATCACAGTATGAGAGCCTCAAAAGTGCGAATTTTTAAAATATCCTCTTGTACTCACTGCTTGGTGTGTATTTTATTCCCTAGGCTGCCATATATACTGATAGGCCGGTGCTCAATTAATTTTGAAGTTGTACCTTTTATTTGAAAAGCACATTATAGAAGTATATTTCATGACGAGCTATAAAATTGAAACTACCATGTAAATTCAGGGAGGCTGTTAAAACACAGGGCTTGCGTACTGTCTCAGCATCTGAAAGAAGCCATTTGGCGTTTCATCATTATTCACAGCATGACTAGTAGATGTACCTGGTTTGCAATTTGTACTAGCTTTAATGTTTCAGTATTCCCCTAACTTAGTTTTATATAGAGCTATAGTACTGTCATTTTCCACCACCCAACTACAGCTGTGTAGCACATATTGACGAAGATGGTTTCAAAGCCACCCACTCACCCTGTACAATTCAGATTGGAACATTTGCCCCCTGAAAGATGCATTTGGGACACAACGGAATATAGACTGACCTCCTGTCACATTTAGATTAGGGGGGAAATCTTCAACACCATCTTTCCATCCACTGTATGGAAACCTGAAAGGAACAAATGTGTAAACGACGTTGTTGTTAAATACATGTGTTAGTTCTTTCCTCATCCTGTTACTTTCAAGCTATTTTTTTTCAGATATAAGTAGATTTTTTATTTATTTTTTT